>NC_140498.1:2852517-3150017 GCF_964271855.1 Acomys minous
CAGGTGGTCATCACTGCTAGTCAGATCCAGTGGACAGCTGATGTCACCAAGTGCCTGACGACAGCCAAGGAGCGGTCAGACAAGAAAATTCTCAAGGTCATGAAGAAGAAGCAGGTGAGGACAGGCCAGGAGTCGGGACGGGGTGTGAGGGATCAGTACGGTCAGAGCTGCGTCTGGCCTGACGAGGGTGCTCCGTGACCGAAGGGCGCCAGGCTGGGATGCGGTGCCTCTCAGCCTTGGCTGCCCTGTGCCATTCCTTCCTGTCTGCTGCCCCCTTCTACAGGTGTCCATACTAAATAAGTACTCAGAAGCCATCAGGGGCAACTTGACCAAGATCATGAGGCTGAAAATCGTGGCTCTGGTGACGATAGAAATCCACGCCCGCGACGTGCTGGAGAAGCTCTATAAAAGCGGCCTCGTGGATGTCAACGCTTTCGACTGGCTCAGCCAGCTTCGCTTCTACTGGGAGAAGGTGTCTGATGGAGCAGCTGCTCCTCCCTCACCCCCAGCGGACTGAGCCGTGGGCATGCGCTAACCCGATCCTTTGCACTTTCGCAGCCCCTTCCTGAAAGGCTTAGCCTGGTTTGGGGGTGGCAGAGAGCCGCTGCAGGTGTTACCCCTGTAGTGCTGCTCATGGGCCTGAATCCAGGCAACTGTTTCCATGGGGCTGGGGAAGGAAGGCGTACAGTATTGCCCTAAAGCATCTATTCCTCTTTTTTTTGTTTTTGTTTTTTTGGTTTTTGTTTTGTTTTGTTTTGTTTTTTTTCGAGACAGGGTTTCTCTGTGTAGCCTTGGTCATCCTGGACTCACTTTGCAGACCAGGCTGGCCTCGAACTCACAGCGATCCACCTGCCTCTGCCTCCCGAGTGCTGGGATTAAAGGCGTGAGCCACCACACCCAGCTAGCATCTCTTCCTTTTAACTCTGGAGCAGAAGCCCTCATCTCCCTGTGACGCCCTGACCTCTTTGAACCCCACTGCCAGCCATTTCCTCCTCTGTACTCTTACCCTAAGTCTACCTGTGCCTCATTCTGTCCTGTTTTCCAGGAGGCGGACGACTGTATAATCCGCCAGACCAACACACAGTTTCAGTACGGCTACGAGTACTTGGGGAACTCTGGTCGTCTGGTCATCACTCCCCTGACAGACAGGTCTGCTGTGGGGCGCGAACAGGTGTTGGGGGTTAGTGCTGCCGAGATGGCAGTCTTCCAGGAGTCTGACCCGAGTCATGTCTGGAACTCTCAGATGTTACATGACGTTGACCACGGCACTGCACCTTCACCGTGGGGGCTCCCCCAAGGGCCCAGCAGGCACCGGAAAGACAGAAACAGTCAAAGACCTGGGCAAAGCACTCGGCATATATGTCATTGTGGTCAACTGCTCCGAGGGCTTGGACTATAAGTCCATGGGAAGAATGTACTCAGGCCTAGCACAGGTCAGTCAGTGCCCTGCGACGCCTCCCCAGCTCAGAGGCGGAACACGCCCTCCCCAGCCTAGAGTCTGTCTTTTAGTACCCGAAAAGCAACTGACGCCCAAATCTCCTCTTGTGCCTTTGGAGCTTGCAAGACAGCCTTGCCTTGGTCAATTCTTAGGGAGCATAAAGAAGTGAAACGCCTTCAATTCTCCGAGTTTTGCGTTGCATGTTTGCAGACTCTGATGATGCAAGGATTAAACAGCATGGACAGAAAGTGTCCGGCACACAGGAGCTGCTCAGTCACACAAATTCCAACCTATAGGTGTTGGAGCCAGCACCCTTGGTTGTCTTGTCTTGTGGGAAAAAGCTCCGAGTCTGTTACTCTGGTCCCCCCTATACCCACTATTTCCGAGGCCACACTTCCCACCAAAGCATTTTCAGGAAGAGAGTGTGTTAGTCTGTGGTCTAGTGCCCTGGGACACCTCTCCTGCTTTAGTGACTCTGCCTCTCTCTCACGCCCCCCGCCCCCCCAGACTGGAGCCTGGGGCTGCTTTGACGAGTTTAACCGCATCAACATCGAGGTGTTGTCCGTGGTCGCCCAGCAGATCCTGTCCATCCTCTCTGCCCTGACTGCCAACCTCACTCGCTTCCATTTTGAGGGCTTTGAAATAAATCTGGTGTGGTCTTGCGGCATCTTTATCACCATGAATCCCGGTAGGTGGCAGGGACTAGTGACACAAGGGGAGCCTGGGATAAGCATTGTGTCTTTTATCCACCTTGTGCCAAAGTGTTTAGCTAAGAAATAATTGGCTAACGACTATGTTAGTCAGCTTTCCTTGCGGTGACAAAATCCCCAGGCAGAACTTAGCCTAAAGGAGGAAAAGGTAGCTTTGGTGGCGCGGTCTCAGCTGTGGGCCACTGTTGGCAAGGATGGGTCAGGATGTCATGGGGGCGTGTGTGGTGGAATAGGGCTGCTCACTTCCCGGTGGCCATGGAGAAGAGAGGGGAGAGGGAGAGAGAGGGAAGGAATGAGGAGGGGAGGAGAGGGAGGGTGGGGTGGGGAAGGAGATTCATTGAAGAAACTCCAAGTTTCTGTGAGTAGCTATACATCTGTGAAAAACAGTCCTTTGGCAAGGTCTGGACCCTCGTGATCTAATCGCTCTCTGAGGGCTCCACCTGTGACCTGCTGCTTTAGGAACAAGGCCTTTGGTGGGGGGCTCCACCTGTGAACCTGTTGCTTTAGGAACAAGGCCTTTGGGGGGCTCCACCTGTGACCTGCTGCTTTAGGAACAAAGTCTTTAGGGGGGCTCCACCTGTGCCCTGCTGCTTTAGGAACAAAGTCTTTAGGGGGGCTCCACCTGTGCCCTGCTGCTTTAGGAACAAGGCTTTTGGGGGCTCCACCTGTGACCTGCTGCTTTAGGAACAAGGCTTTTGGGGGGCTCCACCTGTGCCCTGCTGCTTTAGGAACAAGGCTTTTGGGGGGCTCCACCTGTGACCTGCTGCTTTAGGAACAAGGCTTTTGGGGGGCTCCACCTGTGACCTGCTGCTTTAGGAACAAGGCTTTTGGGGGGCTCCACCTGTGCCCTGCTGCTTTAGGAACAAGGCCTTTGGGGGGCTCTACCTGTGACCTGTTGCTTTAGGAACAAGGCTTTAGGGGGGCTCCACCTGTGACCTGTTGCTTTAGGAACAAGGCCTTTGGGGGGGCTCCACCTGTGCCCTGCTGCTTTAGGAACAAGACCTTTGGGGGGGCTCCACCTGTGACCTGCTGCTTTAGGAACAAGGCTTTAGGGGGGCTCCACCTGTGACCTGTTGCTTTAGGAACAAGGCCTTTGGGGGGCTCCACCTGTGACCTGTTGCTTTAGGAACAAGGCCTTTGGGGGGCTCCACCTGTGACCTGCTGCTTTAGGAACAAGGCCTTTGGGGGGCTCCACCTGTGCCCTGCTGCTTTAGGAACAAGGCTTTTGGGGGGCTCCACCTGTGACCGGCTGCTTTAGGAACAAGGTCTTTAGGGGGGGCTCCACCTGTGAACCTGTTGCTTTAGGAACAAGGCCTTTGGGGGGCTCCACCTGTGCCCTGCTGCTTTAGGAACAAGGCTTTTGGGGGGCTCCACCTGTGACCGGCTGCTTTAGGAGCAAGGTCTTTAGGGGGGGCTCCACCTGTGACCAGCTGCTTTAGGGGACACTTCAGATCCACGGTGCAGCAGCAGCAGAGAAGAGGAACCTGCAGGGAGCAGAGGGAACACACTTGCTAGTCTCCCTGGATGGCTCAGTGGCCACTTATGTGTCCCCATGGAGCCCTAGCCTTTCAAGGCAGAGCCACCTTTTCCCAGGGCGGAGCTCCCTGCCCTGCCTTCTGTCCCTTTTGGAAAATGAAAGGCTCCCTCCCTAATGCATGGAGTTTTCAGTTTCATCACTGCCTGCTAGGAACAGCTTTGGGGAAAAGGTCTAGGAGAGAGAGAACATGTTTAGGAAAGCGTCAGCTCGGAGCTCGAGTTGTGAGTTGTGTGGGGCTGATGTGGGCCCTACAGGAAAGAGGGCCGCTGTTAAGTAAAGAGAACACCTATCAGGAAAGAAGCTTGTGGGGGTGGGGGAGTGGGGGGGTGGGGGAGTGGGGGTGGGAAGGAGCCAGGGCTGGGGGGGGGGGAGGAATGGGTGGGGAGCCAGGGAGAATGTTAGGGGTAGGGTAAAAGTTGGGCAGCATGGGAATTTCGTGAGACCAAGTGAGGACAGGGCAACACCAACAAAGGGCTTTGTCCCCAGGCTACGCTGGCCGCACAGAGCTTCCAGAAAACCTGAAGTCCATGTTCCGCCCGATCGCCATGGTGGTGCCCGACTCTACACTTATCGCGGAAATCATCCTCTTTGGGGAGGGCTTTGGCAACTGCAAGGTACCCTGACAACCTGTCCCTTCCCGTTACTTTATCTCCCTTGCATGACTGTTGCCTGGACACAGGAGTACGGGGTGTGGGTGTGGGTGGGGTGCCTCTCTTCCATGGTGCCACTAACCAATAACTATTGTCCAGGGAACCTTCCAGATGCTGCAAGTCCCCGACTTAGGTTCTTGTGTCTCTAATGTCACCAAATAAAAAGGGGACTTAGCCAAGCACGGTGGCGCATGCCTGTAGTCCCAGCACTTAGGAGGCAGAGGCAGGTGGATATCTGGGAGTTCTGGGAGTTCGAGGCCACCTGGTCTATAAAATGAGTCCAGGACAGCCAAAGCTACACAGACAAACCCTGTCTTGAAAAACCAAAACCAACCAACCAAATAAACAAACAAACAAGAGGACGCGTGGGAGCTGAGCTGTGCTCTCCTCTGTATGGGCCGCAGATCCTGGCCAAGAAAGTGTACACACTGTACTCACTGGCTGTGCAGCAGTTGTCCAGACAGGACCATTACGACTTCGGCCTGCGTGCTCTCACTTCCCTTCTGCGCTATGCTGGCAAGAAGCGCCGCCTGCAGCCGGATCTGACTGATGAAGAGGTAGGCAAAACACTTGGCCCTTGGCCCTTTGGCTCCACTCCCACTGGGCTGATGATGTCTTCGCGAAAATTCTTCAGACCCTTTCTTTTCCTTCTCCAGACAGCAATGTTCCATGCAGGCACCCGCCTCCCCGCCCCCAAAGCCAGGCCTTGTCCCCTGTGCTGCCCATCCCTGCTGCATGGCTGAGGACCGACTGTGGCACCGCCGTTGTTCTCAGGTGTCCCCTCTTCCCCGTCAGGTCCTGCTGCTCTCCATGAGGGACATGAACATCGCCAAGCTGACCTCTGTGGACGTTCCGCTGTTCAACGCCATCGTGCAGGACCTTTTCCCCAACGTCGAGCTGCCGGTCATTGATTATGGCAAGGTATTGGCTCCCCGCCCCGCCCCTTTTAAAAAGAGCGTTATTTTGATTTTGTGTCTTTATGTGAAGGTCAGAGGACGGCTTACAGGAGCCAGTTCTCCCCTTCTACCAAGTGGGTCCTAGGGAGCCTCAGGCTGCAGGTGCCTTCACTCACTGAGCCATCTGCTGGCCTCGTATTTATTATTATTATTATTTTCCCAGACAAGGTTTCTCTGTGCAGCCTTGGCTGTCCTGGACTCCCTTTGTAGACCAGGCTAGCCTCGAACTCACAGCGATCCGCCTGCCTCTGCCTCCCGAGTGCTGGGATTAAAGACGTGCGCCACCACGGCCGGCTCGTATTCATTCTTTAATAAACATCTTGATCTTATGTGTAACTGTGCCTCTGGGAAGAGGAAATGTGACGTCCTGAACTTCTGTCATTCACAAGGAGTGACTTTGGATAACACAGGTGGCTCCTGCTGGGACACACAGGCACAGCTTCCTCTCTGACTCACATCCCGCAGGCCTACCTGCTCGCTCGCTCGCTCCCTCGCTCGCTCACTTCACTTACCGAGAGATGGAGTGCTACTATGTAACCCTGGCTGACCCAGAACTCCCTATAAAGACCAGGCTCGCCTCATACAGGGATTAGTTTCACCTCTGCCTCCCCATGGGCCACCACATCAGGCTCAAGTGACTTCTCAACAGATCCTTGAATTCACTGACATCTCACCGCATTGACTGTATCTGTTAGGCCCCTCCTGGCCTCCTGCTGGGAATTGTGAGGAGGGTCTCTGGGAACTGTGTGGTGTATGAGAGCCGAGGCGTGGAGCAGGTGTAGAGACAAAAAGAACTTTCCTTTCTGCATTGTGTTGTTAGTCCACGTGTTCTGAGCTAGCTTTTCAACTGAAACTGCTAAAATGCCAGATTAAGATATTAGGGGGAAAATACATTCTTTTTAGTACATTGCTATGATAGCAAGGATTTCCAGGGGCGTGGTGTGGGGACAGTGAATGAAGGGACTTAAGAGGCAGGGAGGTTCCCATGGGGATTTTGTCAACCTAAGGCACCGAGGATAGGAAGGAAGGAAGGAGCCCAACGTGACGGAGGCGCTGAGAGCCCTCTGCTACAGAGGCGTCAGTCTACAGGGCGCACTGCTACAGAGGCGTCAGTCTACAGGGCGCACTGCTACAGAGGCGTCAGTCTACAGGGCGCACTGCTCCAGAGGCGTCAGTCTACAGGACGCACTGCTACAGAGGCGTCAGTCTACAGGGCGCACTGCTACAGAGGCGTCAGTCTACAGGGCGCACTGCTACAGAGGCGTCAGTCTACAGGGCGCACTGCTACAGAGGCGTCAGTCTACAGGGCGCACTGCTCCAGAGGCGTCAGTCTACAGGACGCACTGCTACAGAGGCGTCAGTCTACAGGGCGCACTGCTACAGAGGCGTCAGTCTACAGGGCGCACTGCTACAGAGGCGTCAGTCTACAGGGCGCACTGCTACAGAAGCGTCAGTCTACAGGACGCACTGCTACAGAGGCGTCAGTCTACAGGGCGCACTGCTACAGAGGCGTCAGTCTACAGGGCGCACTGCTACAGAGGCGTCAGTCTACAGGACGCACTGCTACAGAGGCGTCAGTCTACAGGTTGCACTGCTACAGAGGCGTCAGTCTACAGGACGCACTGCTACAGAGGCGTCAGTCTACAGGACGCACTGCTACAGAGGCGTCAGTCTACAGGTTGCACTGCTACAGAGGCGTCAGTCTACAGGACGCACTGCTACAGAGGCGTCAGTCTACAGGACGCACTGCTACAGAGGCGTCAGTCTACAGGACGCACTGCTACAGAGGCATCAGTCTACAGGGCGCACTGCTACAGAGGCGTCAGTCTACAGGATGGGCAGTCAGTCAGGAGGTGGCGCAGGCAGTGAGTGAATGCCGAACCAGCCAGAGAGCCAGCTTACTGACTAAGGGACTTGCTGTCCCTGCGGAGGACCCAGCTAGTTCCCAGCGCCCACATGGCAAGTCACACTGCCTGTAACTCAGGTTCCCGGGGACCCTGTGGCGCACACAGTTTTTTGTATGCATATAGTTTACATACATTCGCATATATGTGTATATGAGAGGAAAACAGGAACTTACTGTACAACCAAGAGGAGGCTCTAGGTGTTAGTAGTGAGAGGGAGGTAAGGGAAAATGCGTGGGGACGCTGAGCCAAATTCTTCAGGGAAGAGATTAAAAAAAAAAAACTATTTATTTATTACTATGTATACAATGCTCTGTCTGCATGTACACCTGCAGGCCAGAAGAGGGCATCAGATCACATTACAGATGGTTGTGAGCCACCATGTGGTTGCTGGGAATTGAACTCAGGACCTCTGGAACAGCAGTCAGTGCTCTTAACCACTGAGCCATCTCTCCAGCCCAGGGAAGAGATTTTTTTTTAAAATGCAGGTCAACAGACAGTATGGTAAGGGGTCTGAAGGAAAGAAACATCAGCCCCGAAAGAGAAAGCAAGGTGTCTACTTGTTTGTTTTTCTTCCGAGATATGGTTTCTCTGTGTAGCCCTGGCTGTCTTCTCTGTAGACCAGGCTGGTCTCGAACTCACAGAGATCCACCTGCTTCTGCCTCCCAACTTCTAGGATTGAAAGTATCTGCCACCACCGCCTAGCTGTGTCTACTTTTTAAGGGTTTCCGAGAAAGGAAGCAGTCTCAGTCAATAAGTGATCTACGGTCCAAGTAGGAGAGTGGGCACATGCCACTCATGACAGAGGACAGAGCCACTCTCTGGATAGGAGATGGGGCCTAGTTACTGTGTGACCCAGAAAAAGTCCTGGTAGTCACACTGATTCCAGGCCCCCCACCGAACACAAACACCCTGAGGGGATGGGGTGGGTAGAGGTGGGCTGGGTGTGTCCTTGTCTGGCTTGCTGGCCCATCTGCTTAGGACTTATCACCTGCAGGGCCTGGGTTCTCTAACTAAAGAATCCCCAACAAACAAGACCGAGCTAGTTGGAGAAAATAGATGGCCCAGGGAGAGGAAACACAAAACCAACCAAACAAAACCCACCATTGGCCTCAGCTGGGGGGGGGGGGTGGACACACCTTTGGACACAGGTGCTGAGGCAGCTGAGCGAGGGTGGCAGTGCATTCAGGTCAGCCTGGGCCACCGAGACTCCACCCACATTAAAACAAATGCACAATTATCAGGATTTTCTTTTTTTTTTTTTAAGATTTATTTATTATATATACAATGTTCTGCTTACATGTATACCAGCACACCAGAAGAGGGCACCAGATCTCATTACAGATGGTTGTGAGCCACCATGTGGTTGCTGGGAATTGAACTCAGGACCTCTGGAAGAGCAGACTGTGCTCTTAACCTCTGAGCCATCTCTCCAGCCCGCAATTATCAGGATTATCAGAGAATGAAGTTCTAGTGAATGCCACATTCTCTAAGCGAGGACGCAGCGGAGAACATCAGACAAAGGCAGGAGAGATGGGATGTAAAGGAAAAGCTAAGCAAGATAACATTCAAGTAATTTCAAAAGTAGGAAGAGAGATGGTGGAGGGACTGGGATTCCACAGCTAAAGGAGACTTTACTAAACAGACTGGAACAATCCTTATAGTGGGCTGCCATTTGTGACACCTTAAAACACCAAACAAAGCCAGGCATGGTGGCGCACGCTTTTAATCCCAGCAACCGGGAGGCAGAGGCAGGCGGATCACTGTGAGCTCAAGGCCAGCCTGGTCTACAGTGTGAGTCCAGGACAGCCAAGGCTACACAGAGAAACCCTATCTTGAAAACAAAACCAACCAAACAAACAAACAAAAAAGCCTCTCTAATGTGTCCAAAAGCTGTAAAGCACGGGCACAGGCTAGGAAAGGTTAACAGGGAACAGGGTCCACTGAAAGAGGCTGAGCCAATGCTTGGGATGGTGGTGAGCAGAGAGCACAGGTGACCTCTGGATGGGGCAGAGAGAGAAAGCAGCCGAGAGCAGGTCAAGGTAACAAACTGCTCCAGCAAACTGATGCCGCCTCTATTTAAAAAAAATAAATAAAACCTGAAGGCTTCACGAGGACTGCTTATAAAAGAGAAATCAAATCGATCACCGACCCGGCAGTCATTCCAAGACAATTAACCAGCCGACTTTGGAGTCAGGTTGGGATAAGCATCTCAAATACCAGGTGAGCAACAGCCACAGTAACTGTTAGAGCCTCAGGGAAAACAAAAGAGTCGGGAAGAAAAGGCCAGCTCCTTATGTTAATACTGGGTACTGGGAGGCAAACTTGAAACTTAGAGACAAAGGAAACTTAGTCCAAGAGGAGAAAGCAAGGGGCCAGCGGCGACAGACAGCATAGCTTTCAAGGCAAAACACTTTACTGGAAACAGAGGGTCATTTCATGGTAGGAAAAGGTTCCCATTTGCCAGGAAGATAGAGCTGAGATCTAATTTGGATGTACTTTAGTGATAGAGACTTAAAGAGCTATAGCTAAATTGGCTGCGTCATATGGAGAAATAGACAGCCCACGTGGCAATTTTAACCTCTTAGAAAGTAGATTACCCCAACTAACAATCACTGCTCTGGGAGCTTTGAACAACAAATGGACAACGCTGAACTGACTCATATCTAAAGGAATTTCACTCACTAATCAAGGAACAGCCGAGGCTATAACCACGGAGAGGCCCTGAGTCGGCCTCAAAAATGTTAAAGGAGCTTAACTCAGTTTATGCATTCTGATTGCAGTGGCTACTGCTGGTATCACATATAGCAAGCCTTAAAGTTTTTATTATCCGCCGGGCATGGTGGCGCGTGCCTTTAATCCCAGCACTCAGGAGGCAGAGGCAGGCGGATCGCTGTGAGTTCGAGGCCAGCCTAGTCTACAGCGTTCTCGGACAGCCAGGTCTACACAGAGAAACCCTGTTTCAAACAACAACAATAGAACCCGAATGTGGATTTTTATGTTGCTTCTTTCTGCTGAGCAGGGTTACATGGATGTCAGCATCTGGAGTCTAGTTAAGGAGACGCACAAGCCCTATACGTAGTCTAAAAATGCTTTTCTGTTCTTTGTTCTTGTTTTTTGTTTTGTTTTGGTTTTTCGAGACAGGGTTTCCTCTGTGTAGCCCAGGCTGTCCTGGACTCATTTTGTAGACCAGGCTGGCCTTGAACTCACAGCGATCCACCTGCCTCTGCCTCCCGAGTGCTGGGATTAAAGGTGTGCGCCACCACGCCCTGCTCTTTGTGTTTGTTTATTGTTTTTCTTTCTTCTCCTCCTCCTCCTCCTTTTTTTTTTTTTTGGATTTTTGAGACAGAGACCTGGCTGTCCTGGACTCACTCTGTAGACCTGCTGGCTTCAAACTCAGAGATCTGTCTGCCTCTGCCTCCCTGCCTCCCAAATGCTGGGATTAAACTCTCACACCACCATGCCTGGCTAATCTAAAAGTACTTTTTTAAAAAGCAATTTTTAAAGATTTATTTATTTATTATGTATACAGTGTTCTGCCTGCATGTAACACCTGCACACCAGATCACATTACAGATGGTTGTGAGCCACCATGTGGTGGCTGGGAATTGAACTCAGGACCTTTGGAAGAGCAGCCAGTGCTCTTAACCTCTAAACCACCTCTCCAGCCCCCTAAAAGTACTTTTTAAATTAATTTATTTTTATGCATGTGAGTGTTTTGTTTGCATGTATATCTGTGTACAGAGTGTGTGTCTGGAGCCACCAAGGCCAGAAGACAACGTAGACTCCCTGGGTCTGAATCGTAAGATGGTTGTGAGCCGCCGTGTGGGTCCTGGGAGCTAAATCTAGGTCCTATGGAAGAGCAGCCAGAGCTCTCAACTGCTGAGCCGCCTCTCCAGCCCAGGACAGTGAGGTCTTAGAACATGGTAAAATTATTTGTCCCCAACTGTATCTTCAGTACTTAACATAACGCCACAGAAATTCAATATTTGTTGAATAATGCTTAAAAAAGAAAAAAGGCCAGGTAGTGGTGGCGCACGCCTTTAATCCCAGCCCTCAGGAAGACAGAGGCAGGTGGATCTCTGTGAGTTCAAGGCCAGCCTGGTCTACAAAGCGAGTTCAGGACAGCCAAGGCTACACAGAGAAAACTTGTCTTGAAACCCCCCCCAAAAATTTTTTTAAAACGTGTAGAACACCATTAGACATTGTGCACAGGAAGAGACTGAGTTAAGAAGGAGAAGGAGAAGGAGAAGGAGAAGGAGAAGGAGAAGGAGAAGGAGAAGAAGAAGAAGAAGAAGAAGAAGAAGAAGAAGAAGAAAGGAGAACTCAAAATGACAAAGCTGAAATCTAGGAAGCTAGTCTGGCTGACTCTAGACCCCAATGTCTTTTGCTTGCATGTGCATGTGTGCACGTGCTTGGGTCACACACACAGAGGTCATAAAAAGGACATAGGCTGGTTTAATCTGTCACTTTCACCCTCATTTCTTTGAGCCGATCTCTCTCGACTCTGGAGTGTGGCTGCCCACCAACAAACCGAATGGTCCTCCTGTCTCTAGACCCCTATAGCACTGGAGTTGCAGCTCCCTGGGCGGCCACGCCCAGGTTTGTAGGGGGGTGCTGCGGGTTTGAACTCAGACTTGAGCAGCAAAGCTCTTACCTACTGAGCCACCTCCTCAGCTTGCCTGCCTCCCTTCTTTTTTCCCTCCCTCCCAGAGCCCAGTATTTGATGTCTGCCAAGCACCAGTTCTCAGACAAATTTGAATGCAATGGACCTTAGTGCCCTGCCCCGTGGTTCGGATGTAGCCTCCGGCACTGAGAGGAGTCTGAAAGCGCCTTGCCCGTCTCACACTTTTCCTTCTGCTTTTCTCAGCTGCGGGACACCATTGAGCAGGAGATCCGGGATATGGGCCTGCAGATCACACAGTTCACCCTCACCAAGGTTCTCCAGCTGTACGAGACGAAGAATTCCCGCCATTCCACCATGATTGTGGGCGGCACTGGCAGCAGCAAGACCACGTCCTGGAAGATTCTACAGGCCTCCCTGACCTCCCTGTGCCGAGCTGGAGAACCTAACTTCAACATCGTTAGAGTAGGCAGCAGGGCACTGGCGGCTGCGGGGGTTGGGAGGGACCAGAGCCTAGGAAGCCTGGGGAGAGATGAGCAAGCGGGGACTGAGAGCCTAAGAGACAGGACTGGAATAGGGCGGAGGGATGTTGGGACCTCAGAAGCCACGTCTGGTGTCATTTTTAGGAGTTCCCTTTGAACCCGAAGGCGCTGTCCTTAGGGGAGCTGTATGGGGAATATGACCTCAATACCAACGAGTGGACAGACGGCATCTTGTCTAGCGTCATGCGGGCCGCGTGCGCAGGTAGCCAGTGGGTCGAGTGGGCGAGAAGAGAGAGATGTCAGCAGCTTCTGAGAGAGCGGGGGACCCTGGGAACGGCGGGTGGGGGGGAGCTAGGGGGAGCACCAGTAAGGGTGGAAGATGTCTGGGAAATGCCTCAAGACAAGGAAGCCCATGGTGAGGGACACACGGGAGGAGACAGGAGAGGACGTCTCTTGGTTTCCTTGTCATCTGCCTGCCACTAAGATGAGAAGCCAGATGAGAAATGGATCCTTTTTGACGGCCCCGTGGACACGCTGTGGATTGAGAGCATGAATTCCGTCATGGATGACAACAAAGTGCTGACCCTCATCAATGGAGAGCGTATTGCGATGCCTGAGCAGGTGCGGGGGCCAAGGGGAGGGGTCCCAGGGCAGGTGCGGGGGCCAGGAGGGGTCCCAGGGCAGGTGCGGGGGCCAGGAGGGGTCCCAGGGCAGGTGCGGGGGCCAGGAGGGGTCCCAGGGCAGGGGTCCCAGGGCAGGTGTGGGGGGCCAAGGGGAGGGGTCCCAGGGCAGGTGCGGGGGCCAGGCAGAGGGGTCCCAGGGCAGGGGTCCCAGGGCAGGTGCGGGGGCCAGGCAGAGGGGTCCCTGAGCAGGTGCCGGGGCCAGGAGGGGTCCCAGGGCAGGGGTCCCAGGACAGGTGCGGGGGCCAGGCAGAGGGGTCCCTGAGCAGGTGCGATAGCCAGGCCGGGTCCCACGGCCCATCCCAGGTGGGGGGACGGGAGAGAGGCTGAGGTGGAGGCTGCTATGCTGAGAGTGATCCTATGCGAGGGCCCTGGGAGGAAGAGCGGGATTCAGGAGCCTGCAATGGAAGCAGAATTCTGTCTAGGCTTCCGGGACTCTGCACCGGGATTCCATCTCCAGCATAGGAGGCTTGGTGTGGGCTTTTGAAACCTCAAAGTGGTACACTTCCTCCATGAAGCCACATCTACCGCCAAGGCCAGGCCTCCTAATCCTTCTCAAGTCGTGCACGCTCTCTGGTGACTAAGCATTCAAACACACGAGCCTGGGTGGGAGCAGACCATCTGGAAGCCTCCGTGTTGTTCTTGCCTCACCTCACTTGATGCGTGTGTGCCTTGAGGCGTGAGCTCTGGGGTGTTCTCAGTGCTGCGTGCGAATGAAGTGCAGATGATGATGTTCTGACCAAAGTCCGATTCCTTAGGTGTCTCTCTTGTTTGAAGTGGAGAACTTGGCCGTGGCCTCTCCGGCCACTGTGTCCCGCTGTGGGATGGTCTACACTGATTATATTGACCTGGGCTGGAAGCCTTACGTTCAGTCATGGCTGGACAAGAGGCCAAAGGTAAAAAGGGGTTTGGAGAGACGTGGCTCGGAGGCCTGTTGTGCATAACAGCGGGCGAAGCGTCCCTTCTTGCTCACATCTAGACGGAAGTGGAGCCCCTTCAACGCATGTTCGAAAAGTTTATCAACAAGATCCTGAAGTTCAAAAAGGACAACTGCAATGAGCTGGTGCCCGTCCCGGAGTACAGCGGCATCATCTCTCTCTGTAAGATCTACTCAGTCTTGGCCACGCCGGAGAACGGGGTGAGGAGGGAGCCAGCGCGGGGGTGGGGAGGGGCGTGTGTGAGCGTGAGTGAGGAGAGGGGCGTGTGTGAGCGTGAGTGAGGAGAGGGGCGTGTGTGAGCGTGAGTGAGGAGAGGGGCGTGTGTGAGCGTGAGTGAGGAGAGGGGCGTGTGTGAGCGTGAGTGAGGAGAGGGGCATGTGTGAGCGTGAGTGAGGAGAGGGGCGTGTGTGAGCGTGAGTGAGGAGAGGGGCGTGTGTGAGCGTGAGTGAGGAGAGGGGCGTGTGTGAGCGTGAGTGAGGGGAGGGGCGTGTGTGAGCGTGAGTGAGGGGAGGGGCGTGTGTGAGCGTGAGTGAGGGGAGGGGCGTGTGTGAGCGTGAGTGAGGGGAGGGGCGTGTGTGAGCGTGAGTGAGGAGAGGGGGGTGTGTGAGCGTGAGTGAGGGGAGGGGCGTGTGTGAGCGTGAGTGAGGAGAGGGGTGTGTGTGAACGTGAGTGAGGGGAGGGGCGTGTGTGAGCGTGAGTGAGGAGAGGGGCGTGTGTGAGCGTGAGTGAGGGGAGGGGTGTGTGTGAGCGTGAGTGAGGAGAGGGGCGTGTGTGAGCGTGAGTGAGGAGAGGGGCGTGTGTGAGCGTGAGTGTGTGAATAGATCCACACGCCTGACCGCCTCTGAGCTGAAAGTCTAGACTAGGAATTATGAATTAAATAGAACAAGGGCTAGTAGTGTAGCTCACAGGCAGAAGACCTGCCTCATATGCACAGGGCAGGAAGAAAAGAAAAGGAGGGAGGGAGGGAGGGAGGGAGGGAGGGAGGGAGGATGAACAGCCAAGAGGAGTCTTCCTATAGTTTCCTATCCGTATTCTGCTCCTTGTTTATCTGTACTTTCAAAACATACCTAATGTTTATGTGTGTGTGTGTGTGTATGTATGTATATGTATGTGTGTATGTATGTGTGTGTGTATGTGTGTATATATGTGTGTGCGCATGTGTGTGTGTGTATGTGTGTATGTATGTGTGTATGTGTGTATATGTGTGTGTGTGCATGTGTGTATGTGTGTGTGTATGTGTGTCACACATGCCTTAAATATCATTTCGAATTAAAAGTTTTAGAGAATTTCAGATGAATTGATATTTCAGAAAATATTTGTCCAGTTTATAGTTAAAATAACTAAAATTTGTTGTGTTTTTTAATTTTTATTTTTATTTTTTGGTTGAGACAGGGTTTTTCTGTGTAGCCCTGGCTGTCCTGGACTCTCTTTGTAGACTGTGCCTCAAACTCACAGAGATCCTCCTGCCTCTGCCTCTGGAGTGCTGGGATTAAAGGTGTGCACCACCACACCTGGCTTTGTTATGATTTTTTAGATTAAATCATTGCCCTAGAAATGTTTTGCATTATTTCTAACGATGTTACCAGGTAACAAAACTATTAATATATAATAAACAGCAGTTAAGATCTCTGACAGAGCCAGGTGCAGTGGCACATGCCAGCACTCAGGGAGGCAGAGGCAGGTGGATTGCTGTGAGTTCGAGGCCAGCCTGGTCTACAAAGTGAGTCCAGGACAGCCAAGGCTACACAGAGAGACCCTGTCTCAAAAAACAAACAAACAAACAAACAAAACCCCATAAAACCTCACCAGTATCCACAGACGGCATGCTGTTTAGGAAGTAGATTATGCTGTGGCATGGTGGTGCATGCCCTCAGTCTCTGCACTGAGGAGGCTGACCCAGGGGAGTCTCAGCACTGAGGAGGCCGACCCAGGGGAGTTCTACGTCACGAGTTGTAGGAGAGCCAGGGCTACATTCAAAAACAAAAAACCCAAAACCAACCAACCAAACAAACAAACAAACAAAAACCAAAGCCAAAAACCCCGCCTCAAAAACAAAGCAAACAAACAAACAAACAACAACAACAACCATGAAATGGATAGTGACACAGGCAACATGCTTGTCAAACTAAGACTGTGACGTTCGGTTATGTTTTGCAATGTGCAGATAGATGTATTCCATTGCTTTAACTGTTGTAGATTGTAGCTATTGTGTACTGTAGCTATGTGTGTGTACAGCAGCTGTTGTGTACTATAGCTGTGTGTACTGTAGCTGTGTGTACTGCAGCTGAGTGTACTATAGCTGTGTCTTCTGTAGCTGTTGTGTACTATAGCTGTGTCTTCTGTAGCTGTTGTATACTGTAGCTGTGTGTACTGTAGCTGTTGAGTACTGTAGCTGTTGTGCACTGTAGCTGTTGTGTACTGTAGCTGTTGTGCACTGTAGCTGTTGTGTACTGTAGCTGTTGTGCACTGTAGCTGTTGTGTACTGTAGCTGTGTGTACTGTAGCTGTTGTGCACTGTAGCTGTTGTGCACTGTAGCTGTTGTGTACTGTAGCTGTTGTGTACTGTAGCTGTTGTATACTGTAGCTGTTGTGCACTGTAGCTGTTGTGCACTGTAGCTGTTGTGCACTGTAGCTGTGTGTACTGTAGCTGTGTGTACTTTAGCTGTTGTGTACTGTAGCTGTTGTGTACTGTAGCTGTTGTGCACTGTAGCTGTTGTGTACTGTAGCTGTGTGTACTGTAGCTGTGTGTACTGTAGCTGTGTGTACTGTAGCTGTTGTGCACTGTAGCTGTGTGTACTGTAGCTGTTGTGCACTGTAGCTGTTGTGCACTGTAGCTGTGTGTACTGTAGCTGTGTGTACTGTAGCTGTTGTGCACTGTAGCTGTTGTGCACTGTAGCTGTTGTGCACTGTAGCTGTGTGCACTGTAGCTGTTGTGCACTGTAGCTGTTGTGCACTGTAGCTGTTGTGCACTGTAGCTGTTGTGTACTGTAGCTGTGTGTACTGTAGCTGTGTGTACTGTAGCTGTTGTGCACTGTAGCTGTTGTGCACTGTAGCTGTTGTGCACTGTAGCTGTTGTGTACTGTAGCTGTTGTGTACTGTAGCTGTGTGTACTGTAGCTGTGTGTACTGTAGCTATTGTGTACTATAGCTGTGTGTACTGTAGCTGTTGTGTACTATAGCTGTGTGTACTGTAGCTGTGTGTACTGTAGCTGTTGTGTACTGTAGCTGTGTGTACTGTAGCTGTTGTGTACTGTAGCTGTTGAGTACTGTAGCTGTTGTGTACTGTAGCTGTTGTGTACTGTAGCTATTGTGTACTATAGCTGTGTGTACTGTAGCTGTTGTGTACTATAGCTGTGTGTACTGTAGCTGTGTGTACTGTAGCTGTTGTGTACTGTAGCTGTGTGTACTGTAGCTGTTGTGTACTATAGCTGTGTGTACTGTAGCTGTTGTGTACTGTAGCTGTTGTGTACTATTCCGTGGTAAATCCTGCATTTTACTTTCTCTTCCTCTACTGGTAGATGTTTAGGCAACCCCTAATTTTTTTTGCAGTTATAAATAGGTCACCACATGCCTGTCTCTCTGAATACCCGTGAGTGTTCCTCCAGGACAGACCTGGCATGGCCTGGTGACAGTGTGTTCTTATGACTTAGCCTAGAGGCAGCTCTGAGCAACTGCAGTGATATAAGGAGTCTCAGATTCTTCTAAAGTCTGTGAGTAGGTTGCAGATGACTCGCCACTGGGAGAGCAGCCATGTGGTTTCCCACAGAGAACCAGGTAGGAAGGAGAGGGCAGAAGGGAGGTTCTCTCCTTCTAGGTAACTGCTAAGATAGCTCCTTCATCTCCTACAGGAGCGGCTCCTGTAGACCGAGGGGACTAGTCTCAGGCAGCTCAGCACCCGCTTCTCCTCTCTACCCAGGTGAACCCAGCCGACACTGAGAACTATCCCTTTATGGTAGAGATGACATTTGTGTTCAGCATGATCTGGTCTGTGTGCGCCTCTGTGGATGAGGACGGACGCAAGAAGATTGACAGTTACCTTCGAGAAATTGAGGGCACCTTTCCCAACAAGGTCAGAGCCCTTAAAGCTAGCTGCCCCGAACCTCCTGTTTTTACAGGACTCGCAGGCCGGCTCTGGTCTTCAGACTCTGCCTGACCTTCCTTCTCGCTGCCACCCTCCTCTTTGCCTGTCCGTCTCTGGGCCCGGCCTCGGGTTAGCGAGAGCTGGGGGAGGGCTGGGGACACAGCTCACACACTTTTCTTAGGACACGGTCTATGAATACTTCGTGAACCCCAAGATGCGGACTTGGACGTCGTTTGAGGAGAAGCTCCCCAAGAGCTGGCGCTATCCTCCAAAGTGAGAGCAGAGCCTGGGGTGCGCGCAGGGCTTGGGATGCAGTTGGCAGCAGATACTGCGAGAGTGATGGGGCCCCCCGAAGCCAGGGCCAGCTGTAAAAGGAGAAAGCCGATTCCAGGAACGAGATGCCTGGGTTTAGGAATTTGGTTCTAGAAGATGTGGGACGGGCTCTCCAAGGAGAATGCTACCCTCCCCGGACCCAGAGAGCAGGGCGGTGACTCGACCTTGGTAACGCAGGAGGAAGGAGGAAGAAGTGAGAGCTGACCCTCGGGGGGCCGATGGTCCTGAGACCCGGTTCCTTCCTTCCCTAGCGCCCCTTTCTATAAAATCATGGTACCTACTGTTGATACCGTCCGATACAACTACCTAGTGAGCACCCTGGTGGCCCACCAGAACCCTGTCTTACTGGTGGGTCCTGTAGGGACCGGAAAGACCTCCTTAGCCCAGAGCGTCCTCCAGTCCCTGCCGTCCAGCCAGTGGTCAGTGCTCGTCGTCAACATGTCCGCACAGGTGTGTCAGGGGACTTGGGCTGCGAGCTCCTTGCCACCCGCTCCCACCTGGCACTCCCCTCTGGTCCCATATTTCTCTCGGGGAGCCTCGCATCTCTACTCTGTGCTCTTCCGCCAGACCACATCCAACAACGTGCAGAGCATCATCGAGAGCAGAGTGGAGAAGCGCACCAAGGGCGTGTACGTGCCGTTCGGCGGCAAAAGCATGATCACCTTCATGGATGACCTGAACATGCCCGCCAAGGACGTGTTCGGCTCCCAGCCGCCCCTGGAGCTGATCCGCCTCTGGATTGACTATGGCTTCTGGTACGATCGTTTGAAGCAGAGCATCAAGCACATTCGAGTAAGCATCCTGAGACGGGGCTCCCCGGTGGTTGGCTGGACCCCTGGACCACGTCTTACAACCCTCTGTTCCTCCCTGCGTGAGAGGGCACCGCTCCGTTCTGAGGACCCTTGTATCTGGCTCCCAAGATGCTGATGCCCACTGTTATAACTCTCTGCACTGGGCCTGCCTGTACCTGGTAGTGGAAGAGTCTGGTTTGTTCTTCACTTTGTTTCCAGAAGCTTCTGCACACCAGCAAACCCCGAGAGCCAGGACCTAACTCCTTACTCAGCCTCCTCCTCGTCCCGTGGTCACAATCCCCCTCATCTGTGCTTCCACCCACAGCCCCAGGCTCCTCCCTTCTGTTCTCTCCTCTCTGCATCCTGAGTGCTGGGATTACAGGCCTGCCCCACCACGCCCCGCTGACAGGCTCTGGGTGGTTGTCTTGGAACTTACTATGGAGATCAGGCTGGTCTCTTGAACTGACAGAGACCCTCCTGAGTTCAGGTATTAAGACGTGTGCCACAGAGCCGGGCGTGGTGGCACCCGCCTTGAATCCCAGCACTCTGGAGGCAGAGGAAGGTGGGACAAAGTGAGTCCAGGACAGCCCAGAGTAAAGGAGAAGACCCTGTCTCAAAGCAAACAAACAAGGACATGTGCCACCATGCCCAGCCAGCTCCCTATTTTAACACTTGCATGTGATGACCAATGACCAGAAGCATTCAGAGTCCTCTGGCTGTCATCTCACTGTCGCTCATCACCCCCCCCCCCGTCCCCTCCCCCCACCTTTGTCTTTGCTCTCCAGGACATGTTCCTGATGGCTGCCATGGGCCCTCCAGGGGGCGGACGGACTGTTATCTCCCCGAGGCTGCAGAGTCGTTTCAACATCATCAACATGACCTTCCCCACTGTGAGGCCACAGGGGTCGGGGGTGGGGACCGCCCTAGTCCCTTAGCGTGAGGGAGGGACAAGTCCTGCAAGGGCGCTAAGCCTGAGCAGAGCTGCCTTCAGGGCACCTTTTGGGACCTTTTGCAGGAGCATTGTCCCGAGCCAGGACAGCTGCAGGCTTTGCTGGTTTGGCTTCCTGGCTCTGGAATGCGGAGCCTCTGATCTGCAGGGCCAGAGACTGCCTGGGGCTGAAACAAGCTCAGGGAGGTGGACCTTACAAAGCTAAGAGCTAAAAACAGTGCCTGGGTTAGGGAGAGGTGAATGCAAATTTACGGGGACTAAAAGTCACAGCCAAGCAAAACACTGTCAAGAGAAATAGTCTTTTTTTTTAGTTTAGTTTAGTTTTGGTTTTTGGAGACAGGGCTTCTCTGTATAGCCCTGGCTGTTCTGGACACACTCTGTAGACCAGACTGGCCTCGAACTCATAGAGATGCATCTACCTCTGCCTCCCGAGTGCTGGGATTAAAGGCATGTACTTAATTATTTTCTTTAAGTTGAAATTAATATCAAGCAGGTAAGTGAGGCTTTCATCCAGCCTTACGTTCTGAGCCCAATCCCCCGTGAACCTGCAAGGTGGAAGAGGAGAGCCATCTTCCACAAATTGGTCCTGTGATCTCCACGCCTGTACTATGCAGGCGTATGCCCAGATATAGATAAATAACACTAATTTAATTTGTTTATTTTTTGGTTTTTGGTTTTTCGAGACAAGATTTCTCTGTGTAGCCCTGGCTGTTCTGGACTCGCTTTGTAGACCAGGCTGGCCTCGAACTCACAGAGATCCACCTGCCTCTGCCTCCTGAGTGCTGGGATCAAAGGTGTGTGCCACCACACCTGGTTACATTTTTTTATTTTTAAGGATTATATGAAAAACATTTTTCTTAATTTCTTAGTGATTAATTAGTTTAATTCCTCTTCAATTCTCCTCATGATGTGAGCTCTGTATTCGCCTCACACTGATCCTGGCCCTGGCTACAGGCCCAGAAACCTTGGAGAGTGAGTTTGAGGCCTCTTTCCAGGAATCCCAGATCATCCGCATATTTGGCACCATGATCAACCAGAAGCTCCAGGACTTTGAGGAGGAGGTGAAGCCCATTGGGAACGTGGTGACGGAGGCCACCTTGGATGTGTACAACACGGTGGTACAGCGCTTCCTGCCCACGCCTGCGAAGATCCACTACCTCTTCAACCTCCGCGACATCTCCAAGGTAAGCACTGCCTTGGCCTGCTCAGAACTGCACCGCAGGACTGGAGAGCACCTACATGTCTGCAACGCCAGTTCTTCCACACAGACACGCATGTAGGCACACGCTCATGCATATAAAATGAAAATTAATCTTTTTTTAAGCTTGGACATGATTTTTTTAATTAACTTATTCAGATTACATCTCAATTGTCATCCCTTTGCTTGTCTCCTCCCGCTCCTCCCTCCCTCCCTCCCTCTTTCACCCTGTTCCCCTCCCCTAGGTCTGTGACAGAGGGGACATCCTCCCCCACCATGTGGTCACAGCCTATCAAGTCTCATGTTGGTAGCCTGCCTATTCTTTCTCTGAGTGCTACCAGGCCTCCCCACCAAGGGGAGGTGGTCAAATATGGGGCACCAGAGTTCATGTTAGAGTCAGTCCCCGCTCTCCACACAACTGTGGAGAATGTTCTGTCCCTTGGCTAGAAAAATGAACCTTTGAAGAAGAGGGAGAAGAGGGGCAGGAGAGTTGGCTTAGTGGCTCTTGCGAAGGCCTGCAATTTTATTCCCAGCACCCACATGGAGGCTTCCTCAGGTACCACGCGAAGTGATACACAGAGCCACATGCAGGCAAAGCACCCGTATGAATAAAATAAATCTAAAGAATAAAGAAAAAAAAAAAAAGATAAGAATTCCATTGCAGCCGGGCGTGGTGGCGCACGCCTTTAATCCCAGCACTCGGGAGGCAAAGGCAGGTGGATCACTGTGAGTTCAAGGCCAGCCTGGTCTACAAAGCGAGTCCAGGACGGCCAAGGCTACACAGAGAGACCCTGTCTCAAAAAAAAAAAAAAAAAAAAGCCATAGCAAGGGGCTGAGGAGATGGGTGGATCAGCCATTAGGATTGCTGTTTGTTGTTGTTGTTGAGGTGGAGTCTCACTGTGTAGCTCTAACTGTCCTGGAACTCTCTACATAGACCAGGCTGTGGCCTTGAACTCACAGTGCAGTGATACATGTGCTTCTGCATTCTGAGTGTGGGATTAAAGGCACACGCCACCAGCTTGGGGCATTTCTGCTCTCACTGAGGCTTGAGAAGCCGAGCCGCCCCCCCCCCTGCAGCACCCCCCCCTGCAGCACACCCCTCCCCCTGCAGCACCCCCCCCTGCAGCACACCCCTCCCCCCGCAGCACACACCCTGCCCCCCCACCCCGCAGCACCCACACACAGCAGCTCACAACCACCAGTAGCTCCAGCTCTGGCCCCTCTTGGCTCCTGCACAGATGTCACACACACACAGATGCACCTACATACACATGATTTTGTTGCACAGCGAAGCCTGACGTCACCCGCTGTGACGTGTCACGTGCCCTGCTCTCACCTTGGGATCGGCTGCAAGGGATCTCTTCTCTCCCTCCGCTCCAGTCACGGCTTCTGCTTTCAGGTTTTCCAGGGCATGCTTAGAGCCAACAAGGACTTCCATGACACCAAGTCCAGCATCACCAGACTCTGGATCCATGAGTGTTTCAGGTGACGTGTCTGTGTGTCCTGGCCAGACTGGCTTCCCAGCCCAGCTCCCAGCCCCAGCCTTTACCTCTGGCTTGACTTTCCAGCCGCAACTGTTTCCCCACAGAGTCTTCTCGGACAGACTGGTTGATGCAACCGACATGGAAGCCTTTATGGGCATCTTAAGTGACAAACTCGGCACCTTCTTTGACCTCACATTTCACAATCTCTGTCCCAACAAACGACCACCTATCTTTGGTGAGCCAGGAGCTGTGGCTACTTTGGGCCTTCGGAGGTTGGGGTTAGCGCACGGTGCCAGTGGCTGTAATGGCCCTCTGGTGAGGACCAGGCACTGGGGACGCTGATACCCTTCTCCTATGGCCTAGGGGACTTCCTGAGGGAGCCCAAGGTCTATGAAGACCTGGTGGACCTGACCGTGCTGAAGACGGCCATGGAGACGGCCCTCAATGAGTACAACCTGTCCCCTTCCATTGTACCCATGCAGCTGGTGCTCTTCCGAGAGGCCATTGAACACAGTGAGTGCTCGCTACGTGGAAGGCCACTCCCAAACCAAGTTCTAGAAGTTGTTTTCCTTTCTGGTCCAACATAACATACTCTTGTGCTAGCGGGGTTTCATTCACTTATTCGTTTTTGTTCTGAGTGAGACATTTACGTTCTTGCTGTGTAGCCCGAGCCAGCTTGGAAATTGCTGTTTAGAGTAAGCTGGCGTTGAACTTGCCCCCCCCTCCTCCCCGCCTCTGCCTCTCCCTGGGGTTGCAGGCTTGCACTATCGTGCCCACCCACCAGAGTGTTAAATGGGCAAGGCGAAGGTTAAATATTGACCCTCGCACCACCCTCTACCCCAGCCCCAGGGGTTTGATCCCTAGCCCAAGGCCTGGAAATTGCTTGGATTTGCCCACCCAGTGCGTTACCTCTCCCCAGTCACTCGGATCGTGCGGGTAATCGGACAGCCTCGAGGCAACATGCTCCTGGTGGGGATCGGGGGCAGCGGGCGCCAGAGTCTGGCCCGCTTGGCCTCTTCCATCTGCGAGTACAACACCTTCCAGATTGAGGTCACCAAACACTACCGCAAGCAGGAGTTCCGAGAAGGTATGGCCGCGTTCCCGAACTGGTAGAGGGCAGAGGTTTTTAGACTGAAAGGTGAGCTGCTTGAGTTACTGCCACGTCAGGTGATGAGGCGCTCCTGGCTTTGGTGGTCTGGGCACAGGACGGCGCGTGGGAGTGCTTATGGCTGAGGGAGGGTCCTCCAGCACGGAAGACTTAAAGATGGAGAGTCTGAGGTAAGTCTTTCCTTTTGTCCCTCACTTGTTTGGCCAGATATCAAACGCCTGTATCGCCAGGCAGGGGTAGACCTCAAGACCACCTCTTTCCTTTTTGTGGACACCCAAATAGCCGACGAATCCTTCCTAGAAGACATCAACAACATCCTTAGCTCGGGCGAAGTCCCCAATCTCTACAAGTCTGACGAATTTGAAGAGGTGCAGTTCCTTCAGTATTGAGTTCCTTCGTTGGCTTTCCCACAGATTCCACATCTGTTTCTGTCAGAGCCTCCAGCCACCTAGATCAGCCCCTGTGAGGCTGTTTCTCATCAGCCCTCCCCTAGGGGCCTCACTGGGCGGGGCTGCTTTAAATCTCACTCCAGTCTGCCAGCCCCCGGCCTGCTATTTGGCTGACACTGCTGTGAGCGCCTCAGTCCTCTGATTCCGTGCGGCTTCTGTCCAGATCCAGAACCGAATCCTGGACCAGGCCCGAGCTGAGCAGGTACCAGAGTCCTCGGACAGCCTCTTCGCGTACCTCATTGAGCGCGTGCGCAACAACCTGCACATCGTGCTCTGCCTGAGTCCCGTGGGAGACCCCTTCAGGTGATGCTTCCCGCGTGTCTGTGCCCCATGGGCCTCCCCCTGTCTCTCTGTGTCCTTCAGTGTCCTTTGAAAGTTAGTGTGTCCCATGTGACTCCCTGCATAGTTGAGTCGCATTAAGTGCCCACAGTGTTCAACAACAGCCCGCTAGAGCCTTTTCTTTTCCCAGGAAAGAACAGATCCCCTTCCCCAGCTTCCGGAAAGCACCTTCCTACGCTCCATCTCTGTGAATTTGGCATTTGATGGCCTTGTACAAGTGGAGTGACGCTGTTCTTGTCCTTTTCTGACATATTTTACTTCTGCAGTGTCCTCAACATCCACCCATATGCTAGCATGGGACAACACGGAATGTATACATCCAAAAATAGAACTACACGGAATGTATACATCCAAAAAATTTTTTTAAATCCATTCTTGGTATGACTAGGTATTTTAGAGCCATTGAAACTAGAAGAGATGCCGGGCGTGGTGGCGCACGCCTTTAATCCCAGCACTCGGGAGGCAGAGGCAGGTGGATCGCTGTGAGTTTGAGGCCAGCCTGGTCTACAAAGCGAGTCCAGGACAGCCAAGGCTACACAGAGAAACCCTGTCTCGAAAAACCAAATAAATAAATAAAAAGAAAAGAGAAGAAAGAAACGGGAAGAGGCTGGGTATGGCAGTGCACACCTAGAACCTCAGAACTTAGACAGCAGAAGCAGGAGGATTGCTGCAATTGTGAGACCAGTCTGGGCTACATAACCAGCCCCGGGGTATCCAGGGCTATATGGGACACCTTGCCTTAAAAAAAAAAAATCAAATCAAACCAAAATAAACTTAGGGGCAGGCATGGTGGTGCACGACTTTAATCCCAGAACTCAGGAGGCAGAGGCAGGCGGATCGCTTGAGCTCGAGGCCCAGCCTGGTCTACAAAGTGAGTCTAGGACAGCCAAGGCTACACAAAGAAACCCTGTCTCAAAAAACAAACCAACCACCACCAACAATAACAATAAAAACAAAATAAACTTAGGAAGCGGTCAGAGCGTCTGTATGGAAAGGCAAAACGGGTCAGTGTTTTGCTTATGTCTTTAATGTATTTTACTTATCACAGCCAGGTGCCACGCTGAGCATTTTTCTGTGGTCACCTCACCGAATTCCCATCAGCCTTAGCACATACTGTTAACCCCCTTCTAGAGACGAGGAAACTGATGTTTGAGCATCTTGGATACTTGCTCAAGGTCAACATCTGGAAAATGTGGATCTTGGCCTTTTTGACCTGAGACCATTTCTAAAGGTTGTGCTGAGCTGTCTGTGAGGAGGTGAATTACAGGAACAGATAGGAGGAGGACGGGGCCCCTAGGTCACCGCAACGTGGGTGGGTGCACGTCAGAAAGCCAAGGGCATCCGTGAGTGGACTTCACACCTCCCAGCTTCTCCCTAGGAACTGGATCCGCCAGTACCCAGCCTTAGTGAACTGCACGACCATCAACTGGTTCTCAGAGTGGCCCCGGGAGGCCTTGCTAGAGGTGGCCGAGAAGTACCTCATAGGAGTGGACTTGGGGACACAGGAGAATGTGAGCCCCCCCCCCACCTTAGCCACACCACCCCGCCCTTCATCCCCCGGCCCACACCCTGCGTCTCCCACCCCACATTGTCGGCTTCAGATCCACAGGAAAGTGGCCCAGATCTTTGTCACCATGCACTGGTCGGTGGCTCAGTACTCCCAGAAGATGCTGCTGGAACTCCGGAGATACAACTACGTCACGCCCACAAACTACCTGGAGCTCGTGTCCGGCTATAAAAAGTAGGAAACCACGAGACAAGCAGGGCTGGGGAGCTGGTGTCTTTTGAAGGTGTGGAAAACACTAGGGATCTGGCTGAGGGGCAGGCTGGAGGATGTGGCCTGAGGTGGGATGGGAAGTGTGCAGAGAGCCCTAGGTATTCCCTGGGAGCTAATGAGAGGCGGGATCCCGGTTGGGAAGGCCATTCCTAGAGTTGCTGGTTGTGTCCCCTAGACTCCAGCGTCTCTCATGGCCTGTCCGTCCTTGCGGTTTTCAGGCCACAGTTTACCTGGAAGTTTATCATAATTTCTGTACTCCTTTCCTTTCCCTTTGTCTCCTAGACTGGGTGTGGACACAAGAGCCTATAAATTCCCCGCACTAGGCAGGCTGACATAGGGTTATAAATCCAAGAACAGCCTGGCTATGTACAAGGACCCTGTCTTGAAAATACACAAAGGCTGAGAGTGGTAGCGCACACCTTTGTTCCCAGCAGAGGCCAGTGAATTTCTGTGAGTTCAAGGCAGGCCAGCCTGGTCTACATTGTGAGGTCTACATACACAGGCCAGCCAGTGCTACATAGTGAGACTCCTGTCTCAAAAAACAAACAAACAAACAAAAAAATAAAAACACACAAGCCGACAGGGCTAGAGATATAGGTCTGTATGTGTGTGCCTTAGCTGGGTTTGATTTTCTTCCACCACATGAGCCCGGCATTGGTGGCGTATGGCTGTAATCCCAGTACTTGGGAGGCCGGAGCAGGAGGATCAGAGGCTCGAGGCCCACGGGGGCTCCAGTTCAAGGCCAGCCTGGGCTACGTGAGTTCCAACCTCAAAGCAAAATAGAACCAAGAGGAGAAAAGTGTAAACAGGCAGAGCAGACAAAACACAAAAACCCAAGTGTTGTTCCTCCTCCCACTTCCGGCCCCGCGCGCCCTTCACGCTGAGCATCAGCTCTGCGGGCAGCTTTCCCACAGCAGTGACTGTGGGTCCTGGATTGGGTCTAATCCTGTGCTGCCCACTTGGAGCTGGAGTCAGGTTGAGGCCTCAGTCCCAGTTTAGATAGAGGCTCTAAGCCCCATGCTGTTTTGCCTGAGTATCTGTGGGCTCCTCGACTTAGCTGAGCTGTCCATCTGTCTGTCCTCAGCTCAGCTGGTTTGTAGGAGTCAAGGAATGCTGTTGCTGGCTTATTATAAAGGATAATTTTATCTTTGGGGCAGGGTGTTGAGACAGGACTTGTCTGTGTAGCCCTGGCTGTCCTAGACTTGCTTTGTGGACCAGGTTGGCCTGGAACTCACAGCGATCCACCTGCCTCTGCCTCCCAAGTGCTGGGATTAAAGGCGTGCACCACCACACCCAACTATTTGACTTTTCTTGAGACAACGTCTCACACACGTAGCCCAGTCTGGCTTTGGACTCACTATGTAGCTGACACTAGCCTCAAATTCATAGCAATCCTCCTGCCTCAGCCTCCCCAGTGCTGTGATCACAAGCATGATGCTCCACACCTACCAGAATGGATATTTAATCAAAGCTGAAAAAAGAGAAAGCAGTGTCTGCCACTCAGTGGTGGCATCCACCTTTAGTCCTGCGCATTTTTAAGCACCTACTATGTCCTAGGCGCTATTTTACAGTAGTGCACCAGCCCTGCCTTCCTGGCCACTCACACCAACATTCTGCCCTTTTCTACTTTCCAGTCTTTATACCCACATATAAATCCAGATTTCTAGCTTCTCCTTAAACAGCAACAATGTAACAACACTGGGGGAGCCGCTTTGGGGTGGGTTCATGTTTTCTGGACTGTTACAGTCTAGCTGCCGGCTGCGTGGTAGGGGCAGTCAGTGCGAGAGTCCCAGGTAGAGGAAGTAATGTGTCAAAATGGCGTTTAACAAGCTGATTTCAGCCGTGGTGTAGGGAATGAATCAGAGGGTAAGAAAATCCATGGGGCCGGATGGTGGGGGCACACACCTGTAATCCCAGCACTCGGGAGGCAGAGACAGGCGGATCGCTGTGAGTTCGAGGACAGCCTGGTCTACAGAGTGAGTCCAGGACAGCCAAGGCTACACAGAGAAACCCTGTCTGGGGGAGGGGGGCGTAAAAAAGAAAAAAAAAGAAAGAAAAAAGAAAAGAAATGATGTAGACCTGACCAGGCCATGTGCCCTCTGTATGTGAGAGCAGGAAGTGGCCACAGAAAGCAAGAGTGACTGAGACGCTCACTCAGATTAGGGTAGGACACCTCCTCCCTCGGTGTCCACACACGCCACCCACCACCTGCTCCTGCGCAGGCTTCTGGGAGAAAAGCGGCAGGAGCTGCTGGACCAAGCCAATAAGCTTCGGACTGGATTGTTTAAGATCGATGAAACCAGGGAAAAAGTGGAGGTGATGTCGCTGGAGCTGGAGGAAGCCAAGAAGAAGGTGGCGGAGTTCCAGAAGCAGTGCGAGGAGTACCTGGTCATCATCGTGCAGCAGAAGCGGGAAGCCGACGAGCAGCAGAAGGTCACTGGTCCTCTCGGGCTGCCCGCTCCTCCAGGGGCCTCCCGCCGGTCCCCACTGCCCGCTCCTCCAGGGCCCCCCCCCCCCCCGCCGGTCCCCACTGCCCGCTCCTCCAGGGCCCCCCCCCGCTGCCCCCTCCCGCTGCCTCCGCAGTCCCCCCGCCGGCCCCCCAGTCCCCCTGCTCCCCCAGCCCCTGCTGCCCGCTCCTCCAGCCCCCCACCACCCCCCACGCCTCACCCCTGCCTCGGTTTTCTCGTCCACCCTTCTCACTGGCCCTATGGCTCCCACCTTTTCGTTTCTAGGCAGTCACTGCCAACAGTGAGAAGATTGCCATTGAGGAGGTCAAGTGTCAGGCACTGGCCGACAACGCCCAAAAGGATCTAGAGGAGGCGTTGCCCGCCCTTGAAGAAGCCATGCGGGTACCAGAGGCTGGCACTACGTGGTGCCAGGCGTGGGAGTGGGGCCGGCCAGCCTTCTTTGGCCCCGGAGACCCTGGGGATGTGGGGGGAAGGTAGCCCCTCAGTTGTGTCCGGGAAGGGTTGTTTCCGGCTCAGTTCTCCCAGTTCACCCCTTTCCGCAGGCCCTGGAGTCTCTGAACAAGAAGGACATAGGTGAGATCAAGTCGTACGGCCGCCCCCCTGCGCAGGTGGAGATCGTAATGCAGGCCGTCATGATTCTGCGAGGCAACGAGCCCACGTGGGCAGAGGCAAAGCGGCAGCTAGGTACGCTGAGGCGGTGCGAGAGGACACCTGCGTCTGTCGGGTGTTGATTGACCAAGTGTAGCGCAGCAGGCCTTCAACAAGGGCCAACTGAGGTTCTGCGGAGACCCTCAGGAGCACGGCGCTTACACGCCAGAGTCCTTTAGGAGTTTGGAGCAGAAACTGACTGCTCTCATCACAGTCAAAAAAAACCCTGGTCTTTTTTGTTTGTTTCTTTTTTGAGACAGGGTTTCTCTTGCCGGTCTGGCTGGCCTTGAACTCAAAGATTCGCCCACCTCTGCCTCCCAAGTACTGGGATTTTTTTTTCCATGCCAGGCAAAAAAATATTGATATACAGCTATCAGAAAGCATGCAGGAGCCAAGGACGGAAACACCTTCATGCCCCGCAGGGAGGGTGGAGACTGAGAAGAGGCTCTTCCTCTCTGTTTCTCTGTGTCTCTATCGCTCTTTGTGTGTGCGTCTCTGACTTACTCCTTTACTCTTTTTCTGCATATATGTGCCAGTATGTGGGATGTGCTCCTGTGTGTGTGCTTTCTCCTGTGTGCGGTGTGTCTGTGTTTGTATGTGTGAAGGCCAAAGTTGGTCTCAGGTGTTGTTTCTCGGGAACCACTCAGCTTTTGTTTGTTTGTTTGTTTGTTTGTTTGTTTTTGAGACAGGGTTTCTCCGTGTAGCCCTGGCTATCCTGGACTCACTCTGTAGACCAGGCTGGCCTCGAACTCACAGCAATCCGCCTGCCTCTGCCTCCCGAGTGCTGGGATTAAAGGTGTGCGCCACCACGCCTGGCCAGCTTTTTTAATTTTTGAGAGCTATGCCTAGAGAGGAGATGGCTCTGTCAGTAAGCCCACGGTGTGGTGGTGCACTCCTTTAATCCCAGCACTCGGGAGGCAGAGGCAGGTGGATTGCTGTGAGTTCGAGGCCAGCCTGGTCTACAAAGCAAGTCCAGGACAGCCAAGGCTACACAGAGAAACCCTGTCTTGAAAAAACAAAACAAACAAACAAACAAACAAAAAAGCAAAACAAAACAAAAACAGAAAACAAAACAAACCCCGAACCCCGAAAACATCTGGCAGTTTTCTTCCCACAAAGTGCAAAGCACATAGAATGTTAGCTTGGGGGACAGAACTGAGTCTGTTAAGGGAAGGGAGGAGGCGGTGAGGCTGGGGAGACTGCGGAGGCCCTGGGGGCTGAGAGGATCCCAGGCAGGGAGCAGGATCAGAGGGGTGCCCATGAGGCCCCCTGGCCGGGGCCTCACAATGCCAAACCGCAGGGGAACAGAACTTCATCAAGTCACTGATCAACTTCGATAAGGACAACATCTCGGACAAGGTGCTGAAGAAGATTGGCGCCTACTGCGCCCAGCCGGACTTCCAACCGGACATCATCGGCCGGGTCTCCCTGGCTGCTAAGTCCCTCTGCATGTGGGTGCGCGCCATGGAGGTAGGTGTGGGGAAGTGAGTGGGGACTGAGAGGCCGGCCGGGAGGGGCTGGGGGGCTGCGGGGGGGGCGGGGACGTGGGCAGGCGCGGAGGGGCGGGGAGGGGCCAGCGGGCGGTGGCTGGCGCGAGTCCCTGAAGCCTGCCTGTCTTCCCACAGCTGTATGGGCGGCTGTATCGCGTGGTGGAGCCCAAACGGATCCGAATGAACGCGGCCATCGCCCAGCTCCAGGAGAAGCAGGCTGCCCTGGCTGAGGCCCAGGAAAAGCTTCGGGAGGTGAGTCCTCCCACCGGTGCTCCCTGGCTCTCCCTGCAGGCCGCCCCTCTCTCTGTGTCTTTACTCCCATGGTTGTCCACCTAGTCCCGTGCCCAACTCCGCTATCCTACAGTACTGAGCAGTCTCTGTCCCACTCTGGCCTGTTTACATCTGTCTGCAGTTTAGGGCCTTGCCTAGGGCGGGAAGGGCTCCTAGGGTGCTGCCATCGCTGTGGGCCCACAAGTCTTTCCAGAGATCGACAGAGCTGGTCACCTCTGTCACAGTGTTTGGAAGTAGGCTTTGGGATGTTGACTGATGGCATGCAGGGCCAGTCTTTTCTGAAGGGAGGCAGAGAAGGAGTGGACCAGTGGGGAGAGTGGAATTGGGGTGGGGGGAGGTGCTGGGAGGAGAGGGGGAGGGGAAACCATGAGTGGATGTGATATATGAAGGAAGAATAAAGTAAAAAAATTCTTTTCTACCTTCTGCTCTGTAGCCTCCAACTTCCCTCCATGAAAGAGCAGCCAACTTTTACAAAAATCTTGTTCTTCCAAAGATGATCTATGATAACTTTAATCAGTGCACAAACTCACACACACACAAATACACATACACACATGCACACATGCACAAACACACACACATACTTGTGGCGGTCTGAGTGAGAGTGGCTCCCAAGGCTCAGGCACCAGGGAGTGGAACAGTTTGAAAGGATTAGGAGGATTGGGAGGTGTGAGGGGTGGCCTTGTTGGAGGAAGTGTGTGTGTGTGTATGTGTGTGTGTGTGTGTGGTGGGGGGGATGGCAAGCGTTGAGCTTTCCAAAGCCCATGCCAGAGTGGGACAGTGGTGGCACACACCTCTAATCCCAGCACTTGGGAGGCAGAGGCAGACAGATCTCCAAGTTCAAGGTCTACAGCCAGGACTATATGAGAAACCCTCTCTCGAAAAACTAAAACCAAACCAAACCAAAACAAAACAAAAAAAATCCCAACCAAGCCAAAAGCCCACACAGCAGTCAAACAGTAATTAAGACAGCACACAGTGCACTTACATTTATTTTAAACATTATAGATACTGTTTGGTGCATTCTTAGTTTGCCTCTGGGTAGTTACCACAGAGCTGGGCTAGGCACCATGGTTGTTGCTCGTGATGACCCATAGCTGGTCTCTGTCCTTTCCCATCACAGTCACTTTCATTGTCAGAAGTATAGCTGCCCTCATCACCTCTTCCGGTTCTTCCTGTACAGAGAACCCATTCTATTGCTCATAACCTTCTCCTGTCACGCCTCCCTCACTGTCTCTTTCCTGGAGGTCACAGCCACAGGTGAGGCCCACTTGGAAAGGTTTCTCACGCAGATGAGTCACATCCTGGGCCAAGCAATTAAGTTGTTCCTTTATATTTAAACAATGGGACCTTGGGAGTTTGCTGCCAATGATTCATTCCCTGGACAAACATAGAGTTCACAGTGTTAGGACTTAGTGGGTGAGCCCCATGTGCTCAAGAGCAAGGGCTTGGCTAGAGGAAGCCAACGGGAGAGCCGCGCGCAGCAGCAGCAGCATCTGAGACAGCGTGATCATCTGGCCCCAGATATCCAAGCTTAGCCTGAGCAGCGTGGTGAGGCCCTTGTCTCAAAAACACAAAACGAAAGATGGGGGAAAACAACATTTCCCCCTTGATGTCGATAAAGGTTATGAAATTTAAGAGTCAAGTGTTTTATTTGCTTGCTTTTTACAAACTTAACTTTTTATTGATTCTTTGTGAGTTTCACACCATGCACACCCTAATCTCTTAGTCCCGTCATATCTGCCCTCCAACCTTCCAACCTCTCCCCAAAAGAAAAAAATAAAAATAAAAAATAAACGAACTCCGTGTGGAAGCTGTAGTGTGTCACAGTGTGCCCCACAGTGCACTCTTCTGTTCACACTTCTTCACTTGCAAATGTTCATTGCAATGAGTCGTTGGTCTGTTCTGAGGCCTCTGGCTCCTGCTACATCATCAGTACTGCATCTTATCAGGATCCCTCGCAGATGGTCCGCCGTTGCCATGGCGATCCTACATACAGCTTTTGGTCTGTAGGACCGGCCCCTTCTCACACTCCCAGCAGTTCATAGATTCAGGGTAGGTGTTGAGGTGGGGCCAACTCAAAGCCCTGGGTCTTGGCCTGGGTGGTAGCTGAGCTGGTCAGCACACCAGCTTTCCTGCACCCACACCACTGCCCTGGCTAGCTCGCCCAGAGCCTCAGCCAGCAAAGGGCTGAGCCAGATCTCTCACTCTGACGCTCTTGAGGCAGAGGCAGAGCTGCCACGTGGGTGCTGGGAGATGAATGTGGACCCTTCTCAAGATCAACAAGTACTCTTAAACGTGGAGCCGTCTCTCCAGCCCCTGTACAGCTGGTCTTAAGGTGGTGTTAAGTGTGTCATCGTGGTGAGCAGCCATGATGTTGCTGCTATGGAAACGCTAACATCCTTTTCACCTGGCTTCCTCTGTTGTGGCTGTGGGAGCTGCTGCTGCTGCTGCTGCTGCTGCTGCTGCTGCTGCTGCTTCTTATGGAAGCTGAGGCTGAGGAAGACTGTTTCACAGGGAGGGCTTTGCTGCCTCCCATCCATCCTCCCTTGTGTAACCCCAGCTGGCCTGGAACTATCTATGTATCTCAGGCTGGCCTTGAACTTGTGATCATTCTGCCTCAGCCACGCAAGTACTAGATTTACAGCCATCCCACCATGCTTGGTGTCCCACCTTTACCTGGAAAACTTTCTTCTTCCTTTTTTTTTTTTTTGGTTTGTTTTTGTTTTTCGAGACAGGGTTTCTCTGTATAGCTTTGGCTGTCCTGGACTCGATTTGTAGACCAGGCTGGCCTCGAACTCACAGCAATCCGCCTGCCTCTGCCTCCTGAGTGCTGGGCTTAAAGGCATGCACCACCACACCCAGCTAGAAAACTACTTTCAACAGTTTGGAATGGAAGTTGCTGTCGGTGCCACCAAAGACAATGTCTGGGAGTCTCGTGGGGAACAAGCCCTCTGCCACCCATGTTTTTTGAGGTGCTCTTGCCAGCTTCTCTTATGGGGTTCATTTTTATTTTCCTGCTGCGCTGGAGGATGAACCCAGAGCCTGGTTCCTGTCCCCTCCACCACTGAGTTACCTCACAACCTCGGCCTCTGACTAGGCTTATCTTGCTTCCAGCGCATCCTACCCTCTGCCTAGCTCTGACTTTCACTACCAGGTTGCTTCTGCGCACTAAGGTGAGGAAGGAAGAAAATGAAGCTCACACATGCCTCACTCCACTTCAGTCTGTAGGATTATTCTCATTTTATACTTGAGGGAAGCAAAGCCCTAAAAACATGAGTCGTGTGGTGTGAGTGGGCGCATAGCTGTATCTGGAGGCCAGAGGCCAGGTTGCTGGAGGCCAGGCCTCCTCTTCTGCCTTCGTAAGGCAACTGGCATTTGAGCTTCTGGGTGATTCTCTAGTTCTTGCCTCCCAACTTTCCAGTAGATTGCACCTCTCTCTCTCTCTCTCTCTCTCTCTCTCTCTCTCTCTCTCTCTCTCGTGTGTGTGTGTGTGTGTGTGTGTGTGTGTGTGTGTGTACAAGGGAACTAGAGTTCAGAGGATTAACTCACCTTCACTGGCCCTCAAAGAGATTATAATTGACCCAAGGGCAAAGTCAGGGTCTGACCTAAAACAATCTGCCCCTTGAGCCCATCGCGTTCGGTCCCCCAGGGACATGCCCGTCATTCCTAGGTGGCAGAGAAGCTGGAGATGCTGAAGAAACAGTATGATGAGAAGCTGGCACAGAAGGAGGAGCTGCGCAAGAGATCCGAGGAAATGGAGTTGAAGCTGGAGCGAGCGGGCATGCTAGTGTCGGGCCTGGCTGGCGAGAAGGCCCGATGGGAAGAGACCGTGCAGGTGAGCCGGGTCGGGCCGCCCCTGCCCCCCCAGGCAGCCCGCAGGGCCCCAGACGTGCGTCCCCAAGCCCACGGAGACAATGGTCAGGGCAAACAAGGGCCCCTGGGCCTAGGAAACGCAAGAGTAGGCACCAGGGGTCCCCCTCCCCTCTCACATTTGCTGAGAAGATACAGGAGTGGTGTCCTGACCGCCAAGGGCGGGGTCCAGGAGGGGACTGGAAGGTATTAGGCCTCTTAGCAACAGCTTGTCTCCTGAGTGATAGCAAGCAGGGGCCATCTTGTCTCTGGCTGAGATCTTATCAGTGGATAATTAGCTTGTGCATTGCTGTCAGAGGTCAGGACTCTTATCTCAGAGGTGGGGGTGGGGGTGGGTTGAGAGGGGAGAACAGCTTTGATCTGGACCAATATGAAAGGCAGGCAGGCAATCACTTGGGCGATCTCCAGAGGTCTGCGCTCCTAGGCACTTACACCTCCCAATGCCCCGCAGGGCCTGGAGGAGGACCTGGGTTACCTGGTGGGTGACTGTCTGCTCGCTGCTGCCTTTCTGTCTTACATGGGACCCTTTCTGACCAACTACCGGGATGAGATCGTCAACCAAATCTGGATCAAGAAGGTGAGATGGGCGGGAGAGATGGCTCAGTGGTTAAGAGCTCCGCCTGCTCTTCCAGAGGTCCTGAGTTCAATTCCCAGCAACCACATGGTGGCTCACAACCATCTATAATGTAATCCAATACCCTCTTCTGCAGATAAAGCACTCATATGCAATAAATAAAATAAAATAAATCTTTAAAAAAAAAAAAGGTGAGACGGTCCAGGGGTGACAGAGGGGCACTTGGGGTGTGCTCAGGAAGAGGTGTGGGCAAGAGACAGAGTTGCTGGGCTGTAGCTAAATTTCGGGGTTCTTTTCTCCTCAGATCTGGGAGCTGCAGGTTCCCTGTTCACCCCGCTTTGCCATTGATAGCTTCCTGTCCAATCCTACCAAGGTTCGGGACTGGAACATCCAGGGGTTGCCCTCGGATGCCTTCTCCACTGAAAATGGCATCATTGTCACCAGGGGCAACAGGTGAGACCTGAGCAGGGAGGGAGGGGCAGAGCAGGGGCAGAGGCCGTCGTCTGACCGGGGCCTCCCCTCGCAGGTGGGCCCTCATGATCGACCCTCAGGCCCAAGCCCTCAAGTGGATTAAGAACATGGAAGGGAGCCAGGTATGAGGTGGGGTCGCCCCACGAGAGCCCCAAGCCTCGTCTTTTCTCGAGGTCTGTCCTCGGCTGTCGTGTTCCTTCATGTGGTGTCTACCCGTTCGCCTGCTCTCCAGGGCCTGAAGATCATCGACCTGCAGATGCAGGAATACCTTCGAATTCTAGAAAACGCCATCCAGTTTGGGTTTCCAGTGCTACTCCAGAACGTGCAGGAATACCTGGACCCCACGCTCAACCCAGTGCTCAACAAATCGGTCGCTCGAATTGGTCAGAGCCCTGGGCTTGCTGTGGGCTGGGCCTAGAGACCAGCCAAGCAGGACACTGGGGTGGAAAGTGGGGCCCTTGGTCTGTGTCCCATGCATTGGGCCCCAGTGGAGCCTTAGAGGCCGACAGGGTCCCTGACGAAGGTGTCAGCGGGGAGCGGGGCAGCCACAGCTGATGATCTAAGACTCTGGCCACACACGACTCTTTTGTGGGTGCAGGTGGCCGGATGCTGATGCGCATTGGTGACAAGGAGGTGGAATACAATCCCAATTTCCGTTTCTACATCACCACCAAGCTCTCCAATCCCCACTACAGCCCAGAGACCTCGGCTAAGACCACCATTGTCAACTTCGCTGTTAAGGAACAGGTGGGTGAGGGCCAGCGCTGGGTAAAGCAGGGAGGGCTGGAGAGCTTGGCCAAGCTTGAGCAAGGCCATGAAGGATGGGGTCTTGGGAACTCTGAAAGGATGGCAGGGGCAGAAGTCACCATCCCAGGACCCTCACCCCGAGCCTCATTTTCCTCAGGGTCTGGAAGCCCAACTGCTAGGCATCGTGGTTCGGAAGGAACGGCCCGAGCTGGAGGAACAGAAGGACTCGCTGGTCATCAACATCGCCGCAGGAAAGAGAAAGCTCAAGGAGCTGGAGGACGAGATCCTGCGGTGAGCCGCGCCCCACCCCCACCCCCACGCCACCCAGAGCCACCTAGCGTGTCTGCGCCCCGTGGGTACGCAGCCAGTCTCCTGCAGTGAGCCGCCGCCCCACCCCCACCCCCACGCCACCCAGAGTGTCTGCGCCCAGTGGGTACGCAGCCAGTCTCCTGCGGTGAGCCGCCCCCCCCATGCCCCCCCCACGCCACCCAGAGCCACCCAGCGTGTCTGCGCCCAGTGGGTACACAGCCAGTCTCCTGCGGTGAGCCACCCTCCCCACCCCCACGCCACCCAGCGCATCTGCGCCCAGTGGGTACACAGCCAGTCTCCTGCGGTGAGCTGCCCCCCCCGCCCCCCCCCCCCGCCACCCAGAGCCACCCAGTGCGTCTGCGCCCAGTGGGTACGCAGCCAGTCTCCTGCGATGAGCCGCTCCCCCCCCCACGCCACCCAGTGCATCTGCGCCCAGTGGGTACGCAGCCAGTCTCCTGCGGTGAGCCCCCCCCCCCACGCCACCCAGTGCATCTGCGCCCAGTGGGTACGCAGCCAGTCTCCTGTGGTGAGCCGCCCCCCCCCACCCCCACGCCACCCAGCGCATCTGCTCCCAGTGGGTATGCAGCCAGTCTCCCCACAGGCAGCTCTGGGGACCAGCAAGACTCCTTTTCCTCCAGTAGAGCCTTCAAAGGCCTTCATCCACGGCCCCCATGCTTCCTCCTAGTTTGCTGAATGAGGCCACAGGCTCTCTGCTAGACGATGTGCAGCTGGTAAACACCCTTCAGACGTCCAAGGTGACCGCCACGGAGGTGACCGAGCAACTGGAGACCAGCGAGACCACAGAGATCAACATTGACTTGGCCCGAGAGGTGAACTTCTGTCCCCTCCAGTCTGGTCCCTGATCATGTGACTTACATCAGCTTGAATGCCATTGACTTGAGGCCCCTTGCTTCCTGAGCTCTTGGTTGGGCCTGCCCCTCTGTGGCCACTATTCGGACCAATCAGCAATACAAATAATGACGCGGTCTTTAGTATTTTATTTTTAAAATATGTATTTATTTACTATTCATACAGTATTTTGCCTGCATATGAGCCAACTGGCCAGAAGAGGGCACCAGATCTCACTATGGATGGTTGTGAGCCACCATGTGGTTGCTGGGAATTGAACTCAGGACCTTTGGAAGAACAGCCAGAGCTCTTAACCTCTGAGTCACCTCTCTAGCCCTGGTCTTTAATATTTTAAAGCTTAGACATTTAGCTGGGCAGATTCCCAGCTAGAGCTTAACCTGACTAATCCTGGCCCTATGTCCTGACACGTGGCCAACTCTACGTCTCTGCTCCTGTTCACCTCCGTGTCCCACTGGAGAATCTTCCCGCCTTTGTAGACCAGGCTGGCCTCAAACTCACAGAGATCCACCTGCCTCTGCCTCCCGAGTGCTGGGATTAAAGGTGTGCACCACCATGCCTGGTCTCTTCCCGCTTTTTCTATCTTCTCCCAGAGCCCCCCCCCCTCTCTCCTGGAAGTTCCACCTTCCACTTCCTGCCCAGACAATGGCCGCCAGCTCTTTATTTCAACCAATAGGCAAGTGAGAAAGAAGGGATGTTTAGGAACCAGCCATGGGCCCTAGGAATAGCCATGCGGGGTCCAGCTAGATCTGTCGGCTGGCATACAGTTGGATATGCGAGACACACCGTCACACTGCGTCTCACCACCCACAGGCTTACCGCCCGTGTGCCCAGCGGGCCGCAGTGCTGTTCTTCGTGCTCAACGACATGGGCTGCATTGACCCTATGTACCAGTTCTCCCTGGATGCCTACATCAGCCTCTTCATCCTCAGCATCGACAAGAGCCACCGCAGCAATAAACTGGAGGACCGCATTGAATATCTGAATGAGTACCACACCTACGCTGTCTACAGGTCTGATGACCGTGCAGAGCAGGGGACCAAGTGGCTGCCTGAAAGTCCTCTGGTTACATGTGGCATAGTGCCACTGCTGGAGTGGCACTACGTTAAATACACATTTGGGGGTCGGGAAAGAGCTCAGTGGGTAAATTGCTTGCTGTGCAATTGTGAAGGCTTGAATTGAAATTTCATGATCCCACATCAAAAACGGTACAAGCCAGGTGGTGGCGCACGCCTTTAATCCCAGCACTCGGGAGACAGAGGCAGGCGGATCTCTATGAGTTCAAAGCCAGCCTGGTCTACAGAGCAAGCCCTAGAATAGTCAAGGCTACAGAGAGACCCTGTCTCAGCCCCCCTCCTCCCCCCAAAAAATCCTAAGAAGCAAACCAAGGAAAAGCTGGATACAGTGGTGTGTGATTGTCATCCCAGCACTGGGAGGTGAGACAAGATCCCTGACACTTTCCAGGTGGCCGGGATAGCTGAACTGATGGCCTGGAGGCTAATCAGTTTTGAGATCCTGTCTCAAAAAAATTAAAGGGTTAGGCGTGGTGGCAAACACCTTTAATCCCAGCACTTTGGAGGCAGAGGCAGGGGGATCGCTGTGAGTTCAAGGCCAGCCTGCTCTACAGAGCAAGCTCCAGAACAGCCAAGGCTATACAGAGAAACCCTGTCTTGGGGGGCGGAGTGAAGTAGAGAGCAATTGAGGAAAGTTACTCTGTTTCTCCATGTGTTGTGCATACATGTGTACCCACACACACGCGAACATGCACAGACATGCACACAGTAGACACACAGACTGAAGAGACAGACACCCATGGCAGATTGGAATTCGTGAGGTCTGGGGTGGGGCCTGTGACTCTGCATCTCTAATAAGTGTCCGGGAGCTGTTGATCCTGCTCTGTTTAAATCTTTATTTATTTATTACAATTTTGCTTTTTTTTGAGGCAGAGTTTCCCTGTATAGCCCTGGCTTTCCTGGGCTGGCTTTGTAGATCAGGCTGGCCTCGAACTCACAGAGGTCTGCCTGCCTCTGCCTCCTGAGTGCTGGGATTACAGGCGTGCGTCACCACCTCCCAGCTTTGTTTACTTTTTTAAACTTACATGGATGTATTAGTTATTTGTGGTGGGCAGCACGCACGTGCCACAGCTCATGTATGCTGTGGCCAGCCAGTGAGGATCAGAGAGAAATTCTGGGACACTCCATTCTCTTTCCTGCCTGTGGGCTACAGGGGTCAAGGTCAGGCCACCAGGCTAGACAGCAAGCTCCTTTACCTGCTGAGCTGACGTTGTGCCAGCCTGGGGAACCACAGTTTGAACATCAAAATACTTCACTTCCCCACCTGGACTCACTTACAGACCATTCAAATCCAGTGTGTATCAGATAAAACTTGGGATCTGCCTCCTCGGGCCAGAGTCCTCGTGCCTGGACGGCACACCCATGGCACACACCCTATGTTCTCCCAGGTCCCTCCTAGGTCCCCCCTGACCACCAGGGCTGGGCCTTGGGCCTTGGTGCATATTTTCCCATGAATTTCACAGCATTCCCCTGGCAGGTCACCCTGCCTCCTACTCTGTCCGCCAGCTGTCAGACTTCAGACAGACTATCGCTCCTGGCTTAAACTCTTCAGTGGCTGTCATATCTGAGTGATCCCCCAAACCCTGTGGCCTGGCCTCCACCTGTCTCAGTTTGGTACCAGCTGCCTGGGCAGCACTGCTGACCCTCAGTCCTTTCCCTGTCACACTGGGCTTTCCTTACACTGTGAGTTCTCCTTGGAACACTCAGTTTCTTCTTTCTCTTTCTCTGGTCGCTGGACAGTCTCCAAAGGCCTCAAGGTACCTGCTCTGAGGGTCTTCCTAAGTGCAGCAGACACCTGGGCACCCAACGTGCCTTAGGTACCCCTGAGGCCACTCCCACAGCTGCGTGGGCCTCGTTATGGCTCATGATTACCTCTAGGTCCCTGTGTCAGAGCACGTGGCCTCCCTGCTGGGCCATGACTTCCTCCAGGACAATGATAGCCTATTTATCTGTGTCTTCAGGACCACAGAGTGTCCAGCAAGATACTGAGAATAAGCAGTGTTTTGTTTTCTAATGGAACCGACGCCCAGTTATGGGTGAACTCTGGGGAAACCATGCCGACCTCTTAAGGCCCCTGAGTCCTTGGCTGTTTGCAGGATGTTTGCGCCAGGCGCTGACCAGCCCCTCTGTGTGAGACTCTATGTGTGGCACAGTACGCTGCTGGGCGTCTCACTGCCCATGCTGCACACGCTCCGCCTCCCTGCCCCTCTCCTAGGTACACCTGCACACGCTCCGTCTCCCTGCCCCCTTCTAGGTACACCTGCACATGCTCCGTCTCCCTGCCCCCTCCTAGGTACACCTGCCGCACCCTTTTTGAGCGCCACAAGCTGCTGTTCAGTTTTCACATGTGTGCCAAAATCCTGGAGACGTCCGGGAAGCTCAACATGGACGAGTACAACTTCTTTCTGCGTGGGGGCGTGGTGAGTCGGCGAGGGGGCGTGGCGAGTCAGCCGAGGTGGGGGCGTGGCCAGTCGGTGAGGGGCGTGGCGAGTCGGCCGAGGTGGGGGCGTGGCGGCGAGTCGCTGGCCGGCCGGCATTCCCCAGCACCGTGGTCACCAAACCTGAGGCTTCCCATGTGATCTAAGGAAAAAGCCCTCTGGGAAGGTGCACACGAGCACCCCAGGGTGTGGGGCTGACCTGCCGCGTGACTCTTGGGACGCAGTACAAGCTGATCACTGTTAGACCTTCTACCCAAGGCGCATGTGTATTGGCTCTCTCCCTTTAAAAAATTAAGAGCAGGGCGTGGTGGTGGCGCAGGCCTTTAATCCTAGCCTGGTCTATAAAGTGAGTCCAGGGCAGCCAAGGCTAAACAGAGAGACCCTGTCTCAAAAAACCAAAAAAAGAAAAAAATAAGAATTTAATAAATAAAAAAGTAAGCTGAGGTTCCATGCACTTATGACCCCAGCATGTGGTGAAAGGTGGAGACATGGAGGGATCCCCGGAACTTACTGCCCAGCCATCTTTTCCAGCTCAGTGTGAGAGCCTATCTCAAGGGAGTAAGTAGAAATAGAAGACACCCAACATCCGTTCTCTGCCTTCCACATGCTTTCATAGCCATGTGTATGCGCACACACACCAAAGGGAAAAAAGCTCCAAATTTTCGCTTAAAAGAACAAGGATACGAAGGGAAAGGAAGAGCCTGCGGCTCTGCAGGACCACGTCTACCACCAGGAGGTTTGGGGCTGCTCCTCCCAGCAGAGGGCACCAGCTTCCTAACTCCAGCTGGCAAGGGTCGCAGTAAAAGCCACCCCACCCCATCTATTCCTCTGGGAAAGTGGTTCCGTCTCCTCGTTCATCATTCACTCTTGTTTCATACAAGTCCAACGCTGGAGACACACACATAGGTGGACACATACACACACACAGTGGTGAGACACACACATAGGTGGACACATACACACACACAGTGGTGAGACACACACATAGGTGGACACATACACACACAGTGGTGAGACACACACATAGGTGGACACATACACACACAGTGGTGAGGCACACACATAGGTGGACACATACACACACAGTGGTGAGACACACACATAGGTGGACACATACACACACATAGTGGTGAGACACACACATAGGTGGGCACACACACACACAGTGGTGAGGCACACACATAGGTGGACACATACACACACATAGTGGTGAGACACACACATAGGTGGGCACACACACAGTGGTGAGACACACACATAGGTGGACACATACACACACAGTGGTGAGGCACACACATAGGTGGACACATACACACACAGTGGTGAGGCACACACATAGGTGGACACATACACACACAGTGGTGAGGCACACACATAGGTGGACACATACACACACACAGTGGTGAGACACACACATAGGTGGACACATACACACACACAGTGGTGAGACACACACATAGGTGGACACATACACACACAGTGGTGAGGCACACACATAGGTGGACACATACACACACAGTGGTGAGGCACACACATAGGTGGACACATACACACACACAGTGGTGAGGCACACACATAGGTGGACACATACACACACATAGTGGTGAGACACACACATAGGTGGGCACACACATACACATAGTGGTGAGGCACAAACATAGGTGGGCACACACACACACATAGTGGTGAGACACACACATAGGTGGGCACACACACACACAGTGGTGAGACACACACATAGGTGGACACATACACACACAGTGGTGAGGCACACACATAGGTGGACACATACACACACAGTGGTGAGGCACACACATAGGTGGACACATACACACACAGTGGTGAGGCACACACATAGGTGGACACATACACACACAGTGGTGAGACACACACATAGGTGGACACATACACACACAGTGGTGAGACACACACATAGGTGGGCACACACACACACAGTGGTGAGGCACACACATAGGTGGACACATACACACACATAGTGGTGAGACACACACATAGGTGGGCACACACACAGTGGTGAGACACACACATAGGTGGACACATACACACACAGTGGTGAGGCACACACATAGGTGGACACATACACACACAGTGGTGAGGCACACACATAGGTGGACACATACACACACAGTGGTGAGGCACACACATAGGTGGACACATACACACACAGTGGTGAGGCACACACATAGGTGGACACATTTACACACACACAGTGGTGAGACACACACATAGGTGGGCACATTTACACACACACAGTGGTGAGGCACACACTAGGTGGGCACATTTACACACACACAGTGGTGAGACACACACATAGGTGGACACATACACACACAGTGGTGAGGCACACACACACACAGTGGTGAGGCACACACACAGTGGTGAGACACACACATAGGTGGGCACATAAACACACACAGTGTTGAGACACACATAGGTGCACACATACACACATACAGTGGTGGGGGAGGAGGTAACTTTTAAAATATCTTGTTTTTAATTAAAACAGCACTATATAGTTTTATTGGATATAGTGGATATGTATGTATATGTATATATATATATACACACACACACACACACAGATAGACATATCTGCATATATATTAGATAAGGCTCTTTTTTATTTCTCAGGCTAGTCTAAAACTCACTGTGTAGCCTAGGCTGGCCTTGCATTCCTGTAGTTTTCTTGCGTAGCCTGGGTGCTTTGGTAATAGGCACCATGCCTGGCTTGCTATGAGGCATTCCAATACATACATACGTGTGTGTGTGTGTGTGTGTGTGTGTGTGTGTGTGTGTGTGTCTAATGACCAGGGTAACTGGCATATCCGTTACAACAAACATATGCCTCTTTTTGTTGGAATGTTTAGAATCAGTAAGGATTCTTCTGAGAGTCCCTAGCACCTTCCTCCTCTTTTGCTCAAGGTTCTGGATCGGGAGGGCCAAATGGACAACCCGTGTACCAGCTGGCTGGCAGACGCTTACTGGGATAACATCACGGAGCTGGACAAACTGACCAACTTCCACGGACTCATGAACTCCTTTGAGCAGTACCCTCGGGACTGGCACCTGTGGTATACCAACTCTGCGCCCGAGAAGGCCATGCTGCCAGGTGCCTGGCCCCGGCACTGCCTCCCTGAGGCCTCTTGCCCTTCCCTCTATCTGGCCCCAGCTCCCCCAACAGATGCAGCCCCCGAAAATTCCCCTTCGTTCAGATCCCTTCCACACTCACGCCCCGGCACGCGTCCTCCTGTCTCCAGGTGAGTGGGAAAATGCCTGCAATGACATGCAGCGCATGCTGGTCGTCCGCTCCCTGCGTCAGGACCGAGTGGCCTTCTGTGTGACGTCCTTCATCGTTTCCAACCTTGGCTCTCGGTTCATCGAGCCACCTGTGCTTAATATGAAGTTGGTCAGTGGCTCCACCTTCCCGCCCACACCCACCCAGATCACCCTTGCTTCCTGCCCACACACCTCCCATCCACACCTGCCCACACTCACCCACACACCCCCTGCCTCCCGTCCATATCCGCCCACACACCCCCTGCCTCCCGTCCATATCCGCCCACACCTACCCTCCCCACCCCCCACCCCACCCCCTGCCTCTCAGCTGCTGCAGCTCCCTCACTCCCGTCTCAGTTCTGAGACCACCCCGGTGCTTCCAGGTGATGGAGGACTCCACTCCACGGTCCCCACTAGTGTTTATCCTGTCCCCTGGTGTGGACCCGACCAGCGCTCTTCTTCAGCTGGCAGAACACACAGGCATGGGCCACCGCTTCCACGCCCTGTCCCTGGGCCAGGGTCAGGCTCCCATTGCTGCTCGGCTCCTTCGAGAAGGTGTGACCCAGGGTTAGTATCCATCTCAGCTAGGGTTCCGGTTGTCGTGTTAAAGCACCATGACGGGAAGCAACCTGGGGAGTAAACGGTTTATTTCACTCATAATCCCATCATCATCAAAGCCGTGAGGGCAGGAACCTGGAGGCAGCAGCTGAAGCAGAGACCATGGACAGTGCTGCTCACTGGATTGTTCCCCATGGCTGTCCAGCGTGCTCTCTTATAGTACCCAGGACAACCTGCCCAGGGGCAGCCCCAACCACAAGGGGCTGGGCCCTCCTCACTAACCACTAATTAAGAAAATACCCTGCAGGCTTGCCTACAGCCGGATCTTGTGAAGGCATTTTCTCCACTGAGGCTCCCTCCTCTCTGAGGACTCTAGCTTGTGTCAAGTGAACATAAAACTAGCCATCACGGTTCATTCCTGTCCACTCCTCAGGCCCAGTCTACTTCCCAAGAGACCCGCATCCTCCGCCCACTGCTATGACTGCAGCTCCTGCTTTTCCATAAACCCCAGAAATAACGCTGAACATTTGACGCCAGCTCCACTGCCCTCGTGTACAAAATGGATGGTTCCAGAGGCCCGAGGAACCATCTATCCCTGTTGACCTTGGCTCCTCCTTGCAGGACATTGGGTGTTCCTGGCAAATTGCCACCTGTCACTGTCCTGGATGCCTAATCTGGACAAGCTGGTAGAACAGCTGCAGGTGGAGGACCCCCACCCCAACTTCCGCCTCTGGCTCAGCTCTAGTCCTCACCCAGACTTCCCAATCTCCATCCTGCAGGCCAGCATCAAGATGACCACAGAGCCACCAAAGGTACTGTGGCCTTAGAACCCGCATCACCCTGTTGTCACCATCACCCTGTTGTCACCCTACCTTTCTTCTCACTGGCACCAAAGGAAGGTCCCAGCCCTAATGACACATACCTTTGTAGACCAGGCTGGCCTCGAACTCACCCCAATCCGCCTGCCTCTCCCCCCCCCCCAGTGCTGGGGATTAAAGGCATGTGCCACCACGCCCAGCCCACAGGGGGGAAACGTAAAGTTAACTTTGGTTTTAAAATGAGTCAGGGTCTCATGTAGTCCAGACTGGCCTTGAACTTTATAATCAATGGTAACACTGAATGTCGGGTCCTCCTCCTCTCCAGTATGCCTGGCTTAGACATTTTTTTCTGCCATCAAAGATGTTTTGTTTTGGTTTTTGGTTTTTTGAGACAGGGTCTCTCATGTAGCCTTGGCTGTCCTGGACTTGCTTTGTAGACCAGGCTGGCCTCAAAATCACAGCGATCCATCTGCCTCTGCCTCCCCGAGGTCTGGGATTAAAGGTGTCCTACCATGCCTGGCTCATCAAAGGTATTTTGTAAAGAAGAAGAAGAAGAAGAAGAAGGAGAAGGAGAAGGAGAAGGAGAAGGAGAAGGAGAAGGAGAAGAAAGAAAGAAAAAGGGCTGGGCAGAGCAGTGCACGCCTGTAATCCCAGCACTCAGCACTTGGGAAGACAGAGGCAGGAGGATCACTGTGAGTTTGAGGCCAGCCTGGTCTACAAAGCAAGTCCAAGACATCCAAGGCTACACAGACAAACCCTGTCTCGAAAAGCAAAAACAAACAAACAAACAAACAAGAGTATTCTGTACTGTACATATTTTCAAAATGTCAAATGTTCCATAAATCTGCCACCAATATAATGAAAACCCTGCCCGGCCTCAGTTTTTGAACAAGGCTGGGAATTGAACCCAGAGCCAGAATGCTAAATGCTCAGCCTACCACTGAGCTGTCCATTTCAGTGTCATTTACTTATACTTGTGCTCTAGAAAGAGAGAGAGACAGAGACAGAGACAGACAGACAGATACACACACACACAGACAGAGAGAGAGAGAGAGAGAGAGAGAGAGAGAGAGAGAGAGAGAGAGAGAGAGAGAGCGCTCATGCCAGTGGTGTTGGAGTGATGCCTTTGTGCACCTTGTAAAGATTATCTCCATAATGATTACAGTGCCAATGTCCAGCCTGTGATGAGATCTCTGTGGGCATAGAGTCCACATCAATGAAACACAGACAATCTTGTGGGCTTGGTTTTTTGGGGGTTTTTTGGTTGGTTTTTTGAAAGAAGGTTTCTCTGTTACACAGAGACCTGGCTGTCCTGGACTCTCTTTGTAGACCACACTGGCCTTGAACTCAGAGATCTGCCTGCCTCTGCCTCCCAAGTGCTGGGATTAAAGGCGTGCACCACCACACCTGGCACAAGAGGATTTCTATAAATTCAAGGCCATCCTAGTTTACAAAGAAGACTGTCTCTCCCCTCCCCCTCCACCCCCTCTCACCCAGACAGGGTTTCTCTGTGTAGCCTTGGCTGTCCCGGACTCACTTTGTAGACCAGGCTGGCCTAGAACTCACTGAGATCCATTTGTCTCTGCCTCCCAGTGCTGGGATTAAAGGCGTGCGCCCTCCTCCTCTTCTTCTGAGACAGGGTTTCTCTGTGCAGCCCTGGCTATCTTGGAATTAGCTCTATAGCCCAGGGCGGCCTAGAACTCAGAGATCTATCTGCCTCCCGAGTGCTGGGATTAAAGGTGTGCACCACCACTTCCCAGCTTCTGTTCTTTTTCTTTTCTTTATTTTTGGTTTGTTTCTTTTCTCCTTTTGCTATGTAGCCCAGGCTGGCTTTGAACTTATGATCATCCTCATTTGTTCTCCCAAATGTACCCCTATACTTGCAATTCCATACATTTTTTTAAAAAATTCTTTTTCAGTTGCAGTGGGTTGGCAGTACAGCTCAGTGGTAGAATACTTTCCTGGAATGAATAAGGCTTTGAGGTTTGATCCTCAGCATTGAAATAAAATTAAACAATAACACCGAAAAACTAACTGTAGGTATACACTTCTGTCTTTACCCATATTTTCTGGCACTTGCAAATTGAATTGGCTGGTTCGTGGAGGACATCATGATTGAGAGACTCAAACCTGGAGGAAGGGCTGGTTGCCGTGGCACATCTGCAGCCCTAGCACTGTCAGGAAGATGTCCTCCAGCCCATGTCCACTCCACCTACATAGCAATTGGGGCCAGGGGAGGGAGTGGCTGAGAGGCAGGCTTATTGTGCCCCACGTGGGGAAGCCCAACATCCATGTCCTGTACTACTCCCCAAAATATGTAATAGACGGAGGGAGGGAGAAGACAGGGTTACCAGTAGCATGCTCAGTGTAGAAGGTACCCAGCCTGTGAGCGAGCATCGGTCAGCATGCAGATCACAGGCTAGAGCTGAGCCTCACGTTATTCCTCCAGCTGGGGCCTCGGGGCAGGGCCTCCTCCACAGCTGCCCACGATGCTTCTAGTGGCAGGGTTGAGGAGGACAAATGTCAGCCCGTACTCCATTGTCCTCAGGGTCTCAAGGCCAACATGACACGTCTGTATCAACTGATGACAGAAGCCCAGTTCATTCGCTGCTCCAAACCTGCCAAATACAAGAAGCTGCTGTTTGCGCTCTGTTTCTTCCACTCCATATTACTTGAGCGCAAGAAGTTTCTACAGCTCGGCTGGAATATTATCTATGGCTTCAATGACTCTGACTTTGAGGTCTGTGCTAGGCTGGGGCCCCACATGGCCGGCCCTTTTTCTCCTCCTCATACTTCTTGCCCCGTGGCTGTTTTGTGGGAATATTGGCTGCCAGAGAGCTGATGTTAAAGCCCCATTGGGAGAGTTCTTGCTGCCACTATATGAGGCTGGCCTTGGGACCACACACAGGTGTCAGAGAACCTGCTGAGCCTCTATCTGGATGAGTATGAGGAGACGCCCTGGGATGCGCTCAAATACCTCATTGCCGGTGTCAACTACGGCGGACATGTCACAGATGACTGGGACAGGCGCCTGCTCACCACCTACATCAACGATTATTTCTGTGACCTGAGTCTAACAACTCCCTTCTACCGGTGAGTGGAGCACAGTCCAGGTGGGGGGGGGGTACTGAGTGAGCAGTGAAAGGATATAAACAGACCAGGGGCCAGGTTGAGTGGTGTGTGTGTGTGTGCGCGCGCGCTCGTGTTCGTGCATGTGTGTATGAGTGTGTGTTTGTGTGCATGTGTATGTGCGCCTGTGCGTGTGAGTGTGTGCATGTGCGTGCGTATGTGAGTGTGTGTGCGCGCGTGTGTGAATGTGTATGTGTGCACATGCATGTGTGTGTCTGTGTGCATGTGTGAGTGTGCATGTGTGTGCGTGTGGTATGTGTGCACATGCACGTGTGTGTGTGTGTGTGCAGAGACTAGGAGACTTCGAGGAAATGGAATTTGTAGAACTGGAAGGCAGAGCAAGAGCTGGATCTAGGAGTCATACAAATGGGGATGTGCTGAGGCTGAGGTCTCGGCTTGGCACGGAAGCACCTGCAGTGTGGTTCTCCGCTCTTGCTGCCCAGGTTGTCTGTACTGGACACTTATTTCATCCCGAAGGATGGGATCTTGGCCTCTTACAAAGAATATATCAGCTTGCTGCCCGGCATGGACCCCCCTGAGGCCTTTGGCCAGCATCCTAATGCTGACGTGGCCTCGCAGATCACTGAGGCCCGGACCCTCTTTGAGACACTGCTTTCCCTGCAGCCCCAGATCACACCCACCAGGATTGGTGGCCAGAGCCGAGAAGAGAAGGTAGGGACAGAGGGTTTCCTGGGGCGAGGGCAGATTAAAGAAGGGCAGGCCCGCCCCAAGCTTCTGCCTTCCCAGGTCCTAGAGTTGGCTGCTGATGTGAAGCAGAAGATTCCGGAAATGATTGACTATGAGGGCACCCGGAAGTTGCTGGCTCTTGACCCCTCCCCACTCAATGTGGTCCTCCTGCAGGAGATCCAGAGATACAACAGCTTGATGAAGACCATCTTGTAAGATGGGAGGAGCATGCAAGGAGCAGGAGAAAGGCCCGTGCTCCCGGCTGGGGTGGTTCTCACAGGCCCGCAGCTCCTTAATACTCTACCCACCTTGTTCCTTCCACTCAGGTTCTCACTGACAGACTTAGAGAAGGGCATCCAGGGCCTCATCGTCATGTCAACCAGCCTGGAAGAGATTTTCAATTGCATCTTTGATGCACATGTTCCTCCGCTCTGGGGAAAGGCAAGATCAGCACTGTCAACCTGAACCCTGAACCCCTCTTCACTTCAGTCTCAGGAGGCGCACGGCAGACTTCAAGGAGCCTGGGGTTCTAATCCAGACAGGGTCGAGGTGTTGAAATCTGGCCCTGCCACTCACTGACTGCAGCACTTAACTAACAGATGCAGTCACATGACCTTCTGCAAGGCTATTTCAAAGACTCCCTGAATACTGCACATATTACCCAAGCCCCCCCCAATACTGCGCATATTACCCAACCTCCCCAATACTGCACATATTACCTAAGCCCCCCAGGACTGCGCATATTACCCAACCTCCCCAATACTGCACATATTACCTAAGCCCCCAAGTACTGTGCATATTACTCAACCTCCCCCAAGTACTGCGCATATTACTCAACTCCCCCCAAGTACTGCGCATATTACTCAACCTCCCCCAAGTACTGTGCATATTACTCAACCTCCCCAGTACTGTGCATGGTACTTTTGAATTAGGAATCCTTAACTAGTTGTCTATGCAAATATTCCATACACAGCCCCAAAACCCATGAGAAATATGAAACACTTCTGGCCTTGTGTGTTTTGGATAAAGAATAATCTTGCAGTGATATTATCATTAATAAATAGTTGCTAGTTTATGCTTTTCCCCTGGGACTTAGCTTTTGGAGAGCCTTGACCAACTGTAGTTACAGAGCAGGGCTGATGCCCCAGGTGTGAAGAGCGCCATGGAGCTACCCAACACATGCACCGCCTCCCTTCTCAGGCGTACCCCTCACAGAAGCCTTTGGCTTCCTGGACTCGGGACCTAGCCGTGCGTGTGGAACAGTTTGAGCTGTGGGCCAGTCGAGCCCACCCTCCTGTGATCTTCTGGCTGTCTGGCTTTACTTTCCCCACTGGCTTCCTGACTGCTGTGCTGCAGGCCTCAGCCCGCCAGAACAACGTAAGCTTACGGATGGCGGGAGCTGGGTGGCAGGCTGGGGCGTGCATTCATCCTCCTCCTCCTCTGGGGCCTCGTTCATTGTCACCTTCAACCCACAGATTTCAGTGGATACCCTCTCTTGGGAGTTTATAGTCTCCACTGTGGATGACAGCAACCTGGTGTACCCACCCAAGGTGAGAGGCAGATGAACTTGGGCTTCTAAGCAAAATGTATAGGATAGTGGAAGAAAAAGTGGGCAGTTAACTGGAAGAGAAGGAGGAGGACAGAGGAGTTGGGTCAAAAGTATTGTCAATTTAGGGTCTAAATTTTCCCCAAATCTGTCTCCATCTCTCCAGGATGGTGTCTGGGTTCGGGGCCTGTACCTGGAGGGTGCTGGCTGGGACCGAAAGAACTCTTGTTTAGTGGAGGCAGAGCCCATGCAGCTGGTCTGTCTAATGCCCACGATCCACTTCCGTCCAGCTGAGAGCCGCAAGAAAAGTGCCAAGGGTAGGAAACTGTCCCCTCCGCATCTCTTGTTTGGACACTAATCCAACCTCTCTCTTTGCTCCAGTCCTCAAATGCACCTGCCCTCACCTTCCAGGCTCCAGGCTCTGACTTCTTTTCCTCTCTCCTAGGCATGTACTCCTGTCCCTGCTATTACTATCCCAACCGGGCAGGCAGCGCGGATCGAGCATCCTTTGTCATAGGCATCGATCTCCGATCCGGAGCCATGACAGCTGATCACTGGATTAAGAGGGGCACTGCTCTACTGATGAGCCTGGACAGTTGATGAGCCCCGCCCCCCTTCTTTCCTGCTTGAGATCGTCGGAAGCACCAAGACCTTGAACTAAAGTTGGATCTCAGGCTTTGATCTTAGCTGAATCCAGCATATAATGGTGCCTTGAAGGTACCTTGTGGCGCTCGCCGTAAAGGTGGAAGACTTGTATTGGAGCTCAGTACAGTAAAACTCGTGCAAACCCAAGCCCAAGTCTCTCAATGGAATGGTGGCGTTTCAGTGTGTGTTGGGGTGGAGGAAGGAAGCTGGCACTTAGCTAGTGGGAAGGAGCTGCTACAGCAAGAATTGAGAGGGGCGAATGGGGTGGCCTCTAGAGGGAGGGAGGCGTGGCTTTGAACTACTGGCCCGCTAGGCCTAAAGAAGGTGTGACTAGATCTCTCGGGAAAGGCTCGAGCAGGCGGGGGGCGGAGCTTGCTTTGGAAGGGCGCGGGATCCAAATGGAATAGAGATTTGTCAGGTAAGGGTCCAGGTTGGGTGCTGTACACTGCACCCTAAACCTTGCAGTCTTTATTCGGAGTTCTTATCTGACAGCAGAGCTGAGGCGAGCAGGACCAAGGTCAGGGCGGAGTCCGAGAGAGGGACTTCAACGCAAAGGGGCGGGACCACGGGCCGGGGGCGGGGCTGGGGAAGGGGGCGGGTGCGGGTGTTTGTGTTGGAAAATCAAACTGCGCCACGGGGTGGAGCGGCCCCCCCAACCCCTGTCTGGGAGACGGTGGGGGGGCCGCTCGACCCCCGAGAGGGCCTTCGGATCCTGAGTATCTGGGACCCCCAGGACCAGGTAATGGGGAGCCGCAGGGGCTTTTGGAAAAAGGGAAACCATCTGCGTGTTAAGGGGGCGGGACGTCAGACTCTCTGGAGGGGTCGGGCTAGGGAATGGGCATTTTGGTCTTGGGAAAAGCTATGGCAAAGTGGGGGCGCAGGACATCCAGGTCCCCCAGAAAAGAACAAGGCGAAGGTAGCAGGAAAACTGTGGTCTTGAACTGCAAGGGCAAGAGGGCTTGACCATCCTCCCAGTCCTCGGTTTGGGATGGGGACCTAAGGGCGGGGCTAAGTGATCCTAAGGAGCCGGGAAGTTTGCTGATAGGTCGGAGGTTAGGCGACGGTCAGATGCGGTCAGGCAAAGTGAACCTCCATTTACGGGGCCACTTGAAGGCTCCCTCCAGCTCTAACCCCGTGAGATGCGTATTCGTAATTGTCACCACCCGATCAGGAGCGGCAGCTTCTCCCGTTTCACTCTACACCACCGCGCCTTCTGCTCTGGGCGCCGCCTGGTTCGGTCCCCTACGCTCCGCTGCCCTCCACACTTTTCTCAGTTCCCTAGCCTTCGCTGGGCTCTGGCTCTTTCTCCATGCTGAGCCTTTCCCACGTAGCCACGAGATGGCGAAGATGAGACGCCCACCCGAGTTGACGGGTATGCGGGCTGGGGGAGGGGGAGGGTGTAGCTGTGACACACGCCGTTAAGAAAGGTGCGCTGGGGTTCTCCTCTGGTTTCCTGTCATTTGCCTGGCAGCCACCCCCACGCCCGTGCCAGGAAATTGTAAGCTTATGGGTAAACGGTAGAAGCTGGGGACAGGGCTAGAGACTCCGCCTGTATTTTTTTCGGCCTAGAATAAAGAGTAGTGAAGTGGCATGCCATTCGTTTCCGGTCTGATGTGGCCAGTGGCTGTGTCTCGGGGTGGAGGGCTGGAGTGTTGAGAAGGTCGAAGGCAGAACACCTAGTTCCGAGCCATGAGAACCCGGACAGAAAGAGAAGCAACGAGCTGGGGTGCAATAGATGTGGACTCAGTGGCCGTCCAGGGTAAGGCAGGACCCAGAAGCCAGCTAAGCTCGATTGCTTGCCCGGGTTGTTTGCTCAGTTGCCAGAGTAACAGGCCAACGAACGTCCACCGCCAGATTCCCAAACTCACTCCAATCCGCTTCAGCGGACGACGCCTACGTCAGGACCCTAGTGACCAATGGGGAGCTGTCATTATAGAGAGCCTGAAAGAGGGAGAGGGAGGAGGTGTGGGGGGGGGAGATGGGGGGGAGGTGGCTACCCAGGATCTGCACGTGCACTCCCACACGCAGCGCTCCCTGTACCCCCCCTTCCACCGCACGCGCCCAGACTGTCTCTTGCGCCTGCGCGACGAGTCGGGTTTTTTTTCCCCCCTCCAATGCCCCCCCCCGCCAGCACTCCCTCCCAGCACCTCAGGTTTTTAGTCTGTGTTTGCAAACTAGTCCAGGGTTGCATTTCTCAATCCCTGAGGGCGCAGACGTCTGGGTGGGTTTGCGCTCTTTAGCCGGGTGTCGACTGTTAACGTCAGCCTCTCACGGGAGGCCGGCTACCTGTGTTCCTCACCGCCACCCCAGCTGGCGCCCCTAGCTCCCAGGTGGGCTGGGCGGAGCTGTGGTTTCCGGCCCCCCAGGCTCAGTCGCGGCTTTTCCCGAGCTCTAGCTTAGGTCGTTTCCACAAAAGAAGGGCAGTGGACACTAGCGCCCCTTCCCGGGGCTTCACCCGCCCAGGCCCAGCTGCGGTTGGTGACCCGGGAGGACACTGAGAAGCCTCTGGTAGTCCAGGTGACTTTCTTGGCCGCAGGGTCATCAGAGCCGTTTTTCCTTGTAAATTCCTGGGTTTTGAAATGCAAGCCAAACCTTTGCCTTCTCTAACATTTCCTCCTAGCTCGCCCTGGTGTTCTTTGCACCTCCCTTGGCTCCTTTCGGGCGGTCTGTCCCCGTCTCCACTCGTCCTCTGCTTCTCCAGAGGGTTATATAACTCTTCCTCTCGGCGTGTCCTGATTTCAACTCCACAGACTCCGCCCTGGAGCAGCGCGGGAGGGGCGGGAGAGTTGGGGACCCAGACAGAATCCGGCTGGCGGCCAGCTGGGGCACAGGGGATCCCGCAGATAGCAGACGGAGTCCCGCGGGACTTGGTGCCCTGTCCCCAGCCTCCCGCCCCTAACCAGACAGACAGCAAGCCCAGAAGAAAGAAAGCACAGTATCTCCGAGGGGCGTGTCGGGACAGTCAGAAATGTGGGTTGGGAGGTCAAGGCTGGAGGCTGAGAGGAGGAGGAGGCTGGCGAGTGACCGGATTCCCTAGGATTAGTCCTGCTGGGGTTACTAGAGATAAAGGCTGGACGCCTGGGTTCCCTCCTCCTTCATCTCCTTTTTGGGTTCCCAGAATTCCTAGAGCTATTTCTCAGGAAACGTAGTCAACCAGCGGCTTCTTCGCCCTGGTAGGAGTCAAAGGTCTGTGTTAGAGGTGGCCTGGGATGATGTCACCAGTGCACGTGCCCCGGGACGGTTGCCAGGCAATGCGATCTCCTCCCCTTTCCATTCCCTCCCACCTCTGCCCGGAGTCCCGTTCCAGTCCCGTGCCATCTCTTTCCCCTTTCCCTTCCCTTGGCATTAACGTCCTGCAGGTGGGAAAGCCTGGCCTGGAGTTTCGTGAGGGGGAGGGGCGCGGGTGTGGTGTGGCCTGAAAGACTTTGCCCCTTTGCTGGGTTGAGAGAATTTTGAATTTTTTTTTTCTCCCTAGATTGCCATAGAAAAACTCCCTCGCCAATCTCCTCCGCTCTGCACTCCTCCCCCCGGACCCCCACGTGCGCTCTTGGAAGAGTCTTCTAGAAGTCTTTTTACTTTCCCACCTGCTGCATGGCCCAGTGTCATGTCCCTTCCCCGTCTTGAGTTGAAGTGGGTGTTCCTGCGAGACAGCTGCCCTCAGGGCTGGTGCGTCCACCCGCACACAGCTCATTCCTAACACCCCCTTCACTCCTCTCACCAAACTGAGGAGCCAGGGTTAGGCTGAAGTCTAGGACTTTATCTATGTGAGTAGGTGGATCAGCTTCTGGCATTGCCCATTTCTGAGAGGAATTCAGTGATAGCCATGGCTCCCTTATCTGTTAAATCGTGGGGTTGGTGATGGTATTAGAACCACTTTCATATGCCTTAGAATTTGGACTGTCACTCAAACCTGGATTTTAATCCCAGCTCTGGGACTTGGAAAGAAAGGTGACAACCTCTCAGCCTTGGTCTGGGACGTTTAAATATCAGTACCTACCGTCTATCTGTCGGGAGGGGGGTGTGAAATAATCTTATGCAAAGCACTTAGCACAGTGGTTGGCATGAAATTAATACTGAATGAGTGTCATGAAATACGTATTATTAAGTGGTGTTAGTTATTATAGTGGATGGACCTGTTCTGAAGTAGCCATCGCTAGGGACTGGGTTGAGTGGGGAGTTCTGCTAACTGGTGTGTGTGCATGCTGTGTGTGTAGGGGGGTATCAGGGACTACTTTACATACCTTGATGTGGGCTTTAGTCAGATTTGTATTGCTTTCTTTAGATTTATTTTCCTCCTCCTTAAAAATAAAATAGCTAAGACTATCCCTTTGGCTGTTATAATTATGTTGTGGCTTGTGATTTTCAAGCGATAACTCTGCTTCCCTCCCGTGCTGCTCTCTGGAGCCTTTCATTTTGCAAAGAGACTCCACAGTTTCCCTAGCGGGGACATGGCTAGGCTAAAGGGGTGTGTAAAAGGTTGGGGTGGGTGGGTGGGTGGAGAGACTAGTATGGGGGGGAGGCTGGGGGAGCGGGTAGTTAAAGGAAGAGACCGGAAGGGAGGAGGAGGGAGCCTGCTGGTGGGGAGGGAGGGGAGGAGGAGGAGGTGGAGGAGGAGGAGGAGGACGAGGAGGAGGAGGAGGGAGGGGGTTGGGGAGAGCCTGCTACAGTTCTTTGTTTGACTCCGGGACTCAGGGACGGGGAGGAGGAGGGAGGGAGGCAGAGGCTGCAAGCGCCGGGGCAGGCCCAGGAGGCAGAGGAGGGACCGTCTCCCCCGCCCCCCAGCCCCCACTCCCCCCCCTGCTGCTTCCCCCCTCCCTACCCGGACTCTGGGGGCACCGCCGGGGGACAGACACCCAGCAGGTAACCCGGGCCTGGCTCTCCCTCCCCGTCTTGTTTTCTTCCACACCCTCTCGCACGACCCCTCTCGGTCTCCCCGGTCTCCCCGGCTTCGCCTTTCCCAGCCCTTCTTGTTCCATTTCCCCGAGCTGGGCTTGTCGCCTGCTGGCTCCGCCACCCTCCGTCTCGTGCAGCCTGACTCCCTTCCCCCCACTCCACAGTGTGTGTTCCCCTGTTTTGCCCGAGGCACCTTTTGGGGTTCTGTCTAGCTGTTACTCAGGCTGGCTTCTTCCGACCTGTCTCCTGGGGCTTTGCGGGAGGAGGGAGCCCTTATCCTTTAATGGCGTCCCCCCCCATCCTCGCTTGCCCCATTCTCCTTGTAGCAGTCTCTAGGGGTGAGAGAAAACCGGAATTTGGGGGGCCCTCTGGAGGGGGGGCTATGTGTTGCTGGAGACTGGGGCTGTGACTATGTGTGAGGAGGGGGGTGGGGATTTGTTAGAGACCTGGCTGCTCCTCATGTCCCTTTAAATGGCTCTTAGAGTTCTGGGGACTGGGGGGTGGGGTGGGGAGGTGGCCGGCTGCCTGCTTGGGGGGCAGGGCCCTTGGTTTGTCCACACCGTCAGGGGTGGTAATGATTTAAAGGGACAGCCTTGGTGTGGCCACTGCCACCCTGTGCTGGCAGGAGGGGGAGCTGGCAGGCTGTGCCTACCGAGGCTTGGCTGGTGAGCAGGGCATTTGAGGCTGTCTGGGCCTGGGCCTGCAGGTCTGCAGTACAGTTACAGTTACTGTGGCTGGAAAGGTGCAGAAAGGGGTGCCAGCCTGCCCTGAGGGTGCTCAATCTGGGCTTTCTCCAGAACCCCATCTTTTGAGTCCTTCGACTCAGGGCCAAGAATCTGTGGGCCCACCAGGTGGGGGGCACTGGCGGATCTGCAGGCCAGCAGGGTGACCTGGGCACTTTGGAGCTGGCCTTTCAGCTTAGCCTTTTGTTGTTTGGTTCTTTGCACAAGAAGGCCCCGGCCCCTCCTTCTCATGCAACACCCCCCCACCCCCACCCCAGCTGTTGGACAGATGAGTTACAGCCTCCTGCTTGGGGCCAAGGCTGGTAAGGGATTAAAGTTCGGAGGTTGGCCCTTTAAATGGCTGGTAGCCCTACCCGACTCTGGTGTCCAGACACCCAATCACACACCCTTTTGACTCCCTTGGCTGCCCCTCACTCCTCTTGGTCTGGCCTAAGGCCTCCCTTCTCCCGACTAGCCTAGATAGACCCTTTCTAGTGTACCCCACCTCCACAAACGCTGTCAGCTTCTGGGTAAGTGCCTTAGTCCTGCCTATGCCCTGTCCCGAAGGCTTCCAGTCTCTAGCGTTTTTCTCCAGCAGAAGGTCCTTGCCAGTCTGGTTTTCGCAGCCTGCAGCTGAGCACTGCCCCTTCAGGGCCTTGCTTAGGTCAGAAATGACACCTCCCTGGGGCTGTGTCGTCAGCAGCTACAAAAGCTTGCAGCACATTGCATCATGGAGGCCAGAGGCCTAAGTCTCTGGGGCAGGGGGAAAGATGGGGGCTGGAAGGCCAGGAAATGGAGGCCAGGCAAAGAGCCCAGGTGTCTGGGTCCTGGGGCCAGAGAATAGCTCCCCAAGGAGTGAGGCTGAGGTGAGGGCTGACTGAGAGCTGACCCTGCACCAGCACCTGATTCTAGGCCCTAGACTTGTATTAACAGGCCTAGCTCTTTGCATTTAAGGATTAAGAGGGAACAGTGGGCTGGGCCCCTGTCACCTTCTTGGGCCACATAGAGGAAGGAGGTGATGGGGAAACAGGATATGGCCTTGGAGGTGACATGGAGGGAGCCTGCTGCAGAGGCTACTTCCCGGCTAAAGCCCAGAGTCACAGTTCTTGAGGAAGAAGGTTCCTCCCTGTTGGGCCCGCTCATCTTGTCTGGCCACACTTGGCCTCTGCCAGGGCCTGCCTACACCTGCCTAAGGGAACAGGAAGGGTCAGAGTCCAAAGGGTTGGGTTGACTATCCGGTGTCTTGTTGGGGAGGAACTCCTGAGCTGAAGAACCAAAGGCCTCGGGGTCCTCAAGCCCTAGGGGCACAGCTAAGGCTGGTTTGGTTGGAGGTTGCAGCTGGGCCCATGCTGGGTCCAAGGGATCTCAAGTCTAGCCAGAAGAGGGACCACGGGTTAGGGCTGAGGTGCCACAGTATGCCCCTCACCACCTGAACCAGGCTGCTCCTGAGAGGAAGGTTGGAGGATAGCTTTTTCCCAGGTTGCCATGGAAACTGTTTCTCCCATCTCATCTGACCTCTAGAGCCAGGTTTCTCCTCAACGAGGGGGCAAGAGGCTCAGGGACTCCTCCATCCTGGGAGATCCCCTCCTCTAACTGAATGTTTTTTTTCTTTTAGGTTCCCCCAGGCACCATGCCAGCCCCATAGTACTGCCCACCCCACGACCTCTGCTGTACCCACTGCTGGGGTACTTGTTCCAATGAGACAGAACACTTCAAACTTAATCTGGTAAGCTTGGTTGCTGGGTGTCACCTCCTGCCCCCACGTCCAACTCTTCACTGCATGTTTGGAAGCCTGCTATGATCTGGCCCATGCCCACTCACCGGAATGGTCCAGCCCAGCTCTGAACCTCCCCACATGCCTTGCTCAAATGGTTCAGCCCTTCGGGTTTAGGGAGCTCCCCCTCCATCTCCTAAGAATGGTTCACCCCTGTACTTCACCATACTCTTTACTACCTGGAACCCACTTGACCCACACCCTTGCACACAGCTCTAGGCTGACTGTAGTTGTAAGATAGCCCAGCGGAGTTTCTTCCCAGAGGAGGGGATCACCATGCTTATAAAGGGCGTTTAGAACTGCTTTGCGGGAGATGTTAGAGACTGCTGCCACGGAGCATGTCAGGGCCATCTTCGCATACCATCTCTGCCAGCCTCTTGGCCCATATTCCCACCGTGGCACACTGTACCTGACTGTTAGCTCCCCGCTCTCCCCAGTCCCGCCTTGCCTCATCTCCCTTCTCCTCCTGGTAGAAACGGATGTTCCCTCAGCTGGGAACTTCAGTTCTGTGACTCTTCATTGCTTTCCCCGTTACTAAGTTTCGTTAGTAGGACTCCTTTTTCCTATCTGTCCTGTCTAGTACAACGGCTTGCACATTGGGCTGCCTTTGTAGATTTGTGTTGAATGAATGTTTTCACTTAACATAGCGCTTCACTGCCAAGAAACCTACGGCTTCTGAGATCTGCCTCCTGCCCACACCTTCTCTAGAGGCTGTGAGACATTTGGGATAGTACCAGAGAGGAAGGCTGGTCTAGGAGGTAGGCTGCACTTCCATCCGTGCAGCGTAGAAAGCGGACCTCTGAAGGAAGCCCACCTGTCCCCTCATTTGCAGAATGATGTGGGTTGGGTCGCCGAGCCTTCCCCAACCACGATTTCCTCATTTGTAGCATAGGGCAGTCAAGTACCTCTTATGCCAGGTTGAAAAGATGCGTGTAAACAGTTTGACACAGTGCCTACCATTTAATAAATGCTAGCAGTTTCCACCACGGTTGCTGCAGGAAGCTGAGGATTAGGGATGAGGCTGGGGAACGGGACTGAACTTGATTGAAGGCAGGCACAGCCGCAAACAATTGACTAAACAGAAGGCTCACTGACCCAGCAAGTCAGGATTCAGGGGAGTTAAGAGAACCCCTCAAGCCTGCCTCCACTGTTTCTCTGGCTCTGTTTGAGAAGGCGAAGGCAAACACAGAAGGGCATGTGCACAGACACACGTGATCACCACGGTGATGCAGAGGCAGACCCAGACAAAAGACTGAGACAGGAGCCAACCAGACACACAGACAGAGACAGCATCGCGGAGTCATGTAGACAGGGATAATGACAGGAACGCGCCAGACACAGGCACCGAGGGAGACAAGATGAGCAGATACGCAGGTGCAACACAGGCACGGAGACCCACACACAGCAGACCCTGTTAAGACTGCCTGGTGAACACAGCGCCCAGTCAGAGGCAGACACAACGCCCGCAGTGACACATAGCGGGCCAGCGCGCCGGGGCCAGCACTGTCACTTCTCGATGGGGGCGGGGAGGGGCCGGCGGGGGAAGGCTGGGGAAGGGAATCCCGGGCGGGCGGCTTGCCCGGGTGGCTGAGTCACTGCGGAGCCTCAGCCCGCGGCCCTCCCTCTCCCTCCGGCTGTCCCAGGTGAGAAGCGAGCCGGTAACTTCATAGCTTCCGCCATGCCGACCGAAGACAGCAAAGGAATGGGACCCGCGTGGGGTCGGCCCTGGATCCGCCCCACCTTCCAGCCGGTGCGTGCCGGCTAAATGCGTGCTCAGGAAAAACAGGTCTGCGGGCTCTGGTGTCTTTGGCCGCTCCAATGTCTACTTGCGGGTCGCAGGCCTCGAGCCAAGCGTCCCTCTATATACCCCGCGTTCCGGGAGCTGCGCGGAGGGGGCGCTTCGGTCCCAAGCCCAGAGAGAGTTAAGTGGGTGTGATTGATGGAGTAGTTCTCTCCCGGGACTAAAAGGGGGGCGGGGGTCGGTTAAAGTCCTAGAGTCCAGATCCCGGATGCAGGAGGCGGAGCTTGGCTTTGCCGGGAGTGCCCGGATGGAGAAGGCGTGGTTTCAACGCAAGTGGAATTAACCCTTTCTGGCCGGCCGGCTTTTGGAGCTGTAGGTCGGGTTGGGGAGGCTGGATTGTCAGTCTCAGAAGTGTGTCTGCCATCCAGCCTGGCCCTGGACGTGTGCGTCTACCTCCCGTCTGTCTTCGACGACTCTGTGGGTGTCTGTCTTTGTGTTTGCCCGTGGTTGTCCCTTTCCCTTGGTTAGTATGAACACTGGGAGTTGGGGAGGGCCATTACTGCCTCAAAGCGAGAGTGGAGGTGAGAGTGGACGGCGAGCCAGCGGGCGGCGGCGGCGGCTGAGGAACAGGTGTGAGTGCGGCGGCGGGGCTGCCCAGCGCGGGGTGGGGCCGTCTTGAGGGAGACAGGGGAAATTCCGCGGGACCGGTGGTGAGCAGTGTGTGGGCTGAGGAGTTGTGTCTGCCTCTGACTGTGTGTCTGTGTGAGTTGAGGGAGGCGGGGGCTGAGTCAGTGGGAACGGGGGATGGTTTTCTGAGTGACTCACTCTCCCCCCACCCCAAGCCTGATTCAGACCCTGAGAAAGGCTTTGTTCGTGGGGCGGATGGGAAGTCAGGCGCCTGCGTCCCCGGTGGGGACACTGATCCGTGGTGGTTGGCGAGATTATGCTTAGGGTACAGGAAGTTTTTGTCCTGGAGCGCTCTGTAGTCCATGGTGTCGTGGGAGGTTGTGGATAAAGGTTGAAGATCAGGAGGGCTGGAGGGACGGAACTCGCTAGTTTAGGGAAAGCTGAGTCAGTTCCCCGTGGGAAAGGAGAAGTGGCAGGGGGAGTGTCATCATCGGAGAAGGGGAAGCTGCATTTCCTGGTAACTAGCAGCGCTCTGGGCGCCACTTCCTTAGCGGGGCTCGGCTTCGCTGACATCTGGTACCCCGAGCTGCCTGCCGTTCGTTCACGACTGGCCTCTCTACCCTCGCTGGGCTTGGCTGAAGCAGCCAGTTTTGAGCTGCACTTGACCACAGTTTAGCGTTGTATGCGTCCCAGGGATCGGTAACTGGCAGACTTGCAGCCTCGAGAGAGTTGGGACCCGAGCTTCCCGTGAACTGAGTAGTCCGCGGAGCGCAAGCTCCTACCAGGGCTGGAAGCCGAGTAGCCTGCAGGGATCTATAGGGTCCACGCACGCTCACGCACAGTTGTCCTTGCCCCAGCTGGAGAGGACTGTTTTCGCCAGAAGTCCTTCTGCCTTTGTGGGCAGGGTGGAAATTTCCCCACGGTGCAGACTTCTCGGCCAAGGCGAACTTTCCAGCCGCCCCCAACCCCTCGCCGCGCGCTCTCCCCCGGCTTCCTGCCCGGCGCTTTCTCCAGCTGGAGCACTAGCCCCGCCCCCGCGGCTTTGTACTCGACACTCGCCTCTCGCAGCTCTTTGTACTCTAGACTCTATGGACCGATCCCGGGAGCGGAGTTGGCTCCCTACCTGCCGGGACCTGGGGTATGCGCAGGGAAGCAGCGTCTGGGCTTTGAGAGTCGAGAGGGAAAAACAGGCACTAAAGCGAACGTGCCAAGGAAAGAGGAGTACGGTGCCGGTTGTGGGTCTAGTCAGCTTCGACGGGAAGGAGTAAAAAAAAAAAAGGGGGGGGTGGCGTGAAGGAGGAAGTGAAACGGGTTCTGGGTTCTTTAAGGGAGTAGGCGGTGAGAGTGGGACAGGGGTGATGTCACTGCCTGTTGGGCCCCGCCCTCTTCCCTCCCTCCCAAAGGACCCCCCCTTACACACACCGCTTCCGCTGCGCAAGTAGCCACGTCACGGGCAACCCCCGAAATCCCCCCTCCCCTGGGGGGGGGCACGTGGGCCGTGGGGAACCGCGTGGCCCCGGCAGGGAAAGGGCATAGAGGATACAGGAGCCACGCGAGAGTGGCCACTTCCACGGCGCGGAGCTTCTCAGAAGTTGGAGGGCTAGGGGCGGGGGGACTGGTATTGAAGACTCAGAATCAGGCGGAGTGGAGAACCTGGAGGAAGTTGGTATGAGACTGGGGACTTGACCGTGGTTCAGGACTGGGCCAGGCTCTGGAAGTGGAGCATTCTGATAGAGGCGCGGGCTGGCCTGGGTGCTGGGTTTGCTATGATTGCTAGACTTAAGCACTTCTACGGCGGTGATGAGTGGCGAGTCAATCGCTGGGTGGTGTGAAGTGAGGAGGAGCAGGTAGTGATGCCTTTGTCTGCCTTTCGCTTTGGGTTTCGGTCCGTCCTTGGGGTGGCTAGGCAGAGGGCGACTTGAACAGTCTGGCAGGGACCATTGCCAGTTGGGTGGCAGTGTGAGGCTTGCCCTCAGGTCGGCTAGTGAGTGATCTCCCCCTGCCACTGGCCTGGGGCTTAGCCAGCTTGCGGTTACTGCTCTGCCGGCCACCCGATTCTGATGTGAGATGAGGACCCTAGGTGGGAACCTTGGGGTCACATCGGGGTCACTCTATGGTGAGCTTGTCTGACCGGCCTTGCTGCCCCTCCTCCGGAGGCCGCTGAATGCCCGGCTAACCTCCCTCCTATTGGTTCCTGCCAGGCTGTTACTGAGGCGGAGACAAGGGTGATGATTGGCTTTCTGCAGAGAGAGACGTCTTGTGATTGGCTAAATCTCTGAAGCTCTTGACGCTGTGAGAGGACGCTCCCACAGAGGCTGGGTAAGCAGCCGCGCGGTGGGTCGCGGTAGTGGCTCGGGATTGGAAGCCCGTCAGACAGTGCAGCTGGGTTGTACCCACTGCTGCCTCCCCGCTGTCTGTCCCATTCTCCTGGTAACTCCACTTGCGGGCTTCTAGGGGCTACTTACGCCCGGGTCTGCCCTGGCTCTTTGCCCTCAGTCTAACTGCACTGACAGTTCAGACCAGGCTTTGGACCCTGTCTGTGTTGGCCAAGTTCAGTGTATTCTTTTCTCTGTAGAATTGGTTGCCGAAAGCCAGAAACTGCCGCCTGGATACAGTGGGCACTCTTGTTCAGAGCAGCTGAGGCTGGATCATTGTGCCAGCGAGCTGGGGCAGCGGGCTGTGCCCCATCTCCAGGGTTCCTGGGGCCACTGCTGACCTGGTAAGGGAGACAGTGGAAGGGGCTCGGCTGCACGTGTGGCTGAAGGTTCCGCTTCCGTTAGAGCAGGTGGTCTCTTGTTCCTGACTTAGGCTGGATGCATCGGGCAGTGGACCCTCCAGGGGCCCGCTCTGCACGGGAAGCCTTTGCCCTTGGCGGCTTGAGCTGCGCTGGGGCTTGGAGCGCCTGCCCACCCCATCCTCCTCCTCGAAGCTCATGGCTGCCTGGAGGCAGGTGAGAATTGGGGCTCTCAGTTGGATCTCTGGGCATTTCTCTTCCAGGCTTCTCTGTCTGTGGGCCCAGATGCCAGCCTCATCCACTCTCAGTCCCTTAGGCTCCCTCTGGCGGTGCAAAACAGACCTTTTTCCTTTACAGATGCTCGGCCAGCCTCGGGCAGCCCCCCCTCCCTGCTCCGTTACCCGCTCCTCATGGCAGTAGCTCCGGGCACCCAAACAAACCCTATTATGCTCCTGGGTAAGTGGGGGGTTCTAACGTTCTAAGATTAGAGAAAACTGGGGCCTTATGTTCCCCCACGCCTGATCACTGCCAGCTCCTTTTACTCTGTAGGGCACCTGCCCCAAGACCCCTGCACGGGAAGTTGGAGTCCCTGCATGGCTGTGTACAAGCGCTGCTCCGCGAGCCGGCCCAGCCAGGGCTATGGGAGCAGCTGGGACAGTTGTATGAGTCAGAGCATGAGAGCGAGGAAGCCGTGTGCTGCTACCACAGGGCCCTTCGATACGGAGGCAGCTTCGCTGAGCTGGGGCCCCGAATTGGCCGATTACAGCAGGTGGGATCAGGCGGGGTACAGGCGGGGTGAGGCGGGGTACAGGCGGGATGAGGCGGGGTACAGGCGGGGTGAGGCGGGGTACAGGCGGGGTACAGGCGGGGTACAGGCGGGGTACAGGTGGGGTGAGGCGGGATGAGGCGGGGTACAGGCGGGATGAGGCGGGGTACAGGCGGGGTGAGGTGGGGTACAGGCGGGATGAGGCGGGGTACAGGCGGGGTGAGGCGGGGTACAGGCAGGGTGAGGCGGGGTGAGGCGGGGTACAGGCGGGGTACAGGCGGGGTGAGGCGGGGTACAGGCGGGATGAGGCGGGGTGAGGCGGGGTACAGGCGGGATGAGGCGGGGTACAGGTGGCTAAGATTGTGCTTTTTAGCTCAATGTCCCCAATTCATCTTAACCTGCCCTTTGACCCTCCCAGGCCCAGCTCTGGAACTTTCATGCCGGTTCCTGTCAGCACCGTGCCAAGGTCCTGCCCCCGCTGGAGCAAGTATGGAATTTGCTGCACCTTGAGGTGAGACTGGGGCTGTGGGCATCAGGGAAGGGGGGTGGTAGGCTGGCGCCCGTGCTATCATCTCTCTCTGTTTTCAGCACAAACGAAGCTATGGGGCTAAGCGAGGGGGTCCTCCAGTGAAGAGGTCTGCTGAGCCCCCAGGGGTACAGCCTATGCCTCCTGCAGTACTCTCAGGCCCCGCAGGAGAGGAAGGCCTGAGCCCCGGAGGCAAGCGGAGAAGAGGCTGCAGCTCTGAACAGGTATGGTTGTAGGTGGCTCAGCAGGCAGAGGGTGCATGACTGGGGCGGGGAGTAGGGTTCTTCACACTCTCTTCCCTTCTAGGCTGGCCTTCCCCCAGGTCTGCCTCTCCCTCCACCACCAGTACCACCGCCGCCACCGCCGCCACCACCACCTCCACCTCCGCCACCACCACTGCCTGGCCTGGCTATTAGCCCCCCATTTCAGCTGACTAAGCCAGGGCTGTGGAACACCCTGCATGGAGATGCTTGGGGCTCTGAGCGCAAGGGTTCAGCACCCCCAGAGCGCCAGGTGAGCCCCTCTTGAATGCTCGCCCCTTCTACCTCCTGTAACTGTGTCTTTTCCACTTCTCACTTTGTGACCTCGTGTGTCTCCCACAGGAGCAGCGGCATCCGTATCCGTACCCAGCTCCTGCCTACACTGCTCATCCACCCAGCCACCGGCTGGCCCCGGCCACACCCCTTGGTCCAGGTCCCCGACCCCCAGGAGCAGAGAGCCATGGCTGCCTGCCTGCCACCCGTCCCCCCGGAAGTGACCTTAGAGAGAGCAGAGTTCAGAGGTCGCGGATGGACTCCAGCGTTTCACCAGCAGCATCTACCGCCTGCGTGCCTTACGCCCCTCCCCGGCCCCCCGGCCTCCCCGGCACCAGCAGCAGCAGCAGCAGCAGCAGCAGTGACAACACTGGTCTTCGGGGCGTGGAGCCGAGCCCAGGCATTGTATGTTACAGCTTTGGGCTGCAGGTGGGAAAGGTTGTCTGCGGGGCCAGGGAAGGGTTCTGACCTCTTGGTCTTCCCCTGCAGCCTGGCGCTGACCACTACCAAAATCCTGCGCTGGAGATTTCCCCTCACCAGGGCCGCCTGGGACCCTCTGCACATAGCGGTCGGAAACCATTTCTGACGGCCCCTGCTGCCACTCCCCACTTATCCCTACCATCTGGGACCCCATCATCCCCGCCACCCCCCTGTCCTCGCCTCTCGCGCCCTCCGCCACCCCCTGCTTGGATGAAGGGCTCAGCCTGCCGCCCAGCTAGAGAGGATGGAGAGATCTTAGGGGAGCTTTTCTTTGGTGCTGAGGGGCCTCCGCGTCCTCCTCCTCCACCCCTTCCCCACCGTGATGGCTTCTTGGGGCCTCCAGCCCCCCGCTTTTCTGTGGGCACTCAGGATTCGCATACCCCTCCCAGTCCCCCGACCACCACCACCACCACCACCACCAGCAGCAGCAGCAGCAGCCGCAGCAGCAGCAGCCACAGCAGCAGTCCTACTGGGCCCGTGCCCTTCCCATCACCCCCCTATCTGGCCAGAAGCATAGACCCACTTCCCAGGCCATCTAGCCCAACCCTGAGCCCCCAGGACCCACGGCTTCCACCACTGACTCTTGCCCTGCCTCCAGCCCCCCCCTCCTCCTGCCACCAAAATACCTCAGGAAGCTTCAGGCGCTCGGAGAGCCCCCGGCCCAGGGTCTCCTTCCCAAAGACCCCCGAGGTGGGGCAAGGGCCACCCCCAGGCTCTCTGAGTAAAGCCCCCCAGCCTGTGCCAACTGGGGTTGGAGAGCTGCCTGCACGAGGCCCGAGGCTCTTTGATTTTCCACCAACTCCCCTGGAGGACCAGTTTGAAGAGCCAGCTGAATTTAAGATCCTACCTGACGGGCTAGCGAACATCATGAAGATGCTGGATGAATCCATTCGGAAGGAGGAGGAACAGCAGCAGGAGGCAGGCGTGGCCCCCCCACCCCCACTCAAAGAACCCTTTGCATCGCTACAGCCTCCATTTCCCAGTGACACAGCCCCAACCACCACCACTGCTGCTGCCACCACTGCCACCACCACCACCACCACCACCACAACCACCATCCAAGAAGAGGAGAAGAAGCCACCACCAGCCCTACCGCCACCGCCGCCTCTAGCCAAGTTTCCTCCACCTCCCCAGCCACAGCCCCCACCACCTCCACCAGCCAGCCTGCTCAAATCATTGGCCTCTGTTCTTGAGGGACAAAAGTACTGTTACCGGGGGGCTGGGGCAGCTGTTTCAACCAGGCCGGCGTCCTTGTCCAGCACTCAGTATTCCCCTAGCCCTGCGTCAGGTGCTACCGCCCCACCGCCCACGTCAATGGCCGCGAGCGCCCAGGGCTCCCCGAAGCCCTGTGTTTCCTCGTCATCTCCGTTTTCTACCTCAGGTGGGCCTTGGGCCCGGGAGCGCAGGGCAGGTGAAGAGCCCGCGCCAGGCCCGGTGACCCCTGCCCCGCTGCCCCCACCTCTGCCGCTGCCCCCTGCTCGCTCTGAGTCTGAGGTGCTAGAAGAGATCAGTCGGGCTTGTGAGACCCTTGTAGAGCGGGTGGGCCGGAGTGCCATCGACCCCGCGGGCCCTGCGGACCCCGCGGACAGTGGGACCGAGCCGTTGCCACTTCCTGCACAGGCCAAGGAGGAGAGTAGTGGGGCGGCGGCGGCGGCGGCGGCGGGCCCGGGCAGTGGCAAGCGGCGGCAGAAGGAGCATCGCCGTCACCGACGGGCTTGTAGGGACAGTGTGGGTCGTCGACCCCGTGAAGGGAGGGCCAAAGCCAAGGCCAAGGCTCCCAAAGAAAAGAGCCGAAGGGTGCTGGGGAACCTGGACCTGCAGAGTGAAGAAATCCAGGGCCGGGAGAAGGCACGGCCTGACCTAGGTGGGGCTTCCAAAGTCAAGACCCCTACAGCTCCAGCACCCGCACCTACTCCTGCGCCCTCTGCTCAGCCAACACCCCCATTAGCCCCTGCCCCTGGGAAGAAGCCGCGGGAGGATGCTCCAGGACCTCCAGGTGTGAGCCGTGCAGACATGCTGAAACTGCGCTCGCTGAGTGAGGGCCCCCCGAAGGAGCTGAAGATCAGGCTCATCAAGGTGGAGAGCGGTGACAAGGAGACCTTTATTGCCTCTGAGGTGGAAGAGCGGCGCCTGCGCATGGCAGACCTCACCATCAGCCACTGCGCTGCTGATGTCATGCGTGCCAGCAAGTGAGTTTGGGGGCTGTGATACCCAGGCTGCCCACGTGTCCCGGGGTAGGCTCCTCCCCATTTCCCCATGCTTCTGACTGTGTTCTGTGCTCTTCTCACAGGAATGCCAAGGTGAAAGGGAAATTTCGAGAGTCCTACCTTTCCCCTGCTCAGTCTGTGAAACCGAAAATCAACACTGAGGAGAAGCTGCCTCGGGAAAAACTCAACCCCCCTACACCCAGCATCTATGTATGTATGCCGCCTGCTACCACAACTGAAGGTTTGGGCTGGGGTGCTGGGAGCCGAGGGGAAGGCTCTGACCCCACTGTCTTCTGGTTGTCTCAGTTGGAAAGCAAACGGGATGCCTTCTCGCCGGTGCTGCTGCAGTTCTGTACAGACCCTCGAAACCCCATCACCGTGATCAGGGGCCTGGCCGGTTCACTTCGCCTCAGTGAGTGTGTGGGCAGAACGTGAAGGGTTGTGGGATGTAGGACCCTTTGAGAACCACCTCTGTGCTCGGAGACTCCCCACGGTGACTCTAAGGAGCTCACTTGGCCATGCACAGGCCACGTTTGCGGAGTGCCCTGAGTGACGCGTCAGCCAGACTTTCAGCAGTGGACACATGGAAAGGTGGATCTCTGCAGTGGTCAGAGCCACTTCTGACTTTCTTAGTGATTAAGAATGAAAAGTCTGCGTGGAGTGTCACACACCCTGCACTCGGGAGGCAGAGGCAGGCAGATCTCTGTGAATTCAAGGCCAGCCTGGTCTACAGAGTGAGTCCAGGATAGCCAAGGCTACACAGAGAAACCCTGTCTTCGAAAAACCAACTAACCAACCAAACAAGAATGAAAAGAATGGAGCCGGGCGTGGTGGCCACACCTTTAATTCCAGCACTGAGAGGCAGAGGCAGGTGGATCTCTGTGAGTTCGAGGCCAGCCTGGTCTACAGGGTGAGACCAGGACAGCCAAGACTACACAGAGAAACTCTGTCTAGAAAGACAAACAAACAAAAAGAAAAACCCCAAAAATGAAAAGAATGGGTTATAGACTCTTTTTTTAAAAAAGATTGATTTATTTACTATGTATACTATGTTCTGCCTGCATGCACACCTGCAGGCCAGAAGAGGGCATCAGATCACATCAGAGATGGTTGTGAGCCACCATGTGGTTGCTGGGAATTGAACTCAGGACCTTTGGAAGAGCAGGCAGCACTCTTAACAACTGAGCCATCATCTCTCCAGGCCCTAGACTATTTTTGACCCATGGTTTGGCTTTTTTCTTTTTAAGCGTGTGTGTGTGTGTGTGTGTGTGTGTGTGTGCGCGCGCGCGCGCGCGCGCGCGCAAAAGAAATTTTTTTTTCTTTTGGTTTTGCGAGACAGGGTTTTTCTGTAGCCTTGGCTGTTCTGGACTCACTTTGTAGACCAGGCTGACCTTGAACTCACAGCAGTCCGCCAGCCTCTGCCTCCTGAGTGCTGGGATTAAAGGCGTACACCAGCACACCCAGCACATGTGTGCAAAATTTAAACAGTATAAAACTAAAGGAAACTATATAGAAATAGAAAGGCCAGCCTCGTTTCCTTAATACCTTTTTCATTCTCTTTTTCCACTGAGGAATTTGAGACATTCCAAGTTTGACTCCACCTTTCAGTTGGCCCAGTGACCACTGGCCGTTACTGATTGCCTACCATGTGGCCATGTGTGCATCTGCTCCGCGACTTCTAGTAGAGAGATTGAGGCGTGAAGTAGCTGGAGGAAGAGGCTGGGGGAGCCCACAGAAACCAGCCTTATCAGTTTGTCCGTTTCTTGCTGCCACATTCTGCCAACTCTATGCCCACCTCATCAGAGTCTGGCCAGGAAGGGAAAGTGTTAGTTGGGATTTCTGTCCTGACTGACATCCTGTTCCTGTTTGGTGGTCCCTGCTGTCCTGACTGACATCCTGTCCCTGTTTGGTGGTCCCTGCTGTCCTGACTGACATCCTGTTCCTGTTTGGTCCCTTCAGACTTGGGCCTTTTCTCCACCAAGACGCTGGTGGAGGCAAGTGGTGAGCACACAGTGGAGGTTCGCACGCAGGTGCAGCAACCCTCAGACGAGAACTGGGACCTGACGGGTACGAGACAGATCTGGCCCTGCGAGAGCTCCCGGTCGCACACCACCATTGCTAAATACGCACAGTACCAGGCTTCGTCCTTCCAGGAGTCGCTGCAGGTGAGGGTGGAGCACAAGTGGGAACACGGTGCCAGGGTCCCCAGGGTCGGTGGGCTTGAGGAAGTCACTGTTGCTGACCTGTGTTCCTGTCTGGCCAAGCAGGAGGAGAAGGAGAGTGAGGATGAGGAGTCAGAGGAGCCTGACAGCACCACAGGAACGCCTCCCAGGTAAGTTCTGCTTTCGTCCCTCCCCGCTTTGCTCTCCTGCCCCCTGGCCTGCCGCCAACCTATCCGTGCTTTTGCCCCAGCAGCAGCGCACCGGACCCCAAGAACCATCACATCATCAAGTTTGGCACTAACATCGACCTGTCTGATGCCAAGAGGTCAGTGAGGTTGGGATGGGACCTTGCCAGGTGCTGGTCTGGGATGCCTCCTCTTTTAACTTCATTGGCATTCCTGTATCCACAGGTGGAAGCCTCAGCTACAGGAGCTGCTGAAACTGCCAGCCTTCATGCGGGTGACATCCACCGGCAACATGCTCAGCCACGTAGGCCACACCATCCTGGGCATGAACACGGTGCAGCTATACATGAAAGTCCCTGGCAGCCGAACACCTGGTGTGCAGGGGAATTGGGAGCTCAGTGCTTAGGTGTTAGCCAGCAAGGGCAAAGTGGTCTCAGACCAACCGTGATGCTCTGTCTCCCTCTGCAGGTCACCAAGAGAATAACAATTTCTGCTCTGTCAATATCAACATTGGCCCTGGGGACTGTGAGTGGTTCGCTGTCCACGAGCACTACTGGGAGACCATCAGCGCCTTCTGCGACCGGTGCGCACCACCCCTTGGTAGTCGCCCCACCATGCTGGGTCCTTGGTTCTCCCACCTGACCCTGTGGCTGCCCACTCCACAGGCATGGTGTGGACTACCTGACTGGCTCCTGGTGGCCCATCTTGGATGACCTCTATGCGTCCAATATCCCTGTTTACCGCTTCGTGCAGCGCCCTGGAGACCTTGTGTGGATTAATGCGGGGACGGTGCACTGGGTGCAGGCTACTGGCTGGTGCAACAACATCGCCTGGAACGTGGGGCCCCTTACCGGTGAGAGGGTGGGGCTGGGTCCTCATGGGGTGTGAGGGACCTGTTGGGGAGGGAGATCTGGGTCCCGAGAGTCACAGGTCTGAGGGAAGAAAAGGCTGGCCCCTCTCTGGGAATCCCGGGTGACCTCCTCTGCCGCCGCAGCCTATCAGTACCAGCTGGCCCTGGAGCGCTACGAGTGGAACGCGGTGAAGAGCGTCAAGTCCATCGTGCCCATGATTCACGTGTCCTGGAACGTAGCGCGGACGGTCAAGATCAGCGACCCTGACCTGTTCAAGATGATCAAGTGAGGCCCTGTTTGCTTAGCAGCCGCCCCGCCCCGGCTCGTCCCTCCCTTGCCCTCTCTGATTGGCCCTCCCTCTTCGCCCGTGTCTTTATCCCTGTCTGCAACGCGTGCCTGAGTGCTACTGTGCTGGGGAGGCTGGCAAAGCCTCAGTTTTCATCTCGGAGGCTTTGTTTCCTGTGGAGCGCGTGCACACACACACACACACACACACACACACACACACACGCGCGTGCGCCTTGAAATGTCAAGTGTGACGCACTCAAGACAGGAAATGAAAAGGGAGGCTGTCTAGGGAAGCCCATGGGGCCAGGGTCTTGGGGCTCAAACCCCCCCCCCCCGCCCACCCGCCTGCCCCCTCCAGCCTTAGCTCCCCCTTCCGGAGTCTGGTCTCAACACCACCTTTGGCTCCATCCCAGGTTCTGCCTCCTGCAGTCAATGAAGCACTGCCAGGTGCAGCGAGAGAGCCTGGTGCGGGCAGGGAAGAAAATCGCTTACCAAGGCCGCGTCAAGGACGAGCCTGCCTACTACTGCAACGAGTGCGACGTAAGCTCGGGAGCTCTCCCCTGCCTGCCAGGAAGGTGCCTTGGTTGCCTTCCTAGTGACAGCCCCTGTGTCCTGGCCAGGTGGAGGTGTTCAACATACTGTTCGTTACGAGTGAGAACGGCAGCCGCAACACGTACCTGGTGCACTGCGAGGGCTGTGCGCGCCGTCGCAGCGCGGGCCTGCAGGGCGTGGTGGTGCTGGAGCAGTACCGCACGGAGGAGCTGGCGCAGGCCTACGATGCCTTCACGCTGGTGAGCGCGCGCGGGCTCCAGAGGGGGCGCGGGGCGGCCGGGCCACACCACCCACCACTGAAGCTGCCCCTCTCTCCCCGCAGGCCCCCGCCAGCACATCGCGATGAGGCCGGACGCCCCGCTCGCCTGCCCAGGCCGGGCGCGGCGGGGCCACCAGCACACGCCTGGGCTGGACCTAGGTCCCGCCTCTGGCCGGGAAGGGGGTCGGGCCCAGCCCTTCCACCCTATTGGCAGCTCCCCTCACTTAATTTATTAAGAAAAAAAATTTTTTTAACAAATACGAGGAAAAAAAGGAAAAAAAATGGGAGACGGGGAGGGGGCTGGCAGCCTCTCGCCCACCAGCGCCTCCCCTCACCGACTTTGGCCTTTCTAGCAACAGACACAAGGACCAGGCTCCGGCGGCGGCGGCGGGGGTCACATACGGGTTCCCTCAAGCCTGCCCGCCGCGCGCCCGCCCGCCGCCCGCCGGCGCAGACGTTCGCGGCTCGTTGTGTACATAGACGTTCGGCAGCCGAGGTTTTTAATGAGATTCTTTCTATGGGCTTTACCCCTCCCCCAGGACCTCCTTTTTTTTACTTCCAATGCTAGCTGTGATCCCTTGTATATGTCTCTGTTTATTCACTTGGTTATGATTTGTATTTTTGTTTTTTGTTTTTAATTTATAACAGTCCCACTCACCTCTATTTATTCATTTTTTTTTTTTTGAAAACCCGACCTCCTGTACCCCCAAGCCATCCCTCCTGCCTCTTCGGGAGGCCCCTCCTGGGCTCTCCCTGTGCCCCAGTATATGTTCGGGCTTGGCCCGTCCGTCTCCGCCCGCTCGCGGCTCCAGCTGGGCTCTCATGGTGCTCAAACCCGCTCCCCTCCCCTACGTCCTGCACTTTCTTGGACCAGTATCCCCCACTCCCGACCCGACCCCAACCCCACCTGAGGGTGAGCGACTCCTGTACTGTAGGGGAAGAAGTGGGAACTGAAATGGTATTTTGTAAAAAATAAATAAATAAATAAAAATTTAAAAGTTTTAAAGAAAGAGCTATGAGGAAAAGGAACCCTGTCCTCCCCAGCCTCGGCCAATTTAAAAAACATCGGACACCTCCATTCTCCCCCCCCCTCACCCCATCCCCCCTTTCTAAGGTGTGAAACAGCCCTGGGCAGAGCCTCTCTAGGGCAGGGACACTCTGGGGTGAGTTTCTCTGGGGCTTTATTTTCATTTTCTTAGTTCGTTTTCTTCCGCTGGGGCTGCGGAGGGGTGGGGGGTTTACAGTCCCGCCCCCCTCATACTGCACTGTCTCTCTGCCCCAGGGGCAGAGGGGTCTTCCCAACCCTACCCTATTTTCGGTGATTTTTGTGTGAGAATATTAATATTAAAAATAAAAGCAGGAAAAAAAAAAAGAAAGAAAGACCCATGTCTTTTGGTGATGGCTGTGAAGACTCAGTTGAAGGGTCAGGAAACAGGGAGGGCAGCGCAGCCCCTGGCTGTGGCGAACCCCTCCCCAGGCGCCTGTGGAATGTCCAGAGCGTGGTCTGCTCCCTAGGATGAGGAGGATGCCTAATCCTGGAGCTGCATTCCAGGATAAGGTAGTGGGGGGTGGGGAGAGGCTGCGCCGGGGGAGGGGCAGGAAAGGGCTATAAGGGCTGCAGCCTTTCGGGGCGGGAACCAGCCAGGCCATGGCGGATGTCCCTGGAGCCCAACGCCCGGTTCTCTCTGGCGGCCCCGAGCCCCGGGATCCTCTAGATTGCTGGGCCTGTGCAGTGCTAGTAACGGCTCAGAATCTGCTAGTGGCTGTCTTTAATATTCTCCTGCTGGCGCTGGTACTGGGGACCATCCTGCTACCCGCTGTCACCATGTTGGGCTTTGGCTTTCTCTGCCACTCCCAGGTAAGCATGTGCCCAAGAGGTGTGTGTGAGTGTGTATGTGTGTGTGTGTGCGCGCGCGCAAGGTGGGGTATGGTGGTCTTTGAGCCACAACCATCGGCCTGGGCTTTTTCCCACTGGGCCAGTCTCACGTCTCTTATCGCACAGTTCCTGCGCTCCCAGGCGCCTCCCTGCACCGCGCATCTGCGGGACCCAGGCTTCACCGCCCTGTTGGTCACCGGATTCCTGCTGCTCATGCCGCTGCTTGTGCTGGCCCTGGCCACCTACCGCCGCCTCTGCCTGCGCCTCCGCCTGGCCGACTGCCTTGTGCCCTACAGCCGGGCCCTCTACAGGCGCCGGCGCATCCCACAGCCGAAGCAAACCCCGGCCTCACCAGGATCCCGGGCTGTTCCCACACCAGGAAAGGTCTGGGTCTGAGGTGCAGAGAGTCAAGGATCCTGTCGATTGTCCTCCTGGGTCGTGCAAGGACTTGAAGCAAGCCCAGGGGTATTCTGCCCAGCCCTGCCCTTACACTGCCTGATCTTAGCATCCCTTCGGTGGAACAGCAGCGTCTGTGGACCCAATGCTGGCGAAAATTCCCATGCCCGGGGAATTCCATTCACAGTTGAGTCCTGAGCGCTTGGGCTGGACCCTGCACAACTTTCCTCCCTCCTCTAGCGTAAAGAGTTGGGCTGGATTTTGTGCCTTCCTTCGCTGGTGCAGCTCTTCTAATATTTACGGGACCGAGGGACCGAGCTAGAGAAGAAACCATCACAAATAATAATAAAAAAAAATATGTAAAATGAATGCGCTCTGTGAATACAGGGGCGGCACGGATACACTCACCCCTGCCCAGGGCTCAGGAGTGGGAAAGAAATCCTTGAGACTACAAATGGGCAAAACAGCTTCTTCAAAGCATCCTGCTTTTCCTTATCACTTTATGCCGGTCTTCCTGGTCAGACCCCAGAGTTCTGACCCTGACCCCAAAAGTCACTTCCCCAATAATAGCCCAGAGAGGGCCTTGCTTCGGCTGCCCACCTAGCTCCCCTTGGGGACCTAAGCCCGTTCTCTGACCTCAGCCTAAAGGAACTAAGTGCTGCCAGGCCGGGGTGGGGAAACAATGGACCTTCCGGAGCAGGCTGACGTCCCCTCCCATTCCAATCTAAAGCGGCAGCGTGGGAGGGGAGGTGGAGGGGCCCGCCCTAGGGCCCGTTGCCTTATGCGCATGACTTGAGGGGGGCTCTGGTACTCCTGGGCATGGGGTTGAGGAGGCTCTTGAACTCAGATAAACCTCACAGGGTGGAGGGTACTATCCCCACTCTTACATCGGACCCACACACACACACACCGGCCACTGTGGTCATCGGGTTTTTAATGGTCTCAAAGAGAAGTGGGAGCGTGCTCAGAGATACGGGGGCCCAGCCAGGCTCTCTCTTTGGACTTCAATAGAAACGATGTGGTGTCCTGGTACCATAGCCAGACCCAGCACACGGGGTTCCCCCGCAGAAAATGAATCTGGAAAAAAAAAATGGTCAGAGCATAAGAACGGCAGGCAAGCATAGGCCTTGCCCCGAAAATAAGGGGTGCAAGGGGAAATGCCTGCCGCGCATTCCCGAGGAGGTGTGTAGTCCCTGGGCACTGACCAGACGGCTTGAGGAACTCTTGCGCAGAGCCCAGGATGACATTACAGTCGCGATCGGTGCACAGGAAGCAGCCGACTAGTGTCCTTCCATCTGTCATACGGATACGCATGGTCTTGTTGAGCAACGCCTCCAGCTGCTGCCGGGCGCGCGCAGCCGGAGAGTCCTCGGGTTCCGCGTCAGAGTCCTGCCAAGGCAGGACACTCATTCAGACGCGCAGTCTCGGCTGCACGCCGGTAGAACCACAGCTCCCAGCAGCCCGCGCGGCGGCGGCGGAAGCCCGGGGGCTGCTGGGAACTGTAGTTCCCTTTCCCGTCCTCGCCACCCGATCTCCCCGCCCCGCCCTGTGTCCCGGTGCCCGGCTGCTCTTCCGGAACCCGAGCCCACGCTAACCCCGGCACTGGAGCTGCTCTGACGCCGACTGCAACAGCCGTTCTCCTCTCGTAGCAGCATGGTCGGCCCAGCTCCGGCCATCGGCCCCCGGGACCTCCTGAGAGCGTTTTGGGTCGGCCCGTCAGATCTCGCGAGTGCTCCCAAGCTCTCCCGCTTCCGTGAGATCACGACTCCTCCGCGCCTCCGGTTCCACCACTCCAGAGATGTCGCGAGACTTTTATTATTATTATTATTATTATTATTTATTTATTTATTTATTTATTTATTTACTTGGCCCAGGCTCATAGACGCTAGCTAGGCTGTCAGAAGAATATCGCGAGAACTTTGCCTGCCACTTAAACGTCCTATCGAAACGCCTGAAACTTAGGTGATTAAAAAAAAAAAAACCTACCCCGGTCCCCTCGCCGTCATTTTCTGCTGCCCCCTAACTAACTCGCATCGTCTGGACTGCGTTGTGAGACGGATGGATTTGACCCCATTACGCTCGAGGCCGGAACCAAGACTGTGCTTCCGGTGAAACGCGCGCGGCTCAAGCCCCGCCCTGCCTGCGCGGACGGTGGCCGGGAAGGGACAATGGTTTCCATGCCAGCGGCAAACGCACCGCAGCTAGCTCTGGGACTCGGTGGTTGTCAGCCGATCGCTGAGGAGCGGGGAAGCAGCCGAGGGAGCTGGTGCCCCTGGTCGAACGGGAGCCATGCCGCGCCGAGGCCTCGTGGCGGGGCCAGACTTTGACCATTTTCAGCGTCGGTTTTTCACGCCGTCAGAGGTAGAGGAACACAACCAGCCCGAAGACCTCTGGGTGTCTTACCTGGGACACGTGTACAACCTAACGCCGCTTGTGCAGGAGTTCAAAGGTAAGGGACGCTGGCTCGGGGCGGGCTGGCGCCGGCCCTGCGGTGGGTGGCCTTTGACGGCCGCTGCCCCTTTCCAGGGGACCTCCTGCTGAAGCCCATCCTGGAGGTTGCTGGGCAGGACATCAGTCACTGGTTTGATCCGAAGACCCAGGACGTACGTTCTGTTGGAATGTGGGGTCGGTGGGAGCGGCACCCCACCGGAGGGCGGGGGACGGGGGGTGGCGGGGGCGACCTGGAGCCCCAGGTAGTGAATCCTCCCCCCCCCCCTTTCTCTCAAAACCCTCGCTTTTAAAGATTCGCAAGCACGTAGATCCACTGACTGGTTGCTTGAGATACCGCACCCCGCGGGGCCGCTTCGTGCACATCCCGCCTCCGCTGCCCCGTTCTGACTGGGCCAATGATTTCGGGAAGCCCTGGTGGAAGGGGTCAAAATACATGGTGGGGCGACTGTCTGCCAAGACTCGGAGCATCCGTATTATTAACACGCTTACATCGCAGGAACACACGCTGCAGGTGAGATCTGGTGCCTGGGGACAGGCTAGAGGGGACCAGGAATCACTTCCGGGAGCTGTGGTTTTTTTTCCCTTCACACTGACATGATAGAGGGAAGCAGGTGACCCGGCTTCCCAGAGTTGGACGTTCTAGAAGTATGGCCTCCTTCATAGGTCGAGGCCAGCATCTGAGTGATGGTGGTTATGTGCTTGGGCGGCGTTCTGTGCTGCTACAGACTGCGGTTGGCCTCGGTTCTCCTCCATTGCCAAGTGAGGGACAGCGGCTTTGACTCTGTTGAGTCGCCTGTTTGCTAGAAGTGATGCAACTATGTTGTCTTTAGTGTGTGCCGGCCGTCAGTCGCGCCTCTTTACTGTGGGTGCCCGAGCGTGCTGTCTGGGTCACGCTCTGTCGTTCCTTGGGACTGGTTTCACTTCTGGTACTCTTCGCAGTTTCCTTAGGCGTAAGATAGAGCCCCTCTGGCCTCTGGGGAGTATGTGTGTACGTGCAGTACAGAGTTCTAGAAGTGGCTACTTCTGTGTCCTTTAGGTGGGGGCTCTGGAGTCGATGTGGGAAATCCTGCACCGCTATCTCCCCTATAACGCACACGCCGCCAGCTACACGTGGAAATACGAGGGGAAATACCTGAACATGGATCACACCCTGGAGGAGAACGGCGTCCGGGACGAGGAGGAGGAGTTTGACTACCTTAACATGGACGGCAGCCTTCACACGCCTGCGATACTGCTCTACTTCAACGATGACCTCACAGAGCTGTAGGGAAGCCGCTGAGCATATAGACTGCACACGCCCCGAGTTTGCCTCTCTCTGTGCCTTGAGGAAAGTGGGGGGGGGGTTGGTCTGTGGGGCCTGGGCCTGACGCTCTGTTCCCCGCCGGGAGCTAGCCTGTGGGTCTCGTGCCTCATCCTTAGCTCATTTATGATTTGCCCAAAGAATATTAGGAGGGGGTCCTAGGAGGGAGACGATCCCTAAAAGTGGCAGGAGGAGGCCTGGGGTCTCTCAGTCAGGACTGTGAGGAGGAGGCAGGTCCGGGCAGAACGCTGGCAGTAAGGGAAGGACACGCAGGGATTAAGGGGTGGAAGAGCTTTTAGTAAGGGTGACCGTGAGATGCTGGTAAGGAGATCTGCAAAGACAGCATCAGGGATGCCTGTGAGGAGCCACAGCTGGTTGGCTGATGGCCTTCCTGGAGGGATGTAGGAGTTGGCACTCCAGGGAAACCTCATGGCTTCCTGCCTTTTTCTACGCCGTGGGCTGAGCAGTGGTAGTGCTATTTTACAGACATACAGACTGCATTGGGAATCTAAAAAGCTCAGCAGCGCAGAAGCGCACTGGTTACCAACACTGGAGCCGCAGTGCAAACCCAAGCCGGCCAAACTTTGAAATTCAGGCTCTTTTCAGGGTTAGGGACACTCTTAGTAGCTGCACCTAGGGCTAGCGTTTCTGATGCCTGCTCTCAAAGTTTGTGTTTGGAATGTGAGCTTGCCCTGGGCTGATTGCATCATGGGGAACTGTAAGCCTTTTGTGTAGTCAGCACTTGCTGTGTTTGAAGGGAGTTCGTTAGCAGAGCGCTCTTGGCACAGAGGCAGGAGAGGCTGATTTCAGCCAAGCACTGGCTCCTGAGGCTGCTTCCTTGTTGACATCATAGCAAGATTTCTGGTTCTTGGGGGCAGCAGGATATCTCCTGACTCCAGGGGAAACCAGAATGGAGACATGGCCTGTACAAGACACTTTAATGAGGGACCCAAAAGCAGGTACTTTCTTTTTCCAGTAGGCCTTGCCACTTACAGAAGGCAAGGCAGACGCGGTGGCCTCTGTAAGATGGTGCTTCTAAAAGAGGGGGCTTCTTGGGGTCAGAAAAGGGAGCTAAGGGGCAGACAGCTCTCCTGGTGACTGGCTAGATTTGCTTCCTTTTATCCCTAGCAGGGGAGAGGAATTAAAAATAACTGATAAATTGAGGCAGGCATGATGGCTTTAATCCAAGCACTGGGGAGGTAGAGGCAGGCGGGTCTCCCTGAGTTTGAGGCTAGCCTGGTCTCCAAAGTGAGTACAGAACAGACAGAGCTATTACATAGAGATGTCCTGTCTCAAAACAAGACTAACTGGTAGTTGAGCATTCCTGCAGCAGCAGGCAAAACTCAGCCGAGTGCACACTTGCAGCTGCAGCCTCAGGCTCCAGTGCAGGGTGACACGGGAGATACTGGCTGGCTGCACTGTTTCCTGAGGGGAGACCCTGGCTGGCTGCACTGTTTCCTGAGGGGTCACTGTAGGGTATGGGCCAGGGTGGAGCCTGTGGATTGCAGTGTTCCTGCACGCACTGATGCTGAGGACGTTCACCTAGTCCCATGGCAACTAAGAATCCATAGAGTGGCCGGGGATGGGGAGTGGGGGGTGGAGGCAGGCATGATGGCTTTAATCCCAGCACTTGGGAGGCAGAGGCAGGCCTCGAACTCACGGAGTTCTGGACTACAGAGGGAGTTCCAGGGCAGCCAGAGCTATTACACAGAGAAACCTGTCTCGAAAAACAAAACAAAACAAAAGAATCCATAACTTGCTTGGATTGGATCAATCAGTCGTGACGTTTAGTCCTCTCTGTAATGGTCTTATTTCTTCTTCTAGGTCTTAAACTATTTGAGAACCAGAGCCATACTGTCCCTCCCATGGCAGCCCCAGGGCGTGTGCTCCTGGGACCTGCTCTTCCTCTCTCTCTCTTCCAGAGCACCCCACTCATGCGTTCCTCTCCCTGGCACGGGGTCTCAACCCTGGCTGGTCAGGAACTCACAGCGACCCCACCGCCTCCTTCAGAACTTCCTGTGAGAAGCACCTTTCTTCCCCTCGCAGTCTGTCTCATAAAGTAGCATCTTTGTCTCAAATTGCTGGGCAGCTTTCACAGACCTAAACATCTTACTTCCTGCCTCAGACCTTCAGTAGCTTTTTCATGCGTTTGGAATAAAGCCCTAAATTCAAGAAGCCTTGCCTAAATCAGGCCCTGCCTTCCTCACCCATGCCGTCCCTTAGCCGCCTCCTTGTCCCTTGTCCTTCTTGTCCCTTGTGCGTGTCCTGCGGCTCCTCTTGCCTCAGTTAGCACAGAAACTCGTTGGTGCGCTGCACCCTTTTACCTTCCGCCTCAGTTATCCTGTATTCCTTAGGTTTTCCTTCTTTGCCCCCCCCCCCACGGGGTCAGTTTTCTCAACAGTATGTATTGTTCCATGTTCTGGGGTTTTTGTTTTTTGTTTTTTGTTTTCTTTTTGCGAGGGGGCATTCAAGACAGGGCTTCTCTATGTAGCCTTGGCTGTCCTGGACTCACTATGTAGACCAGACTGGCCTTGAACTCACAACGATCCACCTGCCTCTGCCTCCAAGTGCTGGGATCACAGGCGTGTGCCACCCGCCTGGTTCCTGTTCTCATTACCACTGTAAAGCTGTCGGATGGCTGCAGATGGTGGCCGCCTGGCTGCTAGATTGTAAGCTCTCGAGAGCAGAAATCCCCTTCACTCTGTGTTCTCACTGCTGAGCACATCGCTGCTGCTCAATAAATGTGACTACGTGAACTCAGATATCAAGGAATGCATCTGTCTGTAACAACCACGATGTGTCCTGAAGGACAAAGATGGGGGGACGGCTGTGCTGTGCTGTGGGCTCCACCCACAGCTTGCTTGGGTTGCTTTTCTTTGCTTCCACAGAGCCAAGATTCAACATCACCCTGCAGTCTTGGGCTTGAGAGATAATTGGGGGGGTGATCCTCCTGTGGGTTTCCTTACGGCCACCAGGTGGCGCTAATGACTAAAGCGTCAGGCAGCTGTGAAAACAAGTTAGCATTGAAAGTGCTGTGGTGGAAAGAAAAACTGCATGGCCACCGTTCTATTGGCATAAAGTTTATGCCAGATTTTTATTTTTTCCACAAATAAATAGGGAAATTAGTGCACTTCAAGAAGTCACTATGGGGCTGGAGAGATGGCTCAGAGGTTAAGAGCACTGACCTGGATCCCATTTCTAGGACCCACACGGTGGCTCACAACCATGTGCAACTCTAGTGTTCGGGAAGCTGGCGTGGTGTTCAGCACCGTGCGGGGCAGGCAAAACACCTGTACGCACTAAACATAAGAAAGGCCTGGGTGGTGGGCGTGAGATGGGTGTGTGTAGAGCCTGTGGTGCAGCTCAGTGCTCAGGCATGTGCCAGAGTCGTGTGTGGTGTGTGTGTGTGTCAGGAACAAAGGAGGATAGTTTGTTTTGTGATGTGGCTAGATTTAGTCCCCTTTAGCCCTCTAAGGGGAGGAGAGTAAAAAATTTTGCAGCAAGCAAAAATGTTTTCCTTTTTTGCTTTTTATTTTTTTTCCAAGACAGGGTCTCTCTGTGTAGCCCTGGCTGTCCTGGGCTCATTTTGTAGACCAGGCTAGCCTCAAACTCACAGTGACACGCCTGCCTCTGCCTCCCCAGTGCTGGGATTAAAGGCGTGCGCCACCACACCTGGCTTAGCAAAGCAAAAATTAATCAAGGAGACTTCATCTTCCAAGCTGCAGCCTCAGGCTCCAGTGTCAGGTACCGTGACCTCCATGAGACCCTGGGTGAGCTGAAGTGCTGACAGAGGCAGGTTTTGAGACCGTCTCAGGATGTAATCCAGGCTGGTACTTAACCTCACCACCCTCATGTCCCGATGTCCTGAGTGCTGGGACTGCAGGCGTGCACCACCACACCCAGCGTTTCCTGTCTCTATTGTGTCAATAAACACCATGACCAAAAGCAACCTGGAGAGGAAAGGGTTTATTTCAGCTCAGGTCACACTCCATCATGGAGGGAGTCAGGCCAGGAACTCAAGGCAGGAACCTGGAGGCAGGAGCTGATGCCGAGGCCATGGAGGATACTGCTTACTGGCTTTCTCCCTATTGCTGGTTCAGTTTGCTTTTTTATACAACTCAGGACCACTCACCCAGGGGTAGCACCACTCACAGTGGACTGGGGCTTCTAACATCAATTGTTCATTTAAAAATGCCCTGCAGGGGCGCTGGAGAGATGGCTCAGAGGTTAAGAGCACTGGCTGCTCTTCCAAAGGTCCTGCGTTCAATTCCCAGCAACCACATGGTGGCTCACAGCCATCTGTAGTGTGATCTGGCGCCCTCTTCTGGTGAGCGGGTGTACATGCAGGCAGAGCACTGTATAGTAAATCAGTCAATCTTTTTTAAAATGCCCTGCAGATGTGCCTATGGCGTTTCTCAACCGATGCTCCTCTTCCTAGATGATTCCAGTAATTCTAGCTGTGTCAAGATGACAAAGACCAAAACCAGGACACCTGGCTAGTTCTTAAGGTGCTAGAGGTACACTTAAAAAAAAAAAAGCTGAGGTGTGACTGAGGGGAGACCGTTAAGGTGGCAACAGGGGACAAAGCAGACGGGTAAGGAACACGGTGTTAATTCATGTATTAATCCTCGTTACTTGTTCTGTTGCAAGCCTTTCCAGTAGACGCTGGAAAGTTCCAGGACTGCATAGTTGGCACCAGGAGTATCGGACTGAGATCTAGAAAGAAAACAACATGGCTGTTGGTTATAAGTCCCTCTGTGGTGCTGCTTTCGTGTGTGCTATGAGGAGATGGGTAAAAAGGAAAGAGTGGGTGTCCTTGAGCCGGGCGTGGTGGCGCACGCCTTTAATCCCAGCACTAGGGAGGCAGAGGCAGGCGGATCACTGTGAGTTCGAGGCCAGCCTGGTCTACACAGAGAGACCCTATCTCAACCCTCCCCAAAAGAGTGGTTGTCCTCAGTAACCCACAGCAGCTTCAGAGGACCCAATGGGCAGTTTTGTGCACACTGGTTGCGACACACTTCATTGGGCAGAGTAAGCATACGTTATGCTTGCAGCTAAAATACCATTTACTGTATAGAAAAGGGTTCTACCTGACAGGAAGTAACCTGGACATCCTTTTTTTTTTTTAAAGATTTATTTATTTATTATGTATACAGTGCTCTGCCTGCATGTACACCCGCACACCAGAAGAGGGCACAGATCACATTATAGATGGTTGTGAGCCACCATGTGGTTGCTGGGAATTGAACTCAGGACCTTTGGAAGAACAGGTAGTGTTCTTAACCTCTGAGCCATCTCTCCAGCCCCAACCTGGACATCTTGAAAGTTTCCAAACATACATATACATACACACTCATCCGTGTGTGTGTAGTGTGGTGTGTGTGTGTGATGTGTGTGTATGTGGTGTGTGTGTGTGTGGTATGTGTGTATATGTGTGTGGTGTGTGTGTGGTGTGTGTGTATATGTGTGTGGTGTGTGTGTGATGTGTGTATATGTGGTGTGTGTGTGTGGTGTGTGTGTGTATGTGTGTGTGTGTGGTGTGTGTGGTATGTGTGTATGTGTGTATGTGTGTGGTGTGTGTGTGTGTGTGTGTGTGTGTGTGTGTGTGTGAGATCTTAAAGAACTACAGTTTCCATCAGATTCCCTAAAGAGCCCAAACCCCTACCTACAATAGTAGTTTCACTCATACAAAAATAATGGAACTTTAAAAGCCTCAGAGTAACCAACAGGCAGCATCCCTGGCTCCGTCTTAATGGCCCATGTCGACCATAGCACATGCTCTGTGTTGCCGTGGCAGAAATGTCTAACCTTTGGAGTCAGGGAGTGGTCTGAAGTGTTTGACAGCTATCCTCGAATGTTTTGATTGGTTGTGCCTCGTAGCTGAGGGGCGTCTAGCTCATGTAGGCTGGAGGCTTATGTCACCCCAGTCATGACGTCTGGGTAAGGTGGATGCGTCCAGATCTGGAGCTGAGTGTGTGGGGAGCACGCAGCTGCGTGGTTACTAGAACAGCCAGTTTGATGATCAGCAAGCGTATGTGACGAGTGTGAGAAAGCAGTGTTTGAAACCTAAGTGACCTAGCGGTCCTTGTCCTGGAGGTAAGACCTTTGGTGTTCAAAATGCAAATAGATATGCAAACCACTGGCATGGATATTTCAGGCACACAGGAGACACTGTAAAGCAAAGCTGACGTGGGAATCTGTGAGAGGAGACAGCTGAGGTGGCGGATAGAGCAGACAACCCAACAAGATGGGCCTGCTAGCATCATGGCTCCCTTGTGCAGAGCAGCGCCATCTAGTGCCCGCTGAGAGCTATTGCTGACTGGGGACGCAGCTGTCCACTTAAATCATCCCTGTATCCTATATAATTATCTACTGCCTGACACAGAATTATAACAAATAATGCTTGCTTAAAGAATTAACATTATAAGCTGGGCGTGATGGCACACACATTTAATCCTATCACTCAGGAGGCAGAGGCAGGCGGATCGTTGTGAGTTTGAGGCCAGCCTGGACTATAAATCGAGTTGTACTTATTTTATGTCTTAAGTACATTGAGAGCATAATGTGATTAAGTGCCGAGATAAATGCACAAGTAAATTTGTTCTCGTGTATGTGTATATGGTATAACTTTGGTTCCGTCTCAAATGATTGTGCTGGGTGTGGTGGCTCACATCTATAATTCTAGCCCTTTGTGGGGGTGGAGGCCAAAATATCAGCGGTTCAAGCCCCGTTTCAGCTGCACAATAAGTTCAGGGCCAGACTTTGCCTCAAAACAAACAAACAAACAAACAAACAAAACCAAACCCAAGACCAAACTATGTAGTGATCTTTTCTGGGCTGGTGAGATGGCTTAGCAGGTAAAGGCACACGCTGCCAAGACTAAGGACTGTGGTGATTGCCAGGACCCACACGGTAGGGAGAAGCTGGCCCTGCAGGCTGCCCTTGTCCTGCACATGTGCTCTGGTACTCGAGCAAACCCATACCTATACCTAGGCATTATATAAATAAAAATGCAATTTAAAAACCAACAAATGACCTTTTCTACTTATTTACCCCACTAGAGTGTAAGCCCCAATAAAGTAGAATTGTTTTCCTATTTGTTGTAACCCCAAATACCTGAACCAGACACAGAGTGCAAATTAACTTTTTTTGGGGAGGGAGTTATTTGTTTGTGTGTTTGTTGAGACAGGGTTTCTCTGTGTAGTGATACATTTGCATCCAAAAGCAGCAGGAAGAGAGAGTGACACTGGGCCTGGCTAGACTTCTAAAACCTCAAGCCCAGCTCACAGCGACACACTGCCACTTCCTTGGACAAGGCCACACCTCCCAATAGCGCCACTCCGTAAGGGCCTGTGGAACCATTTGCATTCAAACACTGTAGTCACTGTGGCTGTTTCGCAGTGGCGGCACACACTTTCCCCCTGTTTTTGTTTTTTGGTTTTTTTTTTGTTTTGTTTTGTTTTGGTTTGGTTTGGTTTTTCAAGACAAGGTTTCTCTGTGTAGCCTTGGCTGTCCTGGACTCACTTCGTGACCAAGCTGGCCTCAAACACACAGAGATTAAAGGCATGGGGCACCACACCCAGCTTTAAAAAAATATATGTATATATATTTTTCAACGTATATTATTTGAGCATTTCACACATGCATATAAATGCATTTTTTAAAGATTTTTTTTTTACTTTTATGTATGAATGCTCTATCTGCATGTACACCTGCCGGCCAGAAGAGGGCATCAGATCTCATTATAGATGGTTGTGAGCCACCATGTGGTTGCTGGGAATTGAACTCAGGACCTCTGGAAGAGCAGGTGGTGCTCTTAACCTCTGAGCCTTTAGTCCCAGGACTCAGGAGGTATATGCCTGCTGATCTCTTGAGTTCCAGGGCAACCAGAGCTACACAGAGAAACTTTGTCTCGAAAACAAAACATTTAGTAGGAGGTTCAGAGAAGTTTGGGACCCTTTTAAACTTGCTACCCTACTTTTACACAGTCATCAGAATTTTTTTTTACCTTTTTTGTTTGTTTATTTGTTTTTTGAGACAGTTTCTCTGTGTAGCCCTGGCTGTCCTGGACTCATTTTGTAGACCAGGTTGGCCTTGAACTCACAGAGAGCTTCCTGCCTCTGCCTCCTGAGTGCTGGGATTAAAGGTGTGCACCATCATGACCCCCCCCCTTTTTTTTTTTAAATCTCAAATACTTTTACCTGTTGAGTTATCACTATAAAGGCCCTGACCTTGAACTGCTCCTGCTGTCTCTACCTCACAGTGCTGGATTATAAGTATGTGCCATGATACAGGTTTTTATGCTGTGCTCGGGATTTGAACTCAGGGCTTTGGCAATGCCAGGTGAGCACTCTACCCACTGCACTACATCACTGGCCCCAGCATAGCTTCCTGTCCACTGTTCCTCTTCTTAGTGCCTGAGAGAATAGAGACCCTACCTCTCCCTTGCTGTGGAATGCTCAGCACGCAGCCCAGAGCACTCAACAAATGTCTACAAGAATAAGCAAATATGTGCCTGGTGCTACCACAGCCGAGCAAACACAGGGCAACAGTCCTGATCCCCTTCTGTGCAGATCAGGGAAGGCTTTCTGGGGACATGTCATCTCGAGGTGACCCCTGAAGGACAGGGAGGTGCTTGCCTAGGTGTTAGACTAGGGAGAGGGCAAGGGGAAAGGAGAGAGCAAACTCCAGAGGGGAGAGCATACATGTTCACCCTCGTAAGGAAGTGCAGCCAGGGAGGGCCACACCGAAGGCAGGCCAGGCCGGGGAGGCTCCGTGATCAGGCCAGGCTGGGGAGGCTCCGTGATCAGGCCAGGCCGGGGAGGCTCCGTGATCAGGCCAGGCCGGGGAGGCTCCGTGATCAGGCCAGGCTCTGCTTTGCTCTTACAGAGAACTGCTGTAAAATGTAAGCACAACGTAAGCTCTTACCCCTTTACACTGTTCGGAGTTAAGAGCTTAGAGAGGGAAGGGCACTTTCACATTTGCGTTACAATTATTTTTTTACATTTAATTTTTTAGAGTTCTGTTTAGTGCGTGCATGTGTGTGTGTGTGTGTGTGTGTGTGTGTGTGTGTGTGTGTGTGTGTGCAGGTCATCAGACAACTTACAGGATCTGTTCTTTCCTCCACTGTGGGCTTTCTCCTTCCACCCTGTGGGTCCCAGGACTCAAACTCAGACGTGCAGCTTGGGTAGTAGCACTTGTACCTGCTAAGCCATCTACAGGCCCTGCATTTATCTGTGGCGGGCTTGTTGGGTTTTGTGAGAATCTTACTATGTAGCCCTGGCTGGCCTGGAACGCTGTATAGAGACCAGGCTGGATGTAAACTCAGAGACTGGACTGACTGCCTCCTCAGTGCTGGGACTGAGGGTGTGTGCCACCACACCTAGGCAGATACGCACTTTAAAAGATGGCTTGAGGGGTTGGGGAGTTAGCTCAGTGGTACAGCGCTTGCCTGACAAGTGCAAGGCCCTGGGTTTGGTCTTCAGCTCTGGAAAAAAACAAAAACAAAAAACCCCACATAAATAAATAAATAAATAAGTAAATAAAAGATGCTGGACTACAGTGTCATGAGAGAACAGAATGGAGCAGGAGAAAGTGGGGGGCACTGGGGGGCTGAAGCTACCGCAGCCTTCTGGGAGAGATGAAGGCAGCGAGGTCTAGGACAGCGGAGACCAGGGGAGGAGGAGGAGGACTAAAGTCAGAGTAATTTACTTGGCAGATGTCAGCGGTACTGCGAGGAGCCAAGAATAACTCCGAAGGATCTGTCTGGCCTGAGTGGCTGGGAGGGTGGCGAATCCAGTGGCCAGAAGAGGGGGGCTGAAAGAGGAGGTGAGTTAGCGGCCTGTGCTAACTTCACAACATGAAAATATTTGGGACTGGTGATCTGGGTGCCTTGAGCCAGGAATTCCTGGCTGGCAGTAACTGCAGCCAAAGCTAAGGGTGAGGCCACCTGGTGAGAGGAGAGATCTGAGAAGGAACAGTGCCCCAGGGACAGGAGGAAGAAGAGCCAGAGGCCGGGCGTGGTGGCGCACCCCTTTAATCCAGAGGCAGGTGGATCACTGTGAGTTCGAGGCCAGCCTGGTCTACAAAGTGAGTCCAGGACAGCCAAGATAACATAGAGAAACCTGCCTCAAAACAAAACAAAGAGAGAGAGAGAGAGAGAGAGAGAGAGAGAGAGAGAAAAAGCGTGAGACGGAGCTAGGAGGATGGCAGTACGGATGCCAGGAGCTCACATGAGGCAGGAGTGAAACTGTGAAATGTTGGGTAGGGTCCAGTAATAAGAGAGGACATAAGTACCTGTGGATCTAGCAGAGAGCAGGTGTGTGTGGGGGGGGGGGGAGTGTCTTACAGGAGCCAGGCATGGGAGGCAGGGAGGGTCCGGCTGCTTCTCAGAAGGGGAGCGTGTGTTTGACCAGTAGCTGCGTGCAGAGTACTTCCCTTACGTGTCGTTTCTTTGACAGACAGTGAGAGCAGGGACCACAGGTCTAACCCTGAGCGTGGCCTGGAACAGAAGCTCTAACGGCCGCTGAGGTCTGAGCTATAAACAAGCGCCCGTCATTCTGAAGGGCCTTAAAGAAACACTCAGACAGCTTCGTTTTCCTTGTAGCTTTTGGTTTTTCCTGTTTTTGGTTTTTCGAGACAGGGTTTCTCTGTGTAGCCCTGGTTGTCCTGGACTCACTTGATAGAGTTCCAGGCTGGCCTCAGACTCACAGTCATCCTCCTGCCTCTGCCTCCCTGCGAGCTGGAAGTGTAGGTGTGCATCACTGCACCCACCTTCTCTTATAGGGTTTTTTTTTTTAATGGTAATCATTCTTTTTTAACAAATTTCTCTTGGAAATTCCTGAGATTTGGCAATATTTAGTATCCAGGAACATCTGTCATGATTAGAAAGTTAGGAGACCATAGCTGCTACTAACTTTATATTTCCAACCGAATAGTGTTTGTGTCTCTCAGAGAATTACTAAGTTAAACGGAGTTGTCCTATCAGAGTTGAGCTTTTTTATGCAAAGTGAGGCGGAGCAAGGGAACAGACCAGTTCTCAGGAACAAGTGTCTGAAGTTCATCTCGTGCACCTTAGGTTTAGGACACACACACACACACACACACATGTATGTATGTATGTATGTATGTATGTATGTATGTATGTATGTATGTATGTATAACCAAGGTCATGAGTCCTTCACCTTGAAATCGTCTAAAAGGAATCTAAGTGGGAAACAGCTGACTTGTAAATGTGATTATCAGCATAACTAACCGTGACTAGGTGGGCTCTCCTCCAGGCGGTGCGGCTCCCGCCATCCCCAGCACAAGGTGAAGCAGGCGGCCTTGCGGACCCAGGCCTGGCATTGGAGGAAGGAGCTTGCTGGGCGGGAGAGTCGGGGCTAAGCTAGTAAGTGGCAGCGGTCGCCCACCTGTCCGACCCTGGAGCTCTCTCCTCGCCTCATGAATATGGGGTAACTTCATTATCGGCTCTGGGGTGGATTTCGGAGGCTGTACAGTTTTAAAATATAGAATCTTTTTTTTCTTTTCCTGGAAGCCATCTCCTTCTCCGTTTCGTTCCTGCGGTGTTGGTCATGGTTCTCCTGTTCTAGAGTCAACGACCGTCCAACCTCCCCGTGCTCAGGCCCCTGCATTTGGCCATGGGGATGCCTGCTGAACACCTCTAACTGCCTCTGACCTTGGACCAGCTGTTTAACTTCCCTTCGCCTCAGTTTCCTTCTCTGTGAAGTGGAGATTGTGAGGTCACTGTAGGTTATATAGGAAGGAGGAGGCGCCTCCTGTGTGCTGTCCAGGAAAGCTCCTGGACGGAAAGCACAACTCAGCAAGACGAGCCACTGTCACTTCACGTGATCTATACGACTCAATTGCATTTTTCTAGTGATCTATTTATTGTTATGCGTTTCTATGAGGTCTTTTTTTTTAAATTATATTTCTGTTGGTTTGTGTGTGTGTGGGACCATTGCCGCAGCACGTCTGTCGGGTACCGGTTTTCTTCTCCCACAGGGGCCATGAGGCCTGACAGCAAGTGAAAGGCTGGCCTGCGCTCTTTCCTTAATCAAGAGAACAGCTGGGCATGGAGTCGAATGCCTGTAATACTAGTACTCAGGGCAGAAACATGGATTTCTGAGTTCAAGGCCAGCCACGGGGTTTATGTAACAAGACCCTATCTCAAAGGAAGGAAGGGAGGAAGGAAGGAAGGCAAAAAAGAAAAAGAAAAGAAACATTACAGCCAGGTGTGGTAGTGTACACCTGTAGTTCCCAGTTACGTAGGGAGCTGAGGCAGGAGGCTCACTGAACTCTCACACCCTGGGCAACACTGTGAGACCTTACTCTAAGCCAGCAGGCAGCTTCGCTCCTCTCCTCCCCGCCCTTTCTGTTTACTGGCTCCTGTCGCTTTACACTGTTGGAGAATGGATTGTGGAAGCAGCTACCGACCCAACAGCTTCCTGGCCACGGCAGGGACAGGGAGAGGGCGCTGCTAGCAGGCCTGCAGTGTGCTAGGGACAGGGAGAGAGGGCGCTGCTAAGCAGGCCTGCAGTGTGCTGCCTACTCTGAAAGTTGCTATTATGGTCACCTCTGGCCCTTCTAACAATTTTTGTAATTTCATCATTTCCTGGGCAAAAATCTTTTTTCTTTCTTTTTTAATTTTTTACTTTTTGGTTTTTCGAGACAGGGTTTCCCTGTATAGCCTGGACTCACTTTGTAGACCAGGCTGGCCTCAAACTCAAAGTGATCCTCCTGCCTCTGTCTCCCCAGGGCTGGGATTAAAGGCGTGCACCACCACCGCTGACTTTCTTTTCCTTCCAGGCTGGCCTTGAATTTAAAGCCCTCTTGCTACAGTCTCCTGAGAGCAGGCTTTAAGTCTGCATACTTAAACTCTGTCCCTATTTGTCCCTCCTTGCCTCTGGGTGGCTGTGGCCTTTAATTCCTGACTTTCCTGCTTTCACTCCCCAGGCGCAGGGGTCACAGCTGTGTGCAGCTCTGTCTGTCTGTCTGTCTGTCTGTCCTGCTCTCTTCCTGACCTGTTGCCTTCATTCCATCCTCTGGAAGTAGACCACACTTTTTGTTTGTTTTTTGTGATAGACTTTGTAGACCAGGCTGGCCTCAAACTCAAAGCCATCTGCCTGCCTCTGCCTCCTGAGTGCTGGGATTAAAGGCGTGCGCCACCACGTCTGGTTCAGACTTATTTTAAGGGATGGGTTGGAGACTGGTTTTAAAAAGTGGCTGTGACTGAATGGTTAATAAATTACACATAGACCTCGGTTCAGTCCTCAGCACCCACACTGGGTGCCTCACAATTCACTCCGGCTCCAGAGGGGCAACACCTCTGGCCTCTGCAGGCATCTGTATGCATACACATAGTTAAAACTAAATTTAAAATTAAAAAAAAAAATTAGAAAAGCCACCGTGGAGAACTCTGACTCACAAAGGAAGCTGATTAGGAAGGAACTTCCGAGGAGGAACTTTGTCTGCCGGTCAGGGTTCAAACTGCAGCACTTTGCACCTTGGTGGTGAGCAGCCACAGTGACACACAGCCAGCCACTGCAGGAAGGCTGGAGAGCGGCTGACCTGACTGGCCATGCGAATTCCAGCTGGTTGAAAAGGTGGAGCGAAAGTGGGCTGGTTAGGAGGAAATTGGGAGCTGAAGGAAAGGATTATTTCATGGTCCGAGAACAGCGATGTGTAGTCGACGAGAAAGCGAGGGTCAGAGCTGAGACGCACGTGCTGTCCTCTATTTTATATTGCAGAAGTGGCAGGTGCGTGACAGAGGAAGGGCCTCTGGGAGGCATGAGATCAGTGTCTACGTTGTGCAGGTGACACCTGAGGTGACCCACGCTAACGGCAGCGTGGGGTCAGGCGTCAGTCTTCAGCGAGTAAGGGGACTGATCGAGAGGTAAGAACTTGATAATCAGCCGGGCGTGGTGGCACACACCTTTAATCCCAGCACCCGGGAGGCAGAGGCAGGCGGATCGCTGTGAGTTCGAGGCCAGCCTGGTCTACAAAGCAAGTCCAGGACAGCCAGGGCTACACAGAGAAACCCTGTCTTGGAAAAACAAAACAAAAAACCCAAACCAAACCAACAAGAACGAACTTGATAATCAGGAGACTATGAAAATGAATCTATTTTTCTCATTTAAAATGATATATTTTTTAGTAATTTATGTATGTATGTGCGTACGTGCGTGCTGTGGGTAGACACACCACTGCACACACGTGGAGACAGGAGGACAACCTGGTCAAAGATGTAGATCCCTTAGAGATGCTGCAAGTACCCACTGGGCCATCCGCTAGCGCCACAAAAACTCAGCTAAAGGGGAGAAGTGAGGGAGCTGAGTCTTTGAGGAATGTAAGTTCTTAATACAAGGTGGGAATTTGGAAGCAACCCTGGATCTAAAATTAGATTCTCCTGGGACAGAGCTGTAGCTCAGTGTAGTCCCTGGCTGGCATGCAGAAGGCCACAGCTCGGTCTCCAACACTGCACGCGCACACAGTTCCCTCAGATATGTGGTCTGTTCTGAGGAGAAAAGCCAGCGTTCTCGCACTGAGCCGCGGCCCAGTCCGCAGGGCTCTTCTCAACTGGAGACGACCAACCTTTAGGACCACAAGTTAGTCAGCCTCTCTCAACTCAGTTTAGTTTTTCACATCATAGAATATGCACTTCAGAGAAAACTCTCGGAGGGAATTATTGCTTATTTATATGAAAATCATTATTAACATTTAAATTATCTCCTTGTATTATTTTGCTACATGGTTGGAATTATATTACTGGCATAATCTTATATTTATTCACTTAAGATCGGGTCACAGGAATCTGTCTATATGGTCTTAACTAGAGTTTCTACTGCTGTGATAGGAACACCATGGGAGCCTGAGAAGGTCAGCTTGACCATCCCTGAGAGGTCAGGGCGGGGACCTGGGAGGCAGGAGTCGGTGAGAAGCCATGACTCCTACTGGTTCACTCCTTACAGCTTCCTTCCTTCCTTCCCTTCTTAAAAAAAAAAGAAAAAGACCTTTTATGTATACAGTGCTCTGCCTGCACATACACCTGCCGGTCAGAAGCGGGCGCCAGATCTCATTGTAGGTGGTTGTGAGCCACCATGTGGGTGCTGGGAATTGAACTCAGGACCTCTGGAAGAACAGACAGTGCTCTTATCCTCTGAGCCACCTCTCAGTCTCTGTCTCCTCTTTCCTTTCATTCTTCCTTCTTTCCTTTTCTTTTTCTTTTGGTTTTTTGAGGCAGAGCTTCTCTGTGTAGCCTTGGCTGCCCTGGAACACAGAGATTTGCCTGCCTCTGCCTCCCGAGTGCCGGGGCTAAAGCTGTGCTGCACCACCCGCTGCCACCGCCACCACTGGCTCTGCTCTCTTACAGTATCCAGGACAACCAGCCCAGGGGTGGCACCACAGCCTTGCCCCAGGCCAGTCTGGTGGGGGCGTTTTCTCAGCTGAGGTTTGCTCACCCCAAATGACAACAGCCTGTTTCACACTGGCGTAAAGTAGCCAGCATACGCACTGGCGACGTACAGAACGTACAGTCAGTAAAGTCTGTGTGAGGAGCACACGGACGCTGTATGCTTTCAGATTTCTCTATAGATTAGATATATAAAAAAAAGGTTTACTGTGTACCACGTGTCTGGTATCCACAGAAGCCGAGGAAGGTGCTGGGTCCCCCGATTGGCATGACAGACGGCTGTGAGCTATCACGAGGGCCTCAGGCAGGGCAGCCGGTGCGCTTAACCACTGAGCCGTCTCTCGTGCCCCAAACAAGAACACTTTAAACAGAACATTTTGATGGAGGCAAAGCATGGGGATGTGCACAAACAGCAAGAACCACCATTGTATTTTTTAGTTTTTTTATTTATTTGTGTGTTTGTGCATGTGTATGAATGCATGAGCACCACTTCTATGCCAGAGAGCAGGGAGGCAAGAGGACAGCAATGTTCGGACATCCTGGAGCCGGAGCTGCAGGTGTCAGCTGCTGGGCAAGTGCTGCAAACCGAGTCTAAGGTCCTCCGCAAGAGCAGTAAGCGCCTCACCTGCCAGGCTATCCCTCCAGCCTCTACACGTGGCTTTAAAGATGTTGGTAATATTACAGTTAACAAGTTGAGTGATGGATAAATGTTCATTTTAATATTATTTACTCGTTTAAGTAAAAATTGTTATGACTCTATTATGTGTGTACTTATGCACACACATGTGTGTTGGTGCATGTGGAGGACGGAGGCCCAGGTTTCCTGTCTGCCTTGTCCTTTGAGGTAGGTGGGTCTCTCACTGGGACCTGGGACTTGCTAACTAGACTAAGCTCGGAGCAGTCAAGCTGGGGTCTACCGGTATCCCTAGCCCAGAGCTGTGAGCACACGCCTGCACAGCCATGCTTGGCTCTCTAAGGGGTGCTGGAGGTTGAACTCATGGTGCCGTGCTTGTGCAGGTTTATTTATTTATTATTTATTTATTTATTTTGTTTTTTGAGACAGGCTTTCTCTGTGTAGCCTTGGCTGTCCTGCACTTACTTTGTAGACCAGGCTGGCCTTGAACTCACAGTGATCCGCCTGCCGCTGCCTCCCGAGTGCTGGGATCAAAGGTGTGGGCCACCACACCTGGCTGTGTGCCAAGCAGCTCTCTACCTGGGCTATCTCCCCAGCCTAGCACATACAGATTTGTGGTGAAATTAGTTTGCATAGAGCCAGATCTCTGCCTTTCAGAGTGCCTGCCTTTTTTTCTAGCAAAATCGATACTCTGAAAGGTTTTTAACTCTCACCTTAGATACATGTCTTGAGTTTGCTTTAGATCTTGTTACTGGCTTAGGAGCCTCCTTGGTGCTTTTCCTTCTTCCTTACTGTATGCTGAGAGGGAGGGGCATCGACTTCTAGGGGAGGGGCATCGACTTCAAGGGGAGGGGCATCGAAGTCTAGTTTGCATTTGATAACTACACATCTGTGCGCATATTCCTTGTTCTCACCTTAACACTCTTCTAAATAAAAACAAGAATTAATCACCAATTAATTACAAGGGATTTCAACTTTTCTTATTTTTGAAATGCAGAGAGAGAGAGTAGATGCTCACACTGAAATCGAGAGCAGGGGACAGGCATCTAGAGAGTGAGACATACAGGCACAGAGAAGAGGTCCAAGGACAGAGGGAGCAAGTATGTAAAAGAAAGTCCGAGGAACCTGTGGAAGGTGGGAGCCAGAGCTGAGCAGCTGGAGGCCGTCAGGGAAACAGGCTGGCAAGGGAAAAGACAAATGACTGTGGAAAGCAGGCAATATTCCCAAGGCAAACACAAAGGGAAAAAGGAAGGAGGCAGGGAGGACACAGCAGACACACGGCAGAGGAGACAGGGAAGGCGACAGAGCAACGTTCTCCACAGACACCTTGCCTCAGCGTTCACCAGTGCCTTACCGCGCATGACTGCAGACGGAATGATGGAGAGATTAGGCCAGGCAGGGAGAAAGGCAGGGTCTAGCCAGTCAGATGGAGAGCGGGAACAGACAGGAGGACAGACAGAGCCAAGAAGTGAGAGAGGCTGAAAGGGTTAAAGTTAGGGACACAGGCCACTTAAGCAAAAAACGAAGGACCAGTGCGCATTATATGGAGAAGTTTTGTCATCTCTCGAAATAAAAGGCCGGGAACAGGGTGAGACACTGTCTCTGCGGTGCTTGGAGAAGAGCTGGGAGGGAGGGCTCGGGGCGGGCAGGCGAGGAAGGAGTTTGAATAAAGAGCAAAGTGTCTTAGATAAGGGAGAAGGCAGATGTCTTGGACAGACCTGGTAACCAAAAAGGCTCTGGAGTCACTGGCCTTTCAGACGAATCTGCACAGGCCTAGGCACGGTGGGCGCACGCCCACAAACGTGCCCCTGGGAGGCTGGGGGGGGGTCTTAGACTTGGTGCTCCTGAAAAAGGAGAAGACAGAAACTGTAAGTCGACCCGTGAAGAGTGGTGCCGGCGTCCACTGCGCAGTCTGCACGCTGACCGCGCTTCCGAAGCCTGGCTGCATCAGCACGGCGGTGCAGCACTCCCCGCGAGGTCACCTCTGTTCACAGCACACATTTGAGTCCAGAGACCAAGGAGGGTGTAACTCACCCGTTTGGACAGAAGAGATCGGGGAGACTAGGCTTGTCCTAACTTCGTCTCTGGTAGTGATGGCAAAGAGTAACCAGGCAATAAAAAGAGGATAAATGTTTCCGTGACACCTACAAAGTAGGACCAGAAAGACAAGAGCGAAGAGGTGGCAATCCCAGCGAGGTTAGGAAGTCCTGACACGATACAGGGAGAGAGGACTTGAGAAACACAGTAAAATTCAATGGGAGTATCTGTGTGGGCAAGAGTGACGCGGTTCAGATGTGTAGATGGCTCTAAAAAAAAATTGTAATAGTGATTGGGGAGAGGGTATGTGGGAGCCTTTCTTCATTAAATATTTTTCTTCATAAAAATAAGGCTATATTTTAAAAAGCACTTACTTGTTTTATGTGTATGAGTGTTTTGCGGTGCGTATGTATGTGTACCACACGTGTGCCTGGTGTCTTGGTGGTCACGGTGTCGAATTCCTGGAACGACAGTTACAGAGAGTGAGTGTGCGCACCCGTGTGGGTGCTGGTGCCGAGTCCCAGTCTCTGCAAGAACACATGCTCTTCGTGAATGAGCCATCTCTTCCGCCCGTGCTTAACTTTTTATGAGTCCAGGTATGCATATCATTCATGCAGTAACCAAGGACACCAGAAGAGGGCGCTGTACTCCCTGGAACTGGAGTTTCTGCCCGTTGTCAGCTACCATTTCAGTACTGGGAACCATACCTGGGTCCCCTGGAAGAGCAGCCAATGCTTTTAATTACTAAGCCGGCTCTCTAGTGCTAGGTCTCATACTTCTGGAGTTCCACAGTGTGTTTATGTCTATTCGAAAGCTGACTGGGGAAAATCTGACTTAAAACAAACAAGATGAAAGAAAAGCAAGCAGAGATACGGACAGCCAGAACCTGCTAAGCAGACAGCAAAAAGCCAGGGAAATAGAGATTCGGAAACCAGCGAAAAGACTGCGGCGGGCAGGCTGCCTGTGATGGCAGCAAGGAGGAAAGAGGGGCGATTTTAAAAGGTGCAAACGTGAAAGAAGGCGGGGTAAGGAGAACGGCATGAACGCATGAACGCAGGTGAGACTCCCAGGCGAGGCCTGGGGAGAGGGCCTAGCCCCGTGCGGGGGTGTCGACAGGACCCCGGGAAGCCAAGGGAGAAAAGGCAGAGAAGCAGTGTGAAAAGACAGGAACATTAAACGGTGGCAGCGCAGCAGACAAGCAGCAGGAAAGAAGAGTGCCGACCCTAGCAGGTTCCCACCCAGAAGGTCGAGACAGAGGCAAACCGTCATGGGAAACTGTGGCAAGTCCTGGAAGGTAGACAAACCAAGAGGTTCAGGCTTTAAAAGTGACAGAGACAGGCAGGCGGGGAGACAGATGGCTGGAGAGAGAGAGAGTGGTGGGCAAACAGCCAGGGAAGCAGACAGACAACCAGGGAGAGAGAGAAGCTGCCAGCCAGCGAGGGAGGAGCAGACAGGCAGGCAGGCATCACAACAGAATGAAGCAGGTATAGAGGCAGGCAGCAGCCAGGGGAGGTGCCAAAGCCAGAGGTCACCAGGAAGGAAAGACAGACAGACAGACAGACAGACAGACAGACAGACACACACACACACACACACACACGAGGGAGAGAGAGCCTGAGTGCGCAGGAGAAGAGCGGACCGGCTGGAGGTGGTGGGGTAGTGGGCTGTGACGAACAAGGAGAGGTCCTCTGGTAAAGAGACAAGGATGGAGGCCCACACGGGGAGGCACACCGCCACCTTCACACACCTACGCCTGCAGATCTTGACACATGTGGCAGGCAGGCAGAGGCGCCTGGCATAAGAGGGCATGAGAGGCTGCTGCCACATGCTGTGCAGTGTGGTCCACACACAAGTGGAGATGCTCTTCTCAGTGTTAGGATGCGCGCGCGCGCGCGCACACACACACACACACACACACACACACACACACACACACGCCAGATAGAGGGTAAGTCAGGCATCCACCAGGAAGCGCTATACACAGCCATAGACCGGAAGAGAGATGTAAACAGAAGACAGAGATGGAAAGTCACTTAGAAATGATGGAGCCCTGAGAGTTTAAAAGTATGAGAAAAATAGTCTCCGAGGAAGAGAGCACACGTAGAGAGGTGTCTATACCCAGGAGGAGATGCCCACATCACACTTAGTAAAGAGAGAGGACAAAACAATACGGGAGCACAGGCAAGAGAATTACACACACACACACAGAGATAGAGAGAGAAAACCAATGTTCAATAAAGAGGTAGTGAGGGGGGGGGCAGGAAACAGAACATCAGTAAGAAACATTTGAGCACTGTAAACAAAAATGTGTAGACCGTTGTTTCTTTGTTACTGATACTTTGTTGGTTGTTGCTGGCCTTGCCCTCAGGGTTCTCTCCAACCCGGCAAAGCTGAGGGGGCGAGGAGAAATGGTCTGCCTAGGCCAGGGGTGGGAAGCAGCACAGACAGGTCAAAAGACTGGGAGGGAATTATAGCAAGAAAAGAGTCAAGAACATAAATAAATAAATAAATAAATAAATAAAGTGGACACGGCTATCTGCCCCTTCCCTAGCTTCTAGGTGAGGTGCTCTATCAAGTCTCTGTAGGAAAAACTTACTTCTGGACTCTGTATCAACTGCTCATCTGATCCCTGGTACAACTTCAAGATAAACACTGGGATCCAGGTGGAAATCATGGCTCAGCCGGTCCAGTGAGAAGGCTTGAGTGTGCTCCCTGCCTCTGTCCTTTTCTCAGTCAGCTACTTTCCTCTTTCCCCATGCCTCAGTTTCTCCTACTTTAGCAGTGTTGAAGACCATGGAGGGCGCGACTGCACACTGAAACAGGAGAAAAGAGAAAAGAATTTCACAATTTTAAGATTTGTCTTTCCTCTCTTTACTCTAAAAAATCTGTCCGATTTACCCCCAAATTATTTTCTCAAGTCAGACGCGTTTACAAGCAAGCAACTGGGGGAGGGAAAGGGGGAAAGAGTAGAGATAAAATTTACAACAATTACAAAACACTGAAAAGGCTGGGCGAAGGAGAGACTCAAACATGGACTCCTTTGAAAAAAACTCAATCATCGTATCTATTCATATCTCTCCCCCAAAAGTCACTAGGATTTGTCACTTTTTTTTAAGAAAGAAGAAAAAAAACCCAGTACCGTTTCTCATTTAAAAGATACGTACACAATTAAATGCATTTTGACTTCAATGAGGTATGCAGAGTTATATATAAACATATATTTCATCTTTTTCCTTTTCAATGCCTGAAGGAAAAAAAAAACCTTCACATCAAACCACTCCCTTCTGAAGTATTCAGAAAAAAAAAAAAGCTTTTCTTTAGAGAAGGAAGGTGGGGGAGGAACAAGACTAGTAAAGAAAAGAAAAATTCAGTCTAGTTGGACTAGTATCTAACTAGTTAACCTTTAACAATTTATGCTGATGTCAGACTGAGCATGAGTACTGATTAATGCCCCCCCAAATATTTTTATAAGGGGGGGAGTTAAGTCACAGCAGCCATTTTTGTTTTATGCAGAAATCCTTCATGCCCCCCAACACACACACACACACACTCACACACACACACTCTCTCTCTCTCTCTCAATACACAAGGAAAATGTATTAATCTGTGCACTAATCAGTTATGAAAAAAGGGAGAAATTAGTGGGTTTCTGAGTAGAAGCTTGAAGGTGGGATGTAACAGGGAGAAGAGGGGGGTGTATGAAAAATGAAATATTAAGCCAGCCATCTTGTTTTAAAAGGGGATTTTACCCCCGTCTCTCTTTCTTTATAGAGGGGGTGGCGGTGCTGGAGGGGGGGTTGTTTTAAAAATAATTTCAAGGCGGCCATCTTAGTGCCTCAGCTCTGAGAAATATTTCTGAGCGCCCCCCTCAGAATTTAAATATATTTAAAGCAACCGAGGGGGGTAGAGAGAAGTCGAAAACTTTTATATACATATATATATAATTTTTTTAAAAAAACGATCTTCCTTTCTTGTTCTCTTGGGAGGAAAGAGAGAAGGGGGAAAAAGTCCTTAAAATTTTTCCAAGAACATTTTTGGGGGTGGTGCGGCCCCCCTCCTCAGACGCCGGCCCCGGGGGTGGGTGTTCTGGAGGGGGGTGGCCCGGGGGTTTGGGGGGCTGGGGGAGGCGGTGAGGAGGAGGAGGAGGACGCCGCCGCCGAGGAGGAGGAGGAGGAGGAGGAGGAGGAGGTGGTGGTGGTAGCGGTGGGGGAGGCGGGCGGGCGGTGGGTGGGGGGGTGGTGGGGGGGCCAGAGCCACAGGATGGCTTCCCCTCTGAGGGACGAGGAGGAGGAGGAGGAGGAGATGGTGGTGTCGGAGGAGGAAGAAGAGGAGGAAGAAGAGGGCGACGAGGAGGAGGAGGAGGTGGAGGCGGCCGAGGAGGACGATGAGGAGGACGACGAAGAGGGAGTACTCGGGCGCGGGCCCGGCCACGACCGGGGCCGCGACCGCCACAGCCCCCCCAGCTGCCACCTCTTCCCGCCGCCGCTGCCGCCGCCGCCGCCGCTGCCGCCGCCGCCCCCGCCGCCAGGTAAGCGTCCGCCCGACCCCCGGGGCCCGTGCCGAGCCGCCGAGCCGAGTCCCCCGCGCCCGGCCGGTGCCCGCGGTCCCCGCGGCGGCCTCGGGGCCAGGCCTCCTCCCCTCCCCCGCCGCACCCCTCCTCCTCCTCCGCCGCCGCCGCCGCCCGGGCTGGAGAGCGCTGGGAGCGAGCTGCGCGCGCGGACCGGGCCACTTGGTCGCGGCTTTCGGGGGAGGAGATTTTTTTTTTACCCTCGGCGGGGAGGGGGTTAGGCAGGAAACGGCCGTGGCGAAGCCAGGGTCCCGTCCCCCCCCCCCCCCCCCAGCCCGCTCCTAGGCCGAGCGAGGGACCGATCGCGGAGACCCCGGCGACCGGACGGCGGCGTGGGGGGAGGGGCGCGTGGGGGGAGGGGCGGCCGGCGTGAGCGCCCCACGGGCTCGGCCTCCGCTCTCCCTCCCCCCCCCCCCCCGCCGTGGGGTCCGGGATGTGTGGAGCTGACCGCTACCCTCTCCACCCCCCCCCCCCGACGCCCTCCGCGGGGGACTTGGGCGGGCAGAGGTGGGACGGTGGCCCGGCGGACCAGCCCCTCCACCTGCAGGGACTTCGGTGCCCGCCAACTCAGGGGCGTGCGGTGGCACGCGGGGGAGGGGAGGGGAGGGGTCGTGTGCATGTCTGTAGCGGCTGGTGACTCGGGGCAGGTGGTGACCACACTCCACGCGGGCCACTTCCTGGAGTAAAGACTTGGACCTACCTACCCTCCACTCCTCCCCCCCCCCCCAAACTCCCCTGCTTCCCCCCCCCCCCCAGCTGGCCTTCCAGCTCTCGGGTCACTTCGGATGAGGGGAGACCGGAGAGTGTCTGGGGAAGCCACACTCACCCCCCCCACCCCCTACACGGGGCCAGCCCCACCCTCGTCATCTCTGCCCCCGGCTCTTTTGTGTCAAGTGCAGCCCCCTCCTCCTCCCACCCCCTCCACCCCCCCACCCCTGTGACCCCGTCAGTCTGAGGTGGCCGAACTGCCCAGCTGTGACTCTCACGTGGCTGCCATTCACTGTCACTCGGCCGGCCAAGCCACCCACACACCCTGACCACGCTGGGGGGCGTGAGCTGCCCACCCGGCTGCTGCGCGCTTGACCATGGCCACTCAGCACCCTTCTCCCCGAGGTGACAGGTCCCCTGGCGCTCCGAGCAGCGCGTCCGGCGGTGCTGGGGACAGACGTCCAGCAGTGTCCCCCCCCCCCAGACCACCCTCCAGGTGGAGCGGGGTTCGCTCTGCCTTAGGGTGGGCCCCGGTAACCTCAGCCCGGGGGACACGCACCGCACCCCAAGTCTCCCGCGGCGGGGCAGCCCAGATGCACCAAACTTCAACACATTATTTGTAAAACTATGGTGCTGACCAGCGTGAGACTTTATGCCGCTCGCGTTGGGGCTGGGGGTGGGTGGGTGGCGAATAAAGTGTTTAATGCAGACTGGGTAAAGCCCACCCCCGCGCTCCCACCCCTCCACCCCGCCAGGGTTACCCGAAAAGGGGGAAAAGTTTAGGAAAAAGTTATCCCAGCGAGCCCGCAGAACTCGCGTGGGGCGGGGGGTGAGACTAGCAGGTCGTGGGGAGAGGGCTGCCCGCCGGGCTGCCTAAGGCAAGGTGTGAGAAAGGGGTGGAAGGGCTTGTCAGGTGAGCCAGGGGACCGGTAACTCTTGCCTAACTGTCCTGAACTCGGGGTCTGGTTTTGATCCCCGAAGCTGGGTGCCTGTTAGAGAGGAGAATGAAAGAGTCTAAGGTCGAGGTGGGTCTTTGTGTGGCGGCCTCCCTCCCTCCCTCCCTCCCCCTCTCCCTCCCCCTCCTTTGCTTTCTGAATCCTTGAGAAACGTCAAACGCTTTTAAATTTTTATATTTGAAATGAACGCTCACCTCCTCTGTCTCTCTGGGCAATTCCGTTTCCCTTCCAGCCCTCCAAGTCAAAGTGACCCAGATACACCCCCTCAGATGACTTTCTGAGGTAAAACTTTCGGAAAATATTTTTAGCGTGCTCATTATCCGTCTACCTAAGTGTGGGGAAAATAAGTCTCCTCTAAGGAGCTCGGCTCAGGCTGCCCGCCCTCGTCTCTTTCTGGAATATGAATTTGTACTCGTGAGAGCCTTCCATTGTTTTTCAGTGCGACTGCTTTGATTCTCACCATTTTGTTTTACATTCTTACCCAAGACCAATTTTTATCCCTTCCCCCTTCGCTCCAGTCTCCTTACATTGTTAAACGTTTAAAATAATAGCATTCGTGTTGGTGGGGGAAGGGAGCAGGAAGCTAAAGGAAAAAAAACCCCTCATTTCTTCTCCCTCCCCCTTCTGGCAAGTCTAGAGAAATAATATAACATAATATATAGATGTGATTCCTTGGGGGGGGTGGGGATGGGGGTGGGGAAATGATTGTGGGTGGTGCGGAAAATTCTGGTAGTTTCTTTGCAAAAGGTCTGAAAATACAAACCCACCTCCTGCCTTCAGTACGCATGTGCGGCAGACCTATTATGGAGGTTCGTGGTGGGGGAGGGAGGGGAATTTTAGAGGAAAAAAAATAAATATAAGTGTGAGAGATTGATGGCGAGATTAGGAGAGAGGGGCGGGAGGAAGGCTCTGGCTCAGGCTCCTCCCACAGCCCCACGGCCAGGCTCCGCCCTCGCCCTCCCCGTCTTCCCGCGATCTGAGCCGGCGTGTGGGAGAGTCTGGGCTCGCCGCCAGCTTTGAGAGGCTGCTGAGACAGAGGTTGGGCCTTAGATTTGCTTTATTACCCTCCCTTGCCTCTCCTCGCCGTCCTTCCCCTTTGCTGGCCGCCGACGTCGGCCTAAAATTGAGAACCTCCTGCTGGGCCGGGTGGGAAGTGGAGTTCACAGGCCGCCTCGCCCCACACACCCAGGGTGACCCGGGGCGGGCCACTTCCCTGATCCTTAGCCAGTTGGCGGGGCCTGGCCTGCCCTTGCCACTTGCCCCGTGGTCTTCGTTTCCATGTTCGTGTTAACCCAAGTCCCCAGAGTTAAGGGGAGCCAGCTGCTGGGCATGACGTCCGACTTCCTATTACAGCCCTGGATCATTTTTCACACACTGACTCTGGGCAGGCAGTCCCCTTTGCGTGCCCACACCTTGTTCCAGAGCGTCTTTGCTCACGGGGACAAGGGGTAATGGAGGTGGAAGGGAAGGTAGGGTCAGATCGGAAACCCAGGCCTGGGGTGTTAATTGTGGCTAATTTTCCCTTGGCCCGTTCTGGAAAGAAGCTTGTCTGTCCTAGAGCTAGAGTCTAGGCCAAGCCCTGGCTTTCCCCCTCTGGCTGCAGCTGCCTCTACTTGGACAAGACAGGTCTGGCTGGTTAGTCTAGTGATTGGTGGGGGTGGTAGGTAAACCAGGGCCCCATTTCTGTGTGGTATCAGGGCTTAATTTAACAACTCGAGCAGGCTGGCAGGGATCAGGGAGCACGGGGTGGTGGGGTATCAGAGACCCTGCCCAGGACCCTCTGACAGGGCCCTCTGGCAAGAGAGCCAGGGACATAGCTGTGTGGAGGCAGGTACAGCAGGGTGTGTGGGGTGTGTGTGTGTGTGTGTGTATGTGTGTATTTGAGACTACGTACATCAGGTGTGTGTGTCTGTGATTACATTCCTTGCTTGTGTCCCTGCAGTACTTGTACGTAGATGGGGTCAGCTTGTCTGAGACAGAGGTGGAAGGTGAGGCCATGGGATAAAGGGCAGGGCCACTGGGAATAGGCGTAGTGGCAGATGTACTCCCGTCCTCTGGGAGAAGGATGTTTAGAGAACTGCGTAGACTTCCTTTTGCTGACTTGGGCCGTGATGGAAGCAGATACTGGTCCCGTGGGCAAGAGGCTAGGATGACTAGCTGAGAATTTCTTTTGCTCCAGTGGCGGCACGGTGTTGGTGTGATTATCCAGGAAAATGTAAACAGAGGCCTCGCTCTTGGCAGACAGGATGTCAGGGCCCCGGTGTGTTTGTGTGAGAGCCCAGGTGTCCACCTTTGGCTTCTGCCTTCTCAGCATCTGGCTTAGGGAGCTGCCAGCTTGTGTCTCCCTACTCCAAGTGCTGGGGTCAGGCCAGGCCAGCAGCTGGGCATGGCTTCCCCGGCTCCTGGGCAAGCTGCCAGCTGGCAAAGTGAGGGGGAAGGCAGGAGGAGCCCTGGCGAGAACTGAGAGGACCTGCCACAGTCTGAGCCGGTGGCCTAGAGTCTGGTCCCTTGTTAGTGGGGGACGGGCAGGGAGTGGCTTGGCTGGTCCTCCTGTCTGACCCTTGACCTCCCATCCAGAACCAGAGGATCTCAGAATACTAGAAGGATTGTGTTTGCGTTGTTGAAGGGCAGGGAAATTCAGCGGCGTCAATGCCTGGGTTCCTAGAGAGTGGCTGAGGTGGTGAGAAGGGGACGCTCCAAGTTCAAGTTTCCTGGTACTTTCTTCTCCAAAGATAAGGATGCTATTCGGCTGCTGCCTTCAGCACTGGGTGTGAAGAAGAGAAAGCGAGGACCCAAGAAACAGAAGGAGAAGAAGCCAGGCAAACCCCGGAAACGCAAGAAGCTCGTGAGTGCGCAGGGTCCCTAACGCTGTAGAGAGGCCCAGGAGGCCCCTCCCCAGAGAATGATGTTTTTCTCTGGTCCTGGGTACCTGGGTAGTGGGGTTCCTAAAGTCAAGAGGCTGGGCAACCCCATTCATGTATCTCATCTGTATCTCTTGGACCTAGACCCCCCCAACCTCACTTTCTCCAACCTGGTAAAGAGCCCAGCTGTAGCCGGGCATGGCGGCGCACGCCTTTAATCCCGACACTTTGGGAGGCAGAGGCAGGCGGATCTCTGTGAGTTCCAGGCCGGCCTGGTCTATAAAGCGAGTCAGGGGGAAGCCAAGGCTACACAGAGAAGCCCTGTCTTGGGGGGTGGGGGAAAGTCCAGTTGTCTACCATCTGAGAGACACAGTTGAGAGCACACTGTCCTGCTGGGGGTAGCTCAGTGGTAGAGAGCTTGCCCCACATGTTTGAGCCCAATACTGAAGGAAAAAGCAAACCACAGTCTTGGGGCATGAGTGCAGAGCCTGGAGGGCCTCTGCCTCCCGGGCAGTTTATTTAACTCCCTGTGCCTCAATTTCCTCTGATTAAAAAAAAAAAAAAGTGAATATATATAGATCAATTGCTGTTTCATAGGATAGTTGTAAAGATGGAAAGAGATAAAATATGTTTTGCGCTAAGAACAGTTCTTGGCACACGGTAAGAACGAATAAATGCTATTCTTGTTTCTCTTCCTTAGGACAGTGAGGAGGAATTTGGCTCCGAGCGAGAGGAGTACCGGGAGAAGTCAGAGAGTGGAGGCAGCGAATATGGCACCGGGCCAGGTCGGAAACGAAGAAGGAAGCACCGAGAAAAAAAAGAGAAAAAAACAAAGAGGAGGAAAAGGGGAGAAGGAGACGGGGGACAAAAGGTAAGTAGAATTGTGACGTAGGGGTGAGCGCCAGAGATGGCACAGGGTGGAGGATGCCGCAGGGGCGGGGCTGCAGGGGGGAGGGGGACAGTGGGGGGGGGCTGGGCCCCACCTTACCACACTGTGCCCCACTCAGCAGGCGGAGCAGAAGTCATCGGCAACCCTGCTTCTGACCTGGGGCCTGGAGGATGTGGAACACGTGTTTTCTGAGGAGGACTACCACACACTCACCAACTACAAAGCCTTCAGTCAGTTCATGAGGTACCGCGGAGCTTGGCCTCTCTGGGTCTGCTTAAAACCTAAGAAAATGCTTCCTAGAGAAATTCACAGCATGTGCACAGATAATTTTATACACAAATTCAGTCTCTTGGTCTGGGCTCTGTCAGTCTCATCTAAGAGTCCACCTTTGCCTCAGGTCGTGGAGGCAGAGGTCATGTCTAGTACTGCGTTAGAGAGCTTTCCAGAACTAGAAGACGGCGCGGACAGGAAGGACTGAGCCTTCCGCTCTCGACTGGTCCATTTTTCTCTCTGTAACTTCTCTAGACTAGACCTGGGTGACATCACAGTCCAAGAGTCTTCAAAACCCTTCCCTAAGTCCCGGTGACCCCAGCTCAGGCACTGACAGCAGCAGGCCTTGCGCTGCAGTGGCTGGGGAGGCAGGGATAGTGCCAGTGCCTTGAGAGGCGGGGACAGTGGGCAGCAGCTTAGTGCCCTGGCTCTTCTTGGCCAGTCACCTCATCTCTTCCGTTCTCAGCTTCCTTATCTGTAAACCGGAACTAATGCCTGGCTGGAGCCTGTGTGGAGCTGGCAGGATGCTGAGTGCTTAGCCCAGTACAGTTGGTACCTAGGCTCCAGGGATGCTAACTGGGAGCTGTCCTCGGGGATGTCGTACCCTGCTGCAGGCAGCACTGAAGAGGGGCTTAGCACACCCCTTAGAGGAAAGCGTGATGTTTGCCTCTTTCAAACTGTCCCAAGGGAAGCTTTGTTCAGGTTCCATGGAATTCAATAAAATGCAGAAAATCGAATACATCTTCCTCTCAGCTTCTTTTTACTTAGTCAGTTCCTTAAATTAATATTTTTTTCCTAATAGGACAAATTTTTCCCACTCAGGACTGTTAGCATAGACTTAACTGGTGCGGGGAGATGGTGGGATTCCTAGCCCATCTGTGAAGGGCCTGAGTTTCCTGCCTCTGTGTCTTCAGGCCCCTAATTGCTAAGAAGAACCCTAAGATCCCGATGTCGAAGATGATGACCATCCTGGGGGCCAAGTGGAGGGAGTTCAGCGCCAATAACCCCTTCAAAGGGTCGGCAGCTGCTGTGGCGGCTGCGGCGGCGGCAGCAGCAGCAGCTGTAGCCGAGCAGGTGTCAGCTGCTGTCTCCTCAGCCACCCCCATTGCACCATCTGGACCCCCCCCTGCCCTTCCACCACCCCCCGCTCCTGAAACCCAGCCCCCACCCATCAGAAGAGCCAAAACCAAAGAGGGCAAAGGTAGGAGCCCCCTTCTTCCCACCTCTGTCCCCCTCTTTCCAAACCGCATGACTCCACAACCCACGCTTTCCCAGCCTTGACAGCTGCGGGGGGCGGGGGTGGGGTGGAGGCCTCCGAGGAAGGGGAGCCGGGAAGCCGTGGCCCGTGGCCCGGTCCAGAGTCCCCGTGGCTCTTACTCTACCGGGATGTGTCACGCCTGTGGGTCTTCTCGCTCCTCCCGCCTCTCGCTCAGGTCCGGGCCACAAGAGGCGAAATAAGAACCCCCGAGTGCCCGATGGGCGCAAGAAGCTTCGAGGGAAGAAGATGGCGCCACTCAAGATCAAGCTTGGGCTGCTGGGTGGCAAGAGGAAGAAGCCGGGCTCGGTGAGCAGCCCTATCCTGTCTGCTAAACATCGGGGTGTCGGGCTGAGATCCATGGGCCCTCCATGAGGGAGGCCGGGGTGGCGACCTCTGGTCCAGGGATGGAGGGCAGTGGGTATAGCGAGGTACACCTGACTCACGGCAGCGGGGCTATGGGCAGTATGTTTTTCAGAGTGACGAGGGCCCTGAACCAGAGGCCGAGGAGTCAGACCTGGACAGTGGCAGCGTCCACAGTGCCTCAGGCCGGCCCGACGGCCCTGTCCGTGCCAAGAAACTGAAGCGAGGCCGGCCAGGAAGGAAGAAGAAAAAGGGTAAGGGTGCTCTCACATGTGACCCCCTCGGACCGCCTCCTTCCTGTGTGGTCGCTCTTCTCCATTCAGCTCTTCTCCCTGTCTTTCCCTGAACCCCTTTCTTTCTTTTTCTGTTCTCTTTTCCCTGGCGGGGGTACATGACAGTCCCGGGCTGTCCTGCAGTGGCCGGGGAGGAGCTTGACGGCTATGAGACGGATCACCAGGACTACTGTGAGGTGTGCCAGCAGGGCGGGGAGATTATTCTGTGCGACACCTGCCCGCGTGCCTACCACCTCGTCTGCCTTGACCCTGAGCTTGACCGGGCTCCCGAGGGCAAGTGGAGCTGCCCGCACTGTGTGAGTGCCACACCCTCAGGCTCCCGCCTGTCTCTTCTTCCTCCTCTCACTTTCTCTTAACAGCCTCCCGGGCTTCTCAGCAGTAGGTGCTCGAGAGTCCAGAATCCTGACCTGGTCCCTTCTTTCAACGCTTTGTTCCCAGAGTCAGTAATTTTGGAAAGTTGGGGTGTCCTGTTTGGTAGGCCCCGTGAAACTCTTACGCATGTTCCAGGGCTCAGTCATCTTGGTTTTGCCTCAGTTTCCCCATCTCTTCATATCTTCCTCTGTCTATCTCTGTCTGCTCTTGGCCTCCTAGGAGAAGGAGGGGGTACAGTGGGAGGCCAAGGAAGAGGAGGAGGAGTACGAAGAGGAGGGGGAGGAAGGAGAGAAGGAGGAGGAGGATGACCACATGGAGTACTGCCGGGTGTGCAAGGACGGTGGGGAGCTCCTGTGCTGCGACGCCTGCATCTCCTCCTACCACATCCACTGTCTGAACCCCCCGCTGCCTGACATCCCCCACGGCGAGTGGCTGTGCCCACGGTGCACAGTAAGTGGAGCCGCGCCTCACAGTGCTCGCTGTCCAGCCCCACCTGCCACCCATTTCAGGGGGGCCCAAACACCCAGCTCTTCCCCAGCCCGCACCCCTTGCTGTGCCTTTGTCTTCCCTAACAAGGGACTCTGTTTGCTTTTTCCCTCCTCTTTCTCTCATGCGTCCACCCCGAAGTGTCCCGTGCTGAAGGGCCGTGTTCAGAAGATCTTGCACTGGCGATGGGGGGAGCCACCTGTGGCAGTGCCAGCGCCGCAGCAGGCGGACGGGAATCCAGATGTCCCACCCCCTCGCCCTCTTCAAGGCCGGTCGGAGCGAGAGTTCTTTGTCAAGTGGGTGGGACTGTCCTACTGGCACTGCTCCTGGGCCAAGGAGCTTCAGGTACAGAGGCCAGTCCTTCCTGTTCACCAGTGTGTCCCGTTCCCCCCGCCCCGCCCCCCCGCAGCCCGCCTCCCCACCCTCTGGGCCGCCCCCTCCCTTGCTGTCTTTGGAGGCCATCTCTTGTCTCTCCCCTTTGCCCCATCAGCTGGAAATCTTCCACTTGGTGATGTACCGTAACTACCAACGGAAGAACGACATGGACGAGCCGCCGCCGCTGGACTACGGCTCCGGGGAAGATGACGGGAAGAGCGGCAAGCGCAAGGTGAAGGACCCGCAGTACGCGGAGATGGAGGAGAAGTACTACCGCTTCGGCATCAAGCCGGAGTGGATGACCGTGCACCGCATCATCAACCATAGGTGCGTCCTTGCTCTGGGGAGAGGCTCACCCAGACCGCGACACCGCCCCACCGCTGGCAGTGGCCCTGCAGAAGCTGAAGGTCCAGCTGAGGTTTGGCTTCAGTCACCAAACCTCAGTCTCTGCAGCCCCAGCCCTTCTGGCCCGGTGTCTTGTCGGGGACTTGAGAAAGCGGGAGGAAAGCTCAGTCCAGCGCTGTTGGCCTCTAGTAGTGTGGGGTGGGGGTGGGGCGTGCAAACGAACCGAGAAACACGCTGTGCAGATGAGTGTTCCAGAGCAGTGTTCACTACTGCCTGGCACTAGCTCTCCTGCACTGAGGTGTGAGTGATCAGCGGGACATGTGTTGGTTTGCTCACCAGTCTAGTACCCCATCCATGGCTGGCTCACGTTAGCCACTCAGAGTCCTGTCTGGGTAAGTGAGCGGCAGTGCCGGCTCTGTGGCCGCGCTCTGTGGTGGCCGGCTTTTACGTGAGCGGCAGTGCCGGCTCTGTGGCCGCGCTCTGTGGTGGCCGGCTTTTACATGAGCGGTAGTGCCCGCTCTCCAGCCACGCTCTGTGGTGGCCGGCTTTTACGTGAGCGGCAGTGCCGGCTCTCCGGCCACGCTCTGTGGTGGCCGGCTTTTACATACCATCCCGAGAAGGCTAAGGCAGCAGACGCTGTGTCTGTCAGCACTCTGTGCGATGTTTGACCCTGTTATTTTTTCCCCTCTTACCTCTCTTCTTGGTTTCCCTGCGCAACAGTATGGACAAGAAGGGGAGCTACCACTACCTTGTGAAGTGGAAGGACTTGCCTTACGACCAGTCCACGTGGGAGGAGGACGAAATGAACATCCCCGAATACGAGGACCAGAAGCAGAGCTACTGGAGACACCGGTGAGCGGCTCAGAGCGCGTGAAAACCTGGGGGGGGGGGGGAGGGGCCGCAGCTCACAGAGCATGAAAACTCAGGTGGGGGGGAAGGGGCAGCCTGGCCTTGGCCGGGGCTTCGGCTGGGTTTGCTAGGCATAGTACAAGGTGGAGCAGTAAGATGTGGCCAGCCTGGAAGGATGCCCAGGAGAAGGGGAAATAAGATCTGGTCTGAGAAATGGGTCCTAGGATAAATGGAAGAGAAGGGTTGGCTCTCCAGGAGCCCCAGTAGCTGGGATAGAAAGCGTAGGAGAGGGCGGCGAGACGGCTTGGTGGGTGACGGCACCTGCCTCTGAGACTGGCAGCCTGAGCGTGTGCCCTAGGGTCCGCACAGTGGAAGGAGAGGGCAGTTTCCACAAGCTGTCCGGGGACCTCGCTGTCTGGGGACCTCGCTGTCCGGGGACCTCGCTGTCCGGGGACCTCGCTGTCCGGGGACCTCTGTCCTCTGTAACCGTAATGAGATTTTTTTCTTTAAACACTTTGAAGAAAGAAAATGAGAGAAGGTTTTAGGCAGAGGAAGGCGGGTCTGGAATGGATTTAGAGAAGTGGGGTGCGCCTGAGGACCAGGCCTCACTCGGACGCCCACTCTTTCCTCAGTGAGCTAATTATGGGCGAGGACCCTGCGCAACCCCGCAAGTATAAGAAGAAGAAGAAGGAGTTACAGGGTGACGGGCCTCCCAGCTCGCCGACTAATGACGTAAGCTCTCGCTTTTCCTGCCACTGCAGCGTTGGGGCCGACTGCTCTGACACGGTCAGCAGCCTCTGAGCAGCGGCCCAGGGTCTTGGCGTAGGGCCTGGAGTGCTACCGCAGTGGCAGCCCGTTCCTTCCTGAGCTTCCTCGCGCTGTGCTGGGTGTTGGTTTAGGGGCCGAGGGGAGGGGAAGGGAGGAAGACTGAAGACCAGAACTCAGCTCAGTCCGAGGCTGAGGGGGTTGTAAGCTACCCTGACACCAGTGCCAGGGCAGGGCAGAGGAGCCTCAGCTGTTCCCTTGAACCTTGCTGTGTCCCGACTCCACAGCCTACAGTGAAATACGAGACTCAGCCACGGTTTATCACGGCCACGGGAGGCACACTGCACATGTACCAGCTGGAGGGGCTCAACTGGCTGCGCTTCTCCTGGGCCCAGGGCACGGACACGATCCTGGCTGATGAGATGGGGCTGGGCAAGACCATCCAGACCATCGTCTTTCTCTACTCGCTCTATAAGGAGGTGTGCGTCGGGCTCTGGGCCCCTAGGGGGCTGAGTCCTCACCTGGATGGGGGTGAAGGGCGGAAGGCCAGAGCAGGCAGACTTCTGTGTCCACCCTGAGCAGGGCTAACGGGCTTCCACCCTTTACTCTCAGGGCCACACAAAAGGCCCCTTCCTGGTGAGCGCCCCACTCTCCACCATCATCAACTGGGAACGGGAGTTCCAGATGTGGGCACCCAAGTTCTATGTGGTCACGTACACGGGTGACAAGGACAGCCGGGCCATCATTCGAGAAAATGAGTTCTCCTTTGAGGATAACGCCATAAAAGGCGGGAAGAAAGCTTTCAAGATGAAGGTAGGTCCCCTGTCTCATGCGTTTAGACCCTCAGATCTGTCACTCTTTGTCCCAACCAGGAATTCCTCTCCTTATCTCTGTGCCTCTGTACTCCATAGTGGAGTCTCCTGGGAGCATGCACAACTCTGCCAGTCCTGGGCGTAGGGGTGGAGACCCAGGGCTGTGCTCCCTGTGGAGGTTAGAACTCCTGGCCTCCTGAGGGGCTCACGTGGTTCTTCATAAAGGGAGGGGCTGGAGGGGGGGCTAGAGGGGGGAGGGCAGGTAGGGGGCTGGAGGGGGGAGGGCAGGTGGGGGGCTGGAGGGGGGCTACAGGGGTGGTGGCAGGTGGGGGGCTGGAAGGAGGCTGGAGGGGGGCTGGCATGTGGGGGGGCTGGGGGGGCCTGGAGGGGGGCCTGGAGGGGGGCTGGCAGGTGACTGGGCAGTGCTTCTGTTGGCAGAGAGAGGCCCAGGTGAAGTTCCATGTTCTCCTGACGTCATACGAGCTGATCACCATTGATCAGGCAGCACTTGGCTCCATCCGCTGGGCCTGTCTAGTGGTGGATGAAGCTCATCGGCTGAAGAACAACCAGTCCAAGGTGAGCCAGGCCCCCGGCAGCAAGCGGCGGGCGAGCAAGCGAGTGAGCTGAGCGAGAGCTTGGAAGCTGAGCCCCACCTGCCTTGATCCTTAAAACAAAGAAAACAAAACAAAACTCAACAGCCTTGGGGGTTGTTGTAGCCTGGGAAGCTGGGGAAAGGACTGTGCTGCAGGAGGGGAGGGCTGGGGACTTGGGCCTCTGATCCTGAGGGAAATGGCAATTCAGGAGCTGGCAAAAAAGGGAAAAGTCTACGAGGTGACACAGCCACTTGCCACTGAAAACCCTTTCTTCTGCCTGTCCGTGTCCCACTTCCTAGTTTTTCAGGGTCCTTAATGGCTACAAGATAGATCATAAGCTGCTGTTGACGGGGACCCCACTGCAGAATAACCTGGAGGAGCTCTTCCACCTGCTGAACTTCCTCACTCCAGAGAGGTTTAAGTAAGTGGCTCACCCAGTGCTCTGCGGGAGGAAAAGCAGCTTGGAGAGTTGTAGGAGGCAGAGCCCGAGGTCAGAGGTGAAGAACGTCCTCCGCTGTCTGACTGCTTTTCTCTTTGTGTCTGTTAGCAACTTGGAAGGCTTCCTGGAGGAGTTTGCCGACATCTCCAAAGAGGACCAAATAAAGAAACTGCATGACCTGCTGGGGCCGCACATGCTGCGGAGGCTCAAGGCTGACGTCTTTAAGAACATGCCTGCTAAGACAGAGCTCATTGTCCGAGTGGAGCTAAGCCCTATGCAGAAGTGAGACTTGGGCTGTGCTTGGCGGTGGGGATCGGGCGATAGCTTTGCACGAGTTGGGGCCAAGTGCCGTCTTAGAAGTGGTTCCTCTTGGGAGTGGTGGCACAGATCTCTTGAGTCTGGGGCCAGCGTGGTCTACAGAATGAGTTCCAGGACAGCTGGGGTTACACAGAGAAACTCTGTGTAAAAAAGAAAACAGAAGGCTCCTTTATTGTTTGTATCTCTTGTACATCCCTACCCTGGTCTTTAGGAAATACTACAAGTACATCCTAACTCGAAATTTTGAGGCCTTGAATTCACGAGGCGGTGGGAACCAGGTGTCACTGCTCAACATCATGATGGATCTGAAGAAGTGTTGTAACCACCCGTACCTCTTCCCTGTGGCCGCCATGGTAGGGGCAGAGAGCAGGGACCGGTCGCATGGGTTCGCCGGGAGGGTCTGGGTTAGCTTAGGCATGGAGCTGAGTTGCAGGGCCAAGCTTCTGACCTTGAGAAGGGTGGGGACTGTAGTTAAGCTTCCTGACTCTTTCTCCTTTTCCCCTCTTTTCAGGAGTCTCCAAAACTCCCCAGTGGGGCGTATGAGGGCGGGGCGCTGATCAAGTCATCAGGCAAGCTCATGCTGCTGCAGAAAATGCTGAGGAAACTGAAGGAGCAAGGTCACAGAGTGCTCATCTTCTCACAGGTGACGTCGCTCTGCCCTCTCTCCATGTCTGTATTCTGTTGCCGTTTACCACCCGGACCGCACTTCCTGTCTTCGTCCCCATGGCTGCTCTACGAGGGCAGAGGGGAATCATACCCACAGCTTGTCTTGACTCTGGGAGGCAAGGTGGCCCATGCCCATAATCACTGAATTTGTGATGCTGAGCCAACGCAAGTCTAAATGTAGAGAGGCCCTGTATTCAAATAAAAAGAGCAGATGGCCGAAGATGGTTCTGTGCTAGAGCCCTCCCCTAGCTGCCTGAGGCTGTGCTGTGCTAGAGCCCTTCCCTAGCTGCCTGAGGCTGTGCTGTGCTAGAGCCCTCCCCTAGCTGCAGGAGGCTGTGCTGTGCTAGAGCCCTCCCCTAGCTGCAGGAGGCTGTGCTGTGCTGGAGCCCTTCCCTAGCTGCAGGAGGCTGTGCTGTGCTAGAGCCCTCCCCTAGCTGCAGGAGGCTGTGCTGTGCTAGAGCCCTTCCCTAGCTGCCTGAGCTGTGCTGTGCTACAGCCCTTCCCTAGCTGCAGGAGGCTGTGCTGTGGTAGAGCCCTCCCCTAGCTGCAGGAGGCTGTGCTGTGGTAGAGCCCTCCCCTAGCTGCAGGAGGCTGTGCTGTGCTAGAGCTCTCCCCTAGATGCAGGAGGCTGTGCTGTGCTGGAGCCCTTCCCTAGCTGCAGGAGGCTGTGCTGTGCTAGAGCCCTTCCCTAGCTGCAGGAGGCTGTGCTGTGCTGGAGCCCTTCCCTAGCTGCAGGAGGCTGTGCTGTGCTGGAGCCCTCCCCTAGCTGCAGGAGGCTGTGCTGTGCTGGAGCCCTTCCCTAGCTGCAGGAGGCTGTGCTGTGCTGGAGCCCTTCCCTAGCTGCAGGAGGCTGTGCTAGAGCCCTTCCCTAGCTGCAGGATGCTGTGCTGTGCTAGAGCCCTCCCCTAGCTGCAGGAGGCTGTGCTGTGCTAGAGCCCTCCCCTAGCTGCAGGAGGCTGTGCTGTGCTAGAGCCCTCCCCTAGCTGCAGGAGGCTGTGCTGTGCTAGAGCCCTCCCCTAGCTGCAGGAGGCTGTGCTGTGCTAGAGCCCTCCCCTAGCTGCAGGAGGCTGTGCTGTGCTGGAGCCCTCCCCTAGCTGCAGGAGGCTGTGCTGTGCTGGAGCCCTCCCCTAGCTGCAGGAGGCTGTGCTGTGCTAGAGCCCTTCCCTAGCTGCAGGAGGCTGTGCTGTGCTAGAGCCCTTCCCTAGCTGCAGGAGGCTGTGCTGTGCTGGAGCCCTTCCCTAGCTGCCTGAGGCTGTGCTGTGCTAGAGCCCTTCCCTAGCTGCAGGAGGCTGTGCTGTGCTAGAGCCCTCCCCTAGCTGCAGGAGGCTGTGCTGTGCTGGAGCCCTCCCCGAGCTGCAGGAGGCTGTGCTGTGCTGGAGCCCTCCCCTAGCTGCAGGAGGCTGTGCTGTGCTGGAGCCCTTCCCTAGCTGCCTGAGGCTGTGCTGTGCTAGAGCCCTTCCCTAGCTGCAGGAGGCTGTGCTGTGGTAGAGCCCTTCCCTAGCTGCAGGAGGCTGTGCTAGAGCCCTTCCCTAGCTGCAGGAGGCTGTGCTGTGCTAGAGCCCTCCCCTAGCTGCTTGAGGCTGTGCTGTGCTGGAGCCCTCCCCTAGCTGCAGGAGGCTGTGCTGTGCTGGAGCCCTCCCCTAGCTGCAGGAGGCTGTGCTGTGCTGGAGCCCTTCCCTAGCTGCCTGAGGCTGTGCTGTGCTAGAGCCCTTCCCTAGCTGCAGGAGGCTGTGCTGTGGTAGAGCCCTTCCCTAGCTGCAGGAGGCTGTGCTAGAGCCCTCCCCTAGCTGCAGGAGGCTGTGCTGTGCTGGAGCCCTTCCCTAGCTGCAGGAGGCTGTGCTGTGCTAGAGCCCTCCCCTAGCTGCAGGAGGCTGTGCTGTGCTAGAGCCCTCCCCTAGCTGCAGGAGGCTGTGCTGTGCTGGAGCCCTTCCCTAGCTGCAGGAGGCTGTGCTAGAGCCCTTCCCTAGCTGCAGGAGGCTGTGCTGTGCTAGAGCCCTTCCCTAGCTGCAGGAGGCTGTGCTGTGCTAGAGCCCTCCCCTAGCTGCAGGAGGCTGTGCTGTGCTGGAGCCCTCCCCTAGCTGCAGGAGGCTGTGCTGTGCTAGAGCCCTCCCCTAGCTGCAGGAGGCTGTGCTGTGCTAGAGCCCTCCCCTAGCTGCAGGAGGCTGTGCTGTGGTAGAGCCCTTCCCTAGCTGCAGGAGGCTGTGCTAGAGCCCTTCCCTAGCTGCAGGAGGCTGTGCTGTGCTAGAGCCCTCCCCTAGCTGCAGGAGGCTGTGCTGTGCTGGAGCCCTCCCCTAGCTGCAGGAGGCTGTGCTGTGCTGGAGCCCTCCCCTAGCTGCAGGAGGCTGTGCTGTGCTGGAGCCCTTCCCTAGCTGCCTGAGGCTGTGCTGTGCTAGAGCCCTTCCATAGCTGCAGGAGGCTGTGCTGTGGTAGAGCCCTCCCCTAGCTGCAGGAGGCTGTGCTGTGCTAGAGCCCTCCCCTAGCTGCAGGAGGCTGTGCTGTGCTAGAGCCCTCCCCTAGCTGCAGGAGGCTGTGCTGTGCTGGAGCCCTTCCCTAGCTGCAGGAGGCTGTGCTAGAGCCCTTCCCTAGCTGCAGGAGGCTGTGCTGTGCTACAGCCCTTCCCTAGCTGCAGGAGGCTGTGCTGTCCTAGAGCCCTCCCCTAGCTGCAGGAGGCTGTGCTGTGCTAGAGCCCTCCCCTAGCTGCAGGAGGCTGTGCTGTGCTAGAGCCCTCCCCTAGCTGCAGGAGGCTGTGCTGTGCTGGAGCCCTCCCCTAGCTGCAGGAGGCTGTGCTGTGCTAGAGCCCTCCCCTAGCTGCAGGAGGCTGTGCTGTCCTAGAGCCCTCCCCTAGCTGCAGGAGGCTGTGCTGTGCTGGAGCCCTTCCCAAGCTGCAGGAGGCTGTGCTAGAGCCCTTCCCTAGCTGCAGGAGGCTGTGCTGTGCTAGAGCCCTTCCTTAGCTGCAGGAGGCTGTGCTGTGCTAGAGCCCTCCCCTAGCTGCAGGAGGCTGTGCTGTGCTAGAGCCCTCCCCTAGCTGCAGGAGGCTGTGCTGTGCTAGAGCCCTTCCCTAGCTGCAGGAGGCTGTGCTAGAGCCCTCCACTAGCTGCAGGAGGCTGTGCTGTGCTGGAGCCCTCCCCTAGCTGCAGGAGGCTGTGCTAGAGCCATTCCCTAACTGCAGGAGGCTGTGCTGTGCTAGAGCCCTCCCCTAGCTGCAGGAGGCTGTGCTAGAGCCCTTCCCTAGCTGCAGGAGGCTGTGCTGTGCTAGAGCCCTCCCCTAGCTGCAGGAGGCTGTGCTGTGCTAGAGCCCTCCCCTAGCTGCAGGAGGCTGTGCTGTGCTGGAGCCCTCCCCTAGCTGCAGGAGGCTGTGCTGTGCTGGAGCCCTCCCCTAGCTGCAGGAGGCTGTGCTGTGCTGGAGCCCTTCCCTAGCTGCCTGAGGCTGTGCTGTGCTAGAGCCCTTTCCTAGCTGCAGGAGGCTGTGCTGTGGTAGAGCCCTTCCCTAGCTGCAGGAGGCTGTGCTAGAGCCCTCCCCTAGCTGCAGGAGGCTGTGCTGTGCTGGAGCCCTTCCCTAGCTGCAGGAGGCTGTGCTGTGCTAGAGCCCTCCCCTAGCTGCAGGAGGCTGTGCTGTGCTAGAGCCCTCCCCTAGCTGCAGGAGGCTGTGCTGTGCTGGAGCCCTTCCCTAGCTGCAGGAGGCTGTGCTGTGCTAGAGCCCTCCCCTAGCTGCAGGAGGCTGTGCTGTGCTAGAGCCCTCCCCTAGCTGCAGGAGGCTGTGCTGTGCTGGAGCCCTTCCCTAGCTGCAGGAGGCTGTGCTGTGCTAGAGCCCTTCCCTAGCTGCAGGAGGCTGTGCTGTGCTAGAGCCCTTCCCTAGCTGCAGGAGGCTGTGCTGTGCTAGAGCCCTTCCCTAGCTGCCTGAGGCTGTGCTGTGCTAGAGCCCTTCCCTAGCTGCAGGAGGCTGTGCTGTGCTAGAGCCCTTCCCTAGCTGCCTGAGGCTGTGCTGTGCTAGAGCCCTTCCCTAGCTGCAGGAGGCTGTGGTAGAGCCCTCCCCTAGCTGCAGGAGGCTGTGCTGTGCTGGAGCCCTTCCCTAGCTGCAGGAGGCTGTGCTGTGCTAGAGCCCTCCCCTAGCTGCAGGAGGCTGTGCTGTGCTAGAGCCCTCCCCTAGCTGCAGGAGGCTGTGCTGTGCTAGAGCCCTTCCCTAGCTGCAGGAGGCTGTGCTAGAGCCCTCCCCTAGCTGCAGGAGGCTGTGCTGTGCTAGAGCTCTCCCCTAGCTGCAGGAGGCTGTGCTGTCATAGAGCCCTCCCCTAGCTGCAGGAGGCTGTGCTGTGCTAGAGCCCTCCCCTAGCTGCAGGAGGCTGTGCTGTCATAGAGCCCTCCCCTAGCTGCAGGAGGCTGTGCTAGAGCCCTTCCCTAGCTGCAGGAGGCTGTGCTGTGCTAGAGCCCTTCCCTAGCTGCAGGAGGCTGTGCTAGAGCCCTCCCCTAGCTGCAGGAGGCTGTGCTGTGCTGGAGCCCTCCCCTAGCTGCAGGAGGCTGTGCTAGAGCCATTCCCTAACTGCAGGAGGCTGTGCTGTGCTAGAGCCCTCCCCTAGCTGCAGGAGGCTGTGCTAGAGCCCTTCCCTAGCTGCAGGAGGCTGTGCTGGAGCCCTTCCCTAGCTGCCTGAGGCTGTGCTGTGCTAGAGCCCTCCCCTAGCTGCAGGAGGCTGTGCTAGAGCCCTTCCCTAGCTGCAGGAGGCTGTGCTGTGCTAGAGCCCTTCCCTAGCTGCAGGAGGCTGTGCTACAGCCCTTCCCTAGCTGCAGGAGGCTGTGCTAGAGCCCTTCCCTAGCTGCAGGAGGCTGTGCTGTGCTAGAGCCTTTCCCTAGCTGCAGAAGGCTATGCTGTCCTAGAGCCCTTCCCTCGCTGCAGGCGGCTGTGCTGTGCTAGAGCCCTTCCCTAGCTGCAGGAGGCTGTGCTGTGCTAGAGCCCTTCCCTAGCTGCAGGAGGCTGTGCTAGAGCCCTTCCCTAGCTGCAGGAGGCTGTGCTGTGCTAGAGCCCTCCCCTAGTTGCTTGAGGCTGTGCTGTGCTAGAGCCCTCCCCTAGCTGCAGGAGGCTGTGCTAGAGCCCTCCCCTAGCTGCAGGAGGCTGTGCTGTGCTAGAGCCCTTCCCTAGCTGCAGGAGGCTGTGCTGTGCTAGAGCCCTTCCCTAGCTGCAGGAGGCTGTGCTGTGCTAGAGCCCTTCCCTAGCTGCAGGAGGCTGTGCTGTGCTAGAGCCCTTCCCTAGCTGCAGGAGGCTGTGCTGTGCGAGAGCCCTTCCCTAGCTGCCTGAGGCTGTGCTGTGCTAGAGCCCTTCCCTAGCTGCAGGAGGCTGTGCTGTGCTAGAGCCCTTCCCTAGCTGCCTGAGGCTGTGCTGTGCTAGAGCCCTTCCCCAGCTGCAGGAGGCTGTGCTAGAGCCCTCCCCTAGCTGCAGGAGGCTGTGCTGTGCTGGAGCCCTTCCCTAGCTGCAGGAGGCTGTGCTGTGGTAGAGCCCTCCCCTAGCTGCAGGAGGCTGTGCTGTGCTAGAGCCCTCCCCTAGCTGCAGGAGGCTGTGCTGTGCTGGAGCCCTTTTCTAGCTGCAGGAGGCTGTGCTAGAGCCCTCCCCTAGCTGCAGGAGGCTGTGCTGTGCTAGAGCCCTCCCCTAGCTGCAGGAGGCTGTGCTGTGCTAGAGCCCTCCCCTAGCTGCAGGAGGCGTGCTGTGCTAGAGCCCTCCCCTAGCTGCAGGAGGCTGTGCTGTCCTAGAGCCCTCCCCTAGCTGCAGGAGGCTGTGCTAGAGCCCTTCCCTAGCTGCAGGAGGCTGTGCTGTGCTAGAGCCCTTCCCTAGCTGCAGGAGGCTGTGCTAGAGCCCTCCCCTAGCTGCAGGAGGCTGTGCTGTGCTGGAGCCCTCCCCTAGCTGTAGGAGGCTGTGCTAGAGCCATTCCCTAACTGCAGGAGGCTGTGCTGTGCTAGAGCCCTCCCCTAGCTGCAGGAGGCTGTGCTAGAGCCCTTCCCTAGCTGCAGGAGGCTGTGCTAGAGCCTTTCCCTAGCTGCAGAAGGCTATGCTGTCCTAGAGCCCTTCCCTAGCTGCAGGAGGCTGTGCTAGAGCCCTTCCCTAGCTGCAGGAGGCTGTGCTAGAGCCCTCCCCTAGCTGCAGGAGGCTGTGCTGTGCTAGAGCTATCCCCTAGCTGCAGGAGGCTGTGCTGTGCTGGAGCCCTTCCCTAGCTGCAGGAGGCTGTGCTGTGCTAGAACCCTTCCCTAGCTGCAGGAGGCTGTGCTGTGCTAGAGCCCTTCCCTAGCTGCAGGAGGCTGTGCTGTGCTAGAGCCCTTCCCTAGCTGCAGGAGGCTGTGCTGTGCTAGAGCCCTTCCCTAGCTGCCTGAGGCTGTGCTGTGCTAGAGCCCTTCCCTAGCTGCAGGAGGCTGTGCTGTGCTAGAGCCCTTCCCTAGCTGCCTGAGGCTGTGCTGTGCTAGAGCCCTCCCCTAGCTGCAGGAGGCTGTGCTGTGCTAGAGCCCTCCCCTAGCTGCAGGAGGCTGTGCTGTGCTGGAGCCCTTCCCTAGCTGCAGGAGGCTGTGCTAGAGCCCTCCCCTAGCTGCAGGAGGCTGTGCTGTGCTAGAGCCCTCCCCTAGCTGCAGGAGGCTGTGCTGTGCTAGAGCCCTCCCCTAGCTGCAGGCGGCTGTGCTGTGCTAGAGCCCTCCCCTAGCTGCAGGAGGCTGTGCTGTCATAGAGCCCTCCCCTAGCTGCAGGAGGCTGTGCTAGAGCCCTTCCCTAGCTGCAGGAGGCTGTGCTGTGCTAGAGCCCTTCCCTAGCTGCAGGAGGCTGTGCTAGAGCCCTCCCCTAGCTGCAGGAGGCTGTGCTGTGCTGGAGCCCTCCCCTAGCTGCAGGAGGCTGTGCTAGAGCCATTCCCTAACTGCAGGAGGCTGTGCTGTGCTAGAGCCCTCCCCTAGCTGCAGGAGGCTGTGCTAGAGCCCTTCCCTAGCTGCAGGAGGCTGTGCTGGAGCCCTTCCCTAGCTGCCTGAGGCTGTGCTGTGCTAGAGCCCTCCCCTAGCTGCAGGAGGCTGTGCTAGAGCCCTTCCCTAGCTGCAGGAGGCTGTGCTGTGCTAGAGCCCTTCCCTAGCTGCAGGAGGCTGTGCTAGAGCCCTTCCCTAGCTGCAGGAGGCTGTGCTAGAGCCCTTCCCTAGCTGCAGGAGGCTGTGCTGTGCTAGAGCCTTTCCCTAGCTGCAGAAGGCTATGCTGTCCTAGAGCCCTTCCCTAGCTGCAGGCGGCTGTGCTGTGCTAGAGCCCTTCCCTAGCTGCAGGAGGCTGTGCTGTGCTAGAGCCCTTCCCTAGCTGCAGGAGGCTGTGCTAGAGCCCTTCCCTAGCTGCAGGAGGCTGTGCTGTGCTAGAGCCCTCCCCTAGTTGCTTGAGGCTGTGCTGTGCTAGAGCCCTCCCCTAGCTGCAGGAGGCTGTGCTAGAGCCCTCCCCTAGCTGCAGGAGGCTGTGCTGTGCTAATGCCCTTCCCTAGCTGCAGGAGGCTGTGCTGTGCTAGAGCCCTTCCCTAGCTGCAGGAGGCTGTGCTGTGCTAGAGCCCTTCCCTAGCTGCAGGAGGCTGTGCTGTGCTAGAGCCCTTCCCTAGCTGCAGGAGGCTGTGCTGTGCGAGAGCCCTTCCCTAGCTGCCTGAGGCTGTGCTGTGCTAGAGCCCTTCCCTAGCTGCAGGAGGCTGTGCTGTGCTAGAGCCCTTCCCTAGCTGCCTGAGGCTGTGCTGTGCTAGAGCCCTTCCCCAGCTGCAGGAGGCTGTGCTAGAGCCCTCCCCTAGCTGCAGGAGGCTGTGCTGTGCTGGAGCCCTTCCCTAGCTGCAGGAGGCTGTGCTGTGGTAGAGCCCTCCCCTAGCTGCAGGAGGCTGTGCTGTGCTAGAGCCCTCCCCTAGCTGCAGGAGGCTGTGCTGTGCTGGAGCCCTTTTCTAGCTGCAGGAGGCTGTGCTAGAGCCCTCCCCTAGCTGCAGGAGGCTGTGCTGTGCTAGAGCCCTCCCCTAGCTGCAGGAGGCTGTGCTGTGCTAGAGCCCTCCCCTAGCTGCAGGAGGCGTGCTGTGCTAGAGCCCTCCCCTAGCTGCAGGAGGCTGTGCTGTCCTAGAGCCCTCCCCTAGCTGCAGGAGGCTGTGCTAGAGCCCTTCCCTAGCTGCAGGAGGCTGTGCTGTGCTAGAGCCCTTCCCTAGCTGCAGGAGGCTGTGCTAGAGCCCTCCCCTAGCTGCAGGAGGCTGTGCTGTGCTGGAGCCCTCCCCTAGCTGTAGGAGGCTGTGCTAGAGCCATTCCCTAACTGCAGGAGGCTGTGCTGTGCTAGAGCCCTCCCCTAGCTGCAGGAGGCTGTGCTAGAGCCCTTCCCTAGCTGCAGGAGGCTGTGCTAGAGCCTTTCCCTAGCTGCAGAAGGCTATGCTGTCCTAGAGCCCTTCCCTAGCTGCAGGAGGCTGTGCTGTGCTAGAGCCCTTCCCTAGCTGCAGGAGGCTGTGCTGTGCTAGAGCCCTTTTCTAGCTGCAGGAGGCTGTGCTAGAGCCCTTCCCTAGCTGCAGGAGGCTGTGCTGTGCTAGAGCCCTCCCCTAGCTGCTTGAGGCTGTGCTGTGCTAGAGCCCTCCCCTAGCTGCAGGAGGCTGTGCTAGAGCCCTCCCCTAGCTGCAGGAGGCTGTGCTGTGCTGGAGCCCTTCCCTAGCTGCAGGAGGCTGTGCTGTGCTAGAGCCCTTCCCTAGCTGCAGGAGGCTGTGCTGTGCTAGAGCCCTTTTCTAGCTGCAGGAGGCTGTGCTAGAGCCCTTCCCTAGCTGCAGGAGGCTGTGCTGTGCTAGAGCCCTCCCCTAGCTGCTTGAGGCTGTGCTGTGCTAGAGCCCTCCCCTAGCTGCAGGAGGCTGTGCTAGAGCCCTCCCCTAGCTGCAGGAGGCTGTTCTGTGCTGGAGCCCTTCCCTAGCTGCAGGAGGCTGTGCTGTGCTAGAGCCCTCCCCTAGCTGCAGGAGGCTGTGCTGTGCTAGAGCCCTTCCCTAGCTGCAGGAGGCTGTGCTACAGCCCTTCCCTAGCTGCAGGAGGCTGTGCTACAGCCCTTCCCTAGCTGCAGGAGGCTGTGCTACAGCCCTTCCCTAGCTGCAGGAGGCTGTGCTGTGCTAGAGCCCTCCCCTAGATGCAGGAGGCTGTGCTACAGCCCTTCCCTAGCTGCAGGAGGCTGTGCTGTGCTAGAGCCCTCCCCTAGTTGCTTGAGGCTGTGCTGTGCTAGAGCCCTCCCCTAGCTGCAGGAGGCTGTGCTAGAGCCCTCCCCTAGCTGCAGGAGGCTGTGCTGTGCTAGAGCCCTTCCCTAGCTGCAGGAGGCTGTGCTACAGCCCTTCCCTAGCTGCAGGAGGCTGTGCTGTGCTACAGCCCTTCCCTAGCTGCAGGAGGCTGTGCTGTGCTAGAGCCCTTCCCTAGCTGCAGGAGGCTGTGCTGTGCTAGAGCCCTTCCCTAGCTGCAGGAGGCTGTGCTGTGCTGGAGCCCTTCCCTAGCTGCAGGAGGCTGTGCTGTGCTGGAGCCCTCCCCTAGCTGCAGGAGGCTGTGCTGTGCTGGAGCCCTTCCCTAGCTGCCTGAGGCTGTGCTAGAGCCCTTCCCTAGCTGCAGGAGGCTGTGCTGTGCTGGAGCCCTTCCCTAGCTGCAGGAGGCTGTGCTGTGCTGGAGCCCTCCCCTAGCTGCAGGAGGCTGTGCTGTGCTGGAGCCGTCCCCTAGCTGCAGGAGGCTGTGCTGTGCTAGAGCCCTCCCCTAGCTGCAGGAGGCTGTGCTGTGCTAGAGCCCTCCCCTAGCTGCAGGAGGCTGTGCTGTGCTGGAGCCCTTCCCTAGCTGCAGGAGGCTGTGCTGTGCTGGAGCCCTCCCCTAGCTGCAGGAGGCTGTGCTGTGCTAGAGCCCTCCCCTAGCTGCAGGAGGCTGTGCTGTGCTGGAGCCCTCCCCTAGCTGCAGGAGGCTGTGCTGGAGCCCTTCCCTAGCTGCAGGAAGCTGTGCTGTGCTAGAGCCCTTGCCTAGCTGCAGGAGGCTGTGCTGTGCTAGAGCCCTTCCCTAGCTGCCTGAGGCTGTGCTGTGCTAGAGCCCTTCCCTAGCTGCAGGAGGCTGTGCTGTGGTAGAGCCTTCCCCTAGCTGCAGGAGGCTGTGCTGTGCTGGAGCCCTTCCCTAGCTGCAGGAGGCTGTGCTGTGCTAGAGCCCTTCCCTAGCTGCAGGAGGCTGTGCTGTGCTAGAGCCCTCCCCTAGCTGCAGGAGGCTGTGCTGTGCTAGAGCCCTTCCCTAGCTGCAGGAGGCTGTGCTGTGCTGGAGCCCTTCCCTAGCTGCAGGAGGCTGTGCTGTGCTGGAGCCCTTCCGTAGCTGCAGGAGGCTGTGCTAGAGCCCTCCCCTAGCTGCAGGAGGCTGTGCTAGAGCCCTTCCCTAGCTGCAGGAGGCTGTGCTGTCCTAGAGCCTTTCCCTAGCTGCAGAAGGCTATGCTGTCCTAGAGCCCTTTCCTAGCTGCAGGAGGCTGTGCTGTGCTAGAGCCCTTCCCTAGCTCCAGGAGGCTGTGCTAGAGCCCTCCCCTAGCTGCAGGAGGCTGTGCTGTGCTAGAGCCCTTCCCTAGCTGCAGGAGGCTGTGCTGTGGTAGAGCCTTCCCCTAGCTGCAGGAGGCTGTGCTGTGCTGGAGCCCTTCCCTAGCTGCAGGAGGCTGTGCTGTGCTGGAGCCCTCCCCTAGCTGCAGGAGGCTGTGCTGTGCTAGAGCCCTCCCCTAGCTGCAGGAGGCTGTGCTGTGCTGGAGCCCTCCCCTAGCTGCAGGAGGCTGTGCTGGAGCCCTTCCCTAGCTGCAGGAAGCTGTGCTGTGCTAGAGCCCTTGCCTAGCTGCAGGAGGCTGTGCTGTGCTAGAGCCCTTCCCTAGCTGCCTGAGGCTGTGCTGTGCTAGAGCCCTTCCCTAGCTGCAGGAGGCTGTGCTGTGGTAGAGCCTTCCCCTAGCTGCAGGAGGCTGTGCTGTGCTGGAGCCCTTCCCTAGCTGCAGGAGGCTGTGCTGTGCTAGAGCCCTTCCCTAGCTGCAGGAGGCTGTGCTGTGCTAGAGCCCTCCCCTAGCTGCAGGAGGCTGTGCTGTGCTAGAGCCCTTCCCTAGCTGCAGGAGGCTGTGCTGTGCTGGAGCCCTTCCCTAGCTGCAGGAGGCTGTGCTGTGCTGGAGCCCTTCCGTAGCTGCAGGAGGCTGTGCTAGAGCCCTCCCCTAGCTGCAGGAGGCTGTGCTAGAGCCCTTCCCTAGCTGCAGGAGGCTGTGCTGTCCTAGAGCCTTTCCCTAGCTGCAGAAGGCTATGCTGTCCTAGAGCCCTTTCCTAGCTGCAGGAGGCTGTGCTGTGCTAGAGCCCTTCCCTAGCTCCAGGAGGCTGTGCTAGAGCCCTCCCCTAGCTGCAGGAGGCTGTGCTGTGCTAGAGCCCTTCCCTAGCTGCAGGAGGCTGTGCTAGAGCCCTTCCCTAACTGCAGGAGGCTGTGCTGTCCTAGAGCCTTTCCCTAGCTGCAGAAGGCTATGCTGTCCTAGAGCCCTCCCCTAGCTGCAGGAGGCTGTGCTGTGCTGGAGCCCTTCCCTAGCTGCAGGAGGCTGTGCTGTGCTAGAGCCCTTCTCTAGCTGCAGGAGGCTGTGCTGTCCTAGAGCCCTTCCCTAGCTGCAGGAGGCTGTGCTGTGCTAGAGCCCTTCCCTAGCTGCAGGAGGCTGTGCTAGAGCCCTTCCCTAGCTGCAGGAGGCTGTGCTAGAGCCCTCCCCTAGCTGCAGGAGGCTGTGCTGTGCTAGAGCCTTTCCCTAGCTGCAGAAGGCTATGCTGTCCTAGAGCCCTTCCCTAGCTGCAGGAGGCTGTGCTGTCCTAGAGCCCTTCCCTAGCTGCAGGAGGCTGTGCTGTGCTAGAGCCCTTCCCTAGCTGCAGGAGGCTGTGCTAGATCCCTTCCCTAGGTGCAGGAGGCTGTGCTAGAGCCCTCCCCTAGCTGCAGGAGGCTGTGCTGTGCTAGAGCCCTTCCCTAGCTGCAGGAGGCTGTGCTGTGCTGGAGCCCTTCCCTAGCTGAAGGAGGCTGTGCTGTGCTAGAGCCCTTCCCTAGCTGCAGGAGGCTGTGCTGTCCTAGAGCCCTCCCCTAGCTGCAGGAGGCTGTGCTGTCCTAGAGCCCTCCCCTAGCTGCAGAAGGCTGTGCACCGGATCCCTAACACTGGAAAACAAGTTAAAAACAAAGAGGGTCTGGGCTCAGTGTGGTGGTGTTCGCCTTGAATCCCCCCTGGTCCATATAGTGAGTTTCAAGTCAGCCAGGTCTACACAGCGAGATCCCGTCTTTAAAAATAAAGCAAGCCAGAGAGGGTGGTTTATGCCTGTAATCCCAGCACTCGGGAAGCAGAGGAAGGCAAATCTCTGAGTTCAAGGACAGCCCGGTCTACAAAGCAAGTCCAGGGCAGCCAGGGCTACACAGAGAAATCCTGTCATGAAAAACCAAAAACAAACAAACAAACAAACAAACAAGTAAGTGCAGGGCTCTGGGATTTGTTGTAGGAAGGGCTCCTTCGGGGAGCGAGGTCCCAGCTGCTGTCTCTGGACTCCTACTGTCTCTTTTTTAGATGACCAAAATGTTGGACCTTCTGGAGGACTTCCTAGACTACGAGGGCTACAAGTACGAGCGCATCGACGGCGGCATCACGGGCGCCCTCAGGCAGGAGGCCATCGACCGCTTCAACGGTGAGGATGAAGTAAATTCTTTGGTCCCTGTGGACATGGAAGGCCTGAGAAACTTCTGCCATGTCCTTAGGATGGGGGGTGCTGAGGGGATGCTGGAAACTTGACCAGGAGTTAGGATACAGTGTTTATAGTCGGAGCACCTAGCAGCCAGGGGTAAACTTGGCCTCCTAATTCTCACATCCTAGCTCCTGGTGCCCAACAGTTCTGCTTCCTGCTGTCCACCCGAGCTGGTGGCCTGGGCATCAACTTGGCCACTGCTGACACTGTCATCATCTTCGATTCAGATTGGAACCCCCATAATGACATCCAGGTGGGAACCTGCACCCCACATTCCCTGTTACGTTCAGCAAGTTGACACCGGTTCATGAAGGAGGTTGTCCTGCTCAGGGGCGGGTCTTAGGAGAGACAAGAAGGCCTTTCCCTACCGGTGTCAGCTTCTCTGTGTCACTCTGCGATGCCCTCTATTTCTTCCTGCCCCTGTAGGCCTTCAGCAGAGCCCACCGGATTGGCCAGGCAAACAAAGTGATGATTTACCGGTTTGTGACTCGAGCATCTGTGGAAGAACGAATCACACAGGTGGCGAAGAGAAAGATGATGTTGACACATCTGGTCGTGCGGCCGGGTCTGGGCTCCAAGGCTGGCTCCATGTCCAAGCAGGAGCTGGATGACATCCTGAAATTTGGCACCGAGGAGCTCTTCAAGGACGAGAACGAGGGTGAGCCTCTTCTGCAGCCCTTGAGGCAGCCCGGGCTCCTCAGGGAAAACACCCCCAGGAAGCTCCCCCAAATCAAACCTTTCCTGTCAGCCTGCGCAGGACAGATACCTTCTTCTTCCTAGTCTTCCTGAGATAAGGGTTGGCCACCTGAGGACACAAAGCAAAAACCCTTGCCACGAGTCCCAGGGAACAGTCCTTTCCTCCAGGCCTGTGAGAAGGAGGGGGCGGAGCATCTCCCGTCCTGACTAAGCTGTGGCCTCTTCTGTCCCTTGTCTCTGCCAGGGGAGAATAAGGAGGAGGACAGCAGTGTGATCCACTATGACAATGAAGCCATTGCTCGGCTGCTGGACCGAAACCAGGATGCGACCGAGGACACGGATGTGCAGAACATGAACGAGTATCTTAGCTCCTTCAAGGTGGCGCAGTACGTCGTGCGCGAAGAAGACAAGGTGAGAGGTGTGGGGGCCACACCCTGTCCCCCAGGGCCGTCTCTGGGGGGCCGTGCCGGTCACTAAGTTTTGAAGTAGTACTATTCTGCACCCTTGCTTTTGGTTTATTCTCTCATCCTGGTCCCCAGCAAAAAGCAACAGTGGACCTCCAACGCTTCTCATTCTGAGAGACAACACTGAGCTTTGGAGAGACACCTAGGTACAGAAAGTTCTAGCAGTCACAGACCGCTGCTTCTGTGTCTGTGGGAAGTGAGGGGGAAGTAGAGCAGAGGTTTAAAGGCGCAGGGAACAGGTGACAGGGAAAATGTCTCCAGAAACGGGATGCTGGGTCCGAGAACATCAAGCAGGATTTGGCCAGCGAGGGATTTGATGCAGCAGTGGGTGTGGCGAGGAGGCGGCTGGCGGCCTTCACTCTTGCCGCCCTTTCAGATTGAGGAGATCGAGCGGGAGATCATCAAGCAGGAGGAGAACGTGGACCCCGACTACTGGGAGAAGCTGCTGCGCCACCACTATGAGCAGCAGCAGGAGGACCTGGCCCGCAACCTGGGCAAGGGCAAGAGGGTGCGAAAGCAGGTCAACTACAACGACGCCGCGCAGGAGGATCAAGGTGACGCCACCCCTGACGAGAGAGAAGGGAAGATGCGATGGGCAGAGCTTCTTGCCAAGGCTGTAGGGCGGGAAGGGGGCTGGGGGACCAGGAAGGGCCAGGAGGAAGTTTCTAAGGCCAGATGGATCTGTGAGATTTACTGACCTAGGGACTGCAGAGGGACCCTGTGAGCACCCCAGGGACTCATTGTTTACGTAGCTGTGACATGCGTCAGAGTGGGAAAGTAGGAAATACCGAGAGGCCAGAGATGGCTCAGGAGGACCAGGGCCAGGGTGGAGGTGGAGAAAAGTGCAGGAGGAAGAACACAAGTGCAGAGAGCCCAGTATGGCTGCCGCGGAGCTGACCATGGAGCCCTCTCGGTCCCTCACAGATAACCAGTCAGAGTACTCGGTGGGGTCGGAGGAGGAGGACGAAGACTTCGATGAGCGTCCAGAAGGTGGCGTCTTCTCTTGACTTTTTTGTCTCAGCTTTTTCAGTTTCACCTTCCAGCTTTCTTTAAGTCCTTTATTTGTTAAAGATTTATTTATTTTTATGTATATACTTTGACCTGCATGTATGTCTGTGCACTGTCTGCATGCCTGGTACCTGCAGAGGCCAGAAGAGGTTGTCAGATCCTCTGAAACTGCAGTTACAGATGGTTGTGCGCCACTGTGTGGGTGCTGGAAATCAAGCCCTGGGCTCTTAATTGTTGAGCCATCACTCTAGCCCCTGAGCCCCCTGTTTTTATGCAATAAAAATGCTTTGTTTTGCTGGGCACGCTGATGCATGCCCATAATCCCAGCACTCAGGAAGGCAGAGACAGGCAGATCTTTGTGAGTTTGAGGCCATTTTGGTCAACAAAGTGAGTCTAGGACAACCAAGGCTAAACTCTGCCTCAAAAACAAAAAGCAAAAGCAAAAACAAAAATTCTTTAAAATGCTTTGTTTTGGGGTGGGAACATGGTAGCACACACTTGTAATGTCAACAGTTAGGCGAAAGCAGGAGGGTTGCTAGTTCGAGGCATTCTGACTACACATTCTGACTACATATTCTGACTACACATTCTGACTACATAGCCGCTGTATCTCAAAAAGAAAGAAAAGCTGCTCTGGTAGGAAAACTGACTATTGAATATGGAAAGGAAGTCGCGGCCATGATGTCTCTGTTGTTGAAGCTGGAGCATACAGCCATGTGGTAGCAGGTGTTCTCAGGTCAAGAAAGGCGGCGAGGTGTGGTGACAACACCGGCAGCTCCAGCCGCGAGGAGGGTTGGACAGGATGCAGGAGGTGGAGGCCTGAGCAGCACAGACTCCATCCAAAAGTACAAACTCGCATACACTGAAGCCAAACAGGAAGAGGATGTCATTTTTTAAATGTTTAGTAATAGATAAAAGGCAGTAAGATACCGGGTCAATTTTACGTTTAATGATACAAGACAATGATAAGAAGATACCAGGTATTAGATTATATGAGGTTTATTAAATGAGCTTGGGGAGAGAAGGGAAGGGGGGAGGGGTACCCCAGAGAGAGGCAGAGACAGAGACAGAGCGACAGAGTGAAAGACAGATCGAGAGAGTAAGAGAAGGGTGAGAGAGACAGAGAGGGGAAAGAGAGAGCCACAAGGAAGGTCTGTCCTTTTCTATAGCCCTGCGCAGGGCTATGCCCCCCCCCGTGGCAGGTAGACAATGACATCACAGGTAGGCAATGACATCACAGGTAGGCAATGACATCACAGGTAGGCAATGACATCACAGGTAGGCCGACTGGAGCAGAATCCCAACACCTTTACTTTCCCACGAGTAACGTTGCCTGTCAGGATATTTGTTACTAATTTTTGGATATGGCTTGTTTTAGCCTTAGCAGGTAGTAATGCTGACAACGTGCTTGCAAGAAAATCAGAGGCAAATGTGAATAGACTAGCCCTGTGTTTTATATGTCATGGGATGGGTATAAGGCAGACTGAGGGCTAAGAGGGGGTGCTGACTCCACTAATCAATGTCACCCTCACCTTTAGGGCGTCGGCAGTCAAAGAGGCAGCTCCGGAACGAAAAGGACAAGCCGCTGCCCCCACTGCTGGCTCGAGTCGGGGGCAACATTGAAGTGAGACGCTGGCCAGGCACCTTGCATGAGCTCTAAGGAAAAAAGGGGTCTGGGTACACTGGGAATGGAGTAGGCAGAACTTCCGGCTCCTCATCATTCACAGCCCCGCCTCTTTGCCTCACCTTCCCGATGCAGGTATTGGGGTTCAATACTCGACAGCGGAAGGCTTTCCTTAATGCTGTGATGCGCTGGGGGATGCCGCCTCAGGATGCTTTCACCACGCAGTGGCTAGTGCGAGACCTGAGGGGCAAAACCGAGAAGGAGTTTAAGTGAGTGCGGACGGAGGGCCCGAGCCAAGAGCTTTGGGTCTTCTTGTTCTTCCTATTGGCTGCCGCGTGATGTGACCTTACTCAGCTGATCACCACTCCGTAGTCATGTGCAGGCTCTGTTTCCTGGGAGGTGGGCTCAGCCTGCCCCACTTCCCCTCAGCAGAGCCTAGAATAAAGGGGCCAGGCCTCCTCCTCACGGGAGAGGTGTCTGAGGAAGGAGCCTCACCCGGGCTGGCCGGGCCTCACATTTACTTGGCCATGAAAACCTGGCAGGAGGAGCTGGTGAGCGGGATGAGGAACTGACTGATGGCTCAGGGACAAAGTGCCCAGTCCCAGGAGACGCAGCAGGGGAGCTGACAGCTGAGGGGAGGGGTGGGGGGCCTGCAGGCAGTGAATGAGCTAGGAAGTGAGGGCGGATGCAGGTGCGTGGCCTTTGGGCGGAGTCTTGGAAGCACCTGGGAGTTGAAGTTGAGGGAGTCAGTGAGCTGTGTGTCGTCTTCTGTGCCCGAACCCTGCTAAGTCTTTGCTAAGCCCTCCCACTCCCATGCTTTCCAGGGCCTACGTGTCTTTGTTCATGCGCCATCTGTGTGAGCCTGGGGCAGACGGCTCTGAAACCTTTGCCGATGGGGTCCCTCGCGAGGGGCTGAGTCGCCAGCAGGTGCTGACCCGAATCGGAGTCATGTCTCTTGTCAAGAAGAAGGTCAGCTTTTCCTCCCTCATGTGTCAGGCCGGCTGCTTAGTCTCTGCTCTTCTCTGTCTCTCATCTGAGTCTCACCTCAGGCTGGTGTGGTACAGAGGAGACAGAGCCTCCTGCTTGCCTGGTGCCGGGAACTGACCTCGTCCCTGCTCGCCTCCTTCCCCAGGTGCAGGAGTTCGAGCACATCAACGGACGCTGGTCCATGCCGGAGCTGATGCCTGACCCTAGTGCTGACTCCAAACGCTCTTCCAGGGCTTCCTCTCCCACCAAAACCTCGCCCACCACTCCGGAGGCGTCCACAACCAACAGTCCTTGCACCTCTAAACCTGGTAATTGGAAGTCAGGGGCGGATGGCGGGGAACAAGTGTGGCCAGATGTGAGGGCGGAAAACCTGTTTTCCCCCTTGGATTAGTCTGTTTGTGTGATTATAATGCGGTACATGAAGTTGCACAACTTTGTATAGGAAATAGGCTTGTTTGGGCTCATGGTTTTGGAGGTTCAAGGTCAACAGCTGCGTCTCGCTTGCAACATCCTGGGTCACGGCGGCTGCTGCGTGGTGAATGGCAGAGATCATGCATGTGCCGCCTTCCCAAGCCCTCTTTTTGTTTGTTTGTTTTTTTCTTTTCTTTTTAAGATTTTATTTATTTGTTATTTATACAGTACTCTGCCCCCATGTGTGCCTGCAGGCCAGAAGAGGGCACCAGATCTCATTAAAGATGGTTGTGAGCCACCATGTGGTTGCTGGGAATTGAACTCAGGACCTCTGGAAGAACAGCCAGTGCTCTTAACCTCTGAGCCATCTCTCCAGCCCCTGTTTGTTTTTTTCAAGACAGGGTTTCTCTGTGTAGCCTTGGCTATCCTGGACTCACTTTGTAGACCAGGCTGGCCTCGAACTCACAGCGATCCGCCTGCCTCTGCCTCCCGAGTGCTGGGATTAAAGGCGTGCGCCACCAGGGTTCAGTTACAGGTCTCACCCCATGACGTCATCTAACCCTGATCGCCTCCTCCAAACCCACCTGTAAATACTGTAGTTAGTTCAGTGTCTGCCAGGTTCTTATCTCACAGTGGCATTCAGTGCAACACACGAACCTCTGGAGAGCAAGTAAGCCTTGTCCAAGCCCTAGCACTGCCTTGTCCCACAGCGACCCCGGCTCCCAGTGAGAAAGCAGATGGTGTAAGGACACCTCCGGACAAAGAGGACGCGGAGAATCCAGAAGAGAAACCAGAGAAGAATAGCAGAGCCGGGGAGAAGATGGAGACAGAGGTGTGTGAACACCCTCTTCTCCCTGAGGAGATGGGGGGAGGCCTTGGCCACTAGGTGCCTAGGGACGCGTTAGCTCATCTTGACTCAATTGACCACCCCCAGGTTGATTGTCCCAGCCCAGCCCCATCACTTGGAGAGCGGCTAGAACCGAGGAAGAGCCTATTAGAGGTTGAAGCCCCAGGGGCGCCTGGAGAGACAGCGCCTGAGCCTGGGTACCGAGGAGACAGAGACAAGTCCGGTGGGTGTCTTGTCCTAGTGGCCACGCGGATTTGAATTCTGGAGTTCCCTCTTCTGGAGCTGGGATGAGAGTAACAGCTTCCCTTCCTCCCTCCTCCCTCTTCCCTCCTCCCTCCTCCCCCCTCCCTCCTCCCTCCTCCCTCCCTCCTCCCTCCTCCCTCCTCCCTCCTCCCTCCTGACTTTCCCCACAGCCTCAGAGCCAACACCAGGAGGAAGAGGGGAGGAGGAACCGCTGGATGCACAGGAGCACAGGGAGCGGCCCGAGCGGGGACCGGGGGATTTGGGCAAAAGAGGTAACGGGGAAGAAGGGCTGGACACCCAAGTCTCTGAGGGTAGGGGGCAGAGTCTGGGGGACCCAGTGCCTGGGTCTTGGGTGAGCAGCTGTCGGAAGAGCCAGTGCAGTCCATGTGTTAGTGTTCGGACTCAGGAGGAGGCTGTCCTGAGGTATGAGCTCTGCCTTGTTTGGCCTAGCAGAAGATGGAAAAGCAGACCGGGAGCTTCGCCTTGGGCCTCCTCGAGATGAGCCACGGGCCAGCGGGCGCCGTGAGGAGAAGGTGGAGAAGCCGAGGTTCATGTTCAATATCGCCGACGGTGGCTTCACAGGTGTGAGCGCTTGTCTCTTCCCTGCCCCTCGCTGTCCATTTGGGTTTTCTCACTGTGTCCGAGGCTAACAAGCTCATTAAATGAAATGGTGCATCCTGGCGATGAGCCTTGCTCTAAATCCTGCCTGTCCTACCAAACTTCCGCTGGTCTCCAGTACAAGTTTTGTCTTAATCCTAATGTGAGCCTGTTCATGATTAACTTGATTATTTACCTCCTAACATAGTGTTTTCCTGCCTTTTTAAAAATTTAACTCTTTTCAGATTTATTTTATGCGTATGAGTGTTTGCCTGAATGTGTGTGTGCGCACAACATGTGCACAATGCCCCATCGGTCAGGAGATGGTGCTGGACCCTCTGTAACTGGAGTTAGAGGTGGTTGTGAGCCGCCATGTATGTGCTGTGACCCGAGCTCTGGTCCTTTTAACCGCTCAGCCACCCACCTAAGCCTCCCTTCAGTTCTAAGGGGCCTTGAACACTCTGCCCTTACCAGCTCTCCGTCTGTGTGCGCCTGCGGGTGGGCGTGGGTCACGGACCCCTGCTGCCTCTCTCCTGCCCTCTGCAGAGCTGCACACACTGTGGCAGAACGAGGAACGGGCAGCCATTTCCTCGGGGAGACTCAACGACATCTGGCACCGCAGACATGACTACTGGCTGCTGGCGGGGATCGTCCTGTATCCTCTGTCTCTGGGCAGGAAGAAGGGCTCTCTGCTGGGGACGGCGTCGCAGCGGCTCTGTGGCTGCGAGAAACACCATGGCCAGAAGCAACTTGTGGAGGAAGGAGTTTATTTCACATTACAGCTTGTCGCGCATTGTCCAGGGAAGTCAGGGCCGGAACCTGGAGGCAGGAGCTGATGCAGAGGCCATGGTGGGGTGCTGCTTACTGCCTTGCTACCCATGGCTTCTTCAGCCTGCTTTCTTTCTTTCTTTCTTCCTTTCTTTTTTTCTTTTCTTTCTTTCTTTCTTTTTTTTGTTTGTTTGTTGTTTTTTTCGAGACAGGGTCTCTCTGTGTTAGCCTTAGCTGACTTGGACTCGCTTTGTAGACCAGGCTAGCCTCCAACTCGAAGAGATCCACCTGCTTCTGCCTCCTGAGTGCTGGGATTAAAGGCGTGCACCACCACTCCCAGCCAGCCTCCTTTCTTACAGGACCCAGAACCACCAGCCCAGGGGTGGCAGCGCCTACAGGGGGCTGGGCCCGCCCATGTCAGTCACTAATTAAGGAAATGTCTTTAAGTTTGCCACAGCCCAGCCTCGTGGCTGTGTTTTCTCAGCTGATGTTCTCTTTCCCAGATAATTCTAACTTGTGTCAGGTTGAGAAAAACTAGCCAAGACAGAGGGGAACGCAAGAGAAGAAGGTTCACGCTCAGTCAGGGAGGCCTGTGCCACATTCTGGGCAAGTCTGGCCAGCAAGATCTGTTTACAGCCAGGTCCACTCGGTTCCGCTCCTTGACAGTCCCCTCCCCTCCGTCGGCAGCCATGGCTATGCGCGGTGGCAGGACATTCAGAACGATGCTCAGTTTGCAATCATCAACGAACCATTTAAGACCGAAGCCAATAAGGGGAACTTCTTGGAGATGAAAAATAAATTCCTGGCCCGGAGGTTCAAGGTGGGAATAAAAGGGGGGAAGAAGTGGGCGGGGGAAGGGCTTGGCCCAGGCGTGGGCTAGAAGGAATGTTGCCATCTTGAGAGTCGAGATGGCACGTGTGGCTAAGGCCACAGTGTGTGCCCGTGTGATGGGAACTGTGGTCTGGATGGAAGTTGATGCTGGGGTCACACACTCTGGGGACGGAGTAGCTCCCTAGCGTCCTGGTCCCCCACTCCCCTGTGCTCACCTCTACCCTGCACCCTCCGCTCCTGCCCTAGCGTCCTGGTCCCCCCACTCCCCTGTGCTCACCTCTACCCTGCACCCTCAGCTCCTGCCCTAGCGTCCTGGTCCCCCCACTGACCTGTGCTCACCTCTACCCTGCACCCTCAGCTCCTGCCCTAGCGTCCTGGTCCCCCCACTCCCCTGTGCTCACCTCTACCCTGCACCCTCAGCTCCTGCCCTAGCGTCCTGGTCCCCCCACTCCCCTGTGCTCACCTCTACCCTGCACCCTCAGCTCCTGGAGCAGGCGCTGGTGATCGAGGAGCAGCTGCGGCGGGCGGCCTACCTGAACCTGTCACAGGAGCCGGCGCACCCCGCCATGGCCCTCCACGCCCGCTTTGCCGAGGCCGAGTGCCTAGCCGAGAGCCACCAGCACCTCTCCAAGGAGTCGCTGGCAGGGAACAAGCCAGCCAACGCCGTCCTGCACAAGGGTAAGGGCCGCGGTGGCCCCGCGCGGGGGAGGGCCCACAACGCTGCGTAAGTCTTCACCCCGCACCCTTCAAAATCTTCCCACACCCCATCCCCTTACCCCTCTGTCCTCTGAGCCACTCCCCTCTGACCTCTAACCCCATCTCTGACCCAGCTGGAACACTGTTGGCTTTTAGCCTTTATCCCTTGTCCAAACCCACACTTGGTCGGGTTCACACCAGTGACCAGCAGGGTACCAGTCACCTCACAGGGTGGGTCTGCATGGTCACACCTACCGCGGTCCTGGCAGCCTTGGTTCGTGTATGTACACCACAGACGCCCTCAGCTCTGGCCCCGCAGGTCACTTCCCTCATATTCAGTCACCCTATGAAGTGAAAACTACTGCCCGTACCCCATAAAACTCTCCTTTGACCCCCAACCTTTTCTCCCGCACCCTCCTACCTTGCTAACTGCAGGTTAAGTCCCAGAGCCATCTTAACCACCTAACAGAAGCTGGTGTCGTGACCTCCTCCTGCTCCCTTAGGCCCTTCTGTGTAACGCTGACCCTTTAACTCCCCTCCCCCACTATGTGCAAAAACTGATCCCTCAAATCATACTTCCCGTGCCTCCCGTTCCTCCCCACCATCCCCAACCCTAACCTCCCTCTTCCAGTATGGGATGTTCTGACAACCCCGACCCATGTCTTCCAATGTCTTTCCCTACCCTTTGTCCGTATTGTTTCTTCTTCTTTATTTCCATCTGTCCTGTGTGATATCTGGCCTGACACTCTCCTCCTCTGAGTCACTCTTTTCCTGTCTCTTTTCTGTCATTTTTGTCACTTGGTTCCTTGTGTCCTCTCTTCTCTGGCTATACTTGTCCATCTGACTGTCACTTTTTCTGGCTCCATCTCTCTTTCCACCTTTTCTCTTGCCCTTCTTTCTCTGTGGCCCGGGCCCCAGTTCTGAACCAGCTGGAGGAGTTGCTGAGCGACATGAAGGCGGATGTGACCCGCCTGCCAGCCACGCTGTCCCGAATACCCCCCATCGCGGCCCGCCTGCAGATGTCCGAGCGCAGCATCCTCAGCCGGCTGGCCAGCAAGGGCACAGAGCCTCATCCCACACCGGTAACCCTCTTCTTCCCTAGCATGACCTCTCAGTGTCCCTCAGACACAGACACACACACACACACACACACACACACACACACACACACACACACACACACACGGAGCAGTCTGCTCCAACAGTCTTCACCTTGAGTCTCCCCATCCCACAACCTCTAGTGACTCTGGACCACAGATCCTTCCCCCTAAACTGTGGACTGACTAACCTCAGCTTGCTCTTGGTTCCAGGCCTTTCCCCCGGGTCCTTACGCCACACCTCCGGGGTACGGGGCGGCCTTCAGCGCCGCACCCGTAGGGGCGCTGGCCGCCGCAGGCGCCAATTACAGCCAGATGCCTGCGGGGTCCTTCATCACAGGTTAGACGGTGCTCCTGCCTCCTTGCTTCTCCCTCACTCTGGCCAAACTTCCTCTCTGCCTGACTCCCTTGTCCTGCTTTATACCCATGTCTTCCTTGTAAGTGTCCAGGGTTTTAGGGACGAGTTATTCTGGCCTTGTTCTGGCTGTTCTAACCTCTCCCGTTCATCAGGAGGCTGAGGCAGGATTCCTGAGAATCCTCAGGCTAGCCTCCTGGGCTTGTGTGAGATGCTTGTCTCAAAAAAGAAGCCAGCTGGGTGTGGTGTTCCACACAGTTAATCCCAGCACCTGGGGAGGCAGAAGCAGGTGGATCTCTGTGAGTTCTAGCTTCAGGGCAGCCGGGGCTATGTAGAAGACCCTATCTCAGAAAAACCAAAAGTCTCCCCGTCATACGGCTTCACAGCTCTCTCCCACTTGGACTTCCTCTACCTGGTGTCGTCAGGGGAAGTGAATGTCAACCCAGAGAGGCTAGAGTGAGTCAGACCCTGTCACGTTGTGCTGCAGGAGGAGTCTGAGGAGGAGGGTCACCCCTAGTCAGAGGAGGAGGGGTCACCCCTAGTGGGAGGAGGGTCACCCTTAGTCGGAGGAGGAGGGGTCACCCCTAGTCGTCTTTCTACATTTATTAGAAATTCACAAGTGGCAGGAAGTGACTTGGCAGTCAGGGTGGGCTGTTGTCAGGGAGTGCCACTTGGTATGTGGGGGCTGACTTTTCCTTACTCATCTCCCCAAACAGCCACCACCAACGGCCCTCCAGTGCTGGTGAAGAAAGAGAAGGAAATGGGGGTGCTGGTGTCAGACGGGCTGGATGGGAAGGAGCCCCGAGCAGGGGAGGTGATTTGTATAGACGACTGACTGCATCCCAGGCCTGCCCTTCACCGAGGCCCCGACCCCGGAGCCGACCCACATCTCAGGCCTTGGGGCCTGCCGCCAACCCTCCACCGTCCCCACCCCTTGGGCCACCACTGGGCTAGCAGCTCCCTTGTCCCTCTATAACTCCTCCCTTCAAGAAGGACCCCCTATCTCTCTCCACCTCCACACACCTTTCCCACCAAACCTTGAAGACTGTGCTGGTGTGCAGAGGTCTGGGTGGGAGATGGTTAGCAGGGTCTTCAGGTACCCATATGCCCCACCACCAGACATACGCACTTCCCAGTAAATGATTGTCGGAGGGAAGAGATGTGGCCTCCCCTGTCCTTTCCTGCAGTATCACCTCCACCTCCTGTGAAGCGGGGAACTAGGCTTGCCTGGCCTTCAGGAACTTCTGTGAGAACAGCCTCGAAGAGGGGAGCTCTATTAGAGGGATGAAAATAGCGCTGGGAGGAAGAAGGGAAGAGGAGGGTGGCCGCGTGGTACTGTCACTCCCTCTCCTGAACGGAGGGTGGGGCAGCTACAAGGGAGCTGGCTGCTGTTGAGTCCCAGTGGCTCTGTCACCTCCGCGTACCAGCATCTTGTGCTAGGAATGACTCTCCTCTCTGGGGGCCCAGGACCACCCCCACGAAGAGTGATGGTTGGGTGATACTCCTTCAAGCCAAAGAGGAGCTCCCCAACCTGTTCTGGGTGACCTAGAAAGGGTGGGAGAGAATACGGGGGCCAGACATGGGGGCAGATCCCCCCACTCTGGGGCTCAGGTTTCTGGGGAACTAAATCCTCCCTCCTCAAGGCCTGGATACAGACTAAATTTGAGTAGGTCAGGCCAGGGGCCTAGTCAGGAGCCTGCCTTGCCTGTGGGACCAGAGCTACATAGTGGGTAACAGGCTGGGGAGATTCGGGCGCATTCCCCCTTCAAGGAGGGGCCAGGGAGTGGCAGTTTGCATGGGGAACCCCCATATCCTCCTTGCTGCCCCTTTCCCAGTCTCTTCGCTCCTGCTCCTGGTCTGCCCCGATCCCTTCTGTATCAGGTTATCGGTTGTACATATAAATTATACTTTCCTTTCTGTGTGCTGTCATTTTTACCGAGGGAGGGGGATTCTGGTGTGGAGGTAAAATAAGAATTGTTGCTTTGTTCTGTTTCTTCTTAATAGACTCTCTCCCCCTGCGTTTTGTTGTTTTTCTTTCTGACACATGGTTTCTCTATATAGCCCTGGCTGCCCTGGAACCCAGAGATCCTGCCTCTGCCTCCCAAGTGCCAGGATTAAAGGCGTGTGCCACCGCCACCACCCCAGTTAGTAATCCCCTTTCTATTTTGTGACTTTCCTGGATTTTTATCTCTTGATCTATTCACCAAAATAAGACCTTCTCCCCAAACCAACCACACGATGAGCTTAGTGTACAGGCTGATGAGCAGCAGGGTCCCCGGGGCCAGTGTGTGGCAAGCAGAGGGAGCAGGCTTCCTGACACAAGGAGAGGTGTCCAGCAGCTGCCCAGCTCCAGGCCACCGCTTCCCCCAGAGTCAGCAGAGGTCACTACAGCTCCACAGGTTCAAGTCCACTGTGCAGCAGGGGATGCTGCTGCTGCTGCTTTTAAATTTAACTTTGTTTTAAAGACCTGGGGTCAGTGTGGTGTCACTTATGAAGGATTGAAACTGCTGGACAACACTGTATTATTCAATAACAGCCTTTCACAGGTTGGAGTGAGTGCAGATACTTTATTCTTGAGACCATTGCATTAAAAGTAGACAATCAACAGACAGCGAGTACATCATATGCATTAACACTGCATGGGCTCTGCAGGTAGCCATTTGGAGTTTACATTCTAGAAACACTCAAAGCATAAAACACCAGAAAATATAGCACTAGCTTTGGCAGCACATAGACAGAAACAGTGACAATAAGGCACATTACAGCCGCTGCATGCTGGCCTCCAAAAGGGGACATTTAAGCTGAAACTTACGGACAGGAAAATGACAAAACATTTTTAAAATGGAGGTTTATACTCTATAGGTATATTATTATTTGTCAACAAAAAGATCCTGATGACCTCTGAAAACTGAGGTCTACTGTAAATTCACATTTAGAGTTCAGAAAAAGTTTTCTTCACAATAGAATGTCACTTTAGAACTTTAAAGCAATGTGTCATTAGTGTTTTAAATACTCCTCCTACACATGGATGACAATGATGACACCCCAGAGTGACTAAGATCTAAACCAGGGCTTCTTACACACATACAGATCACCTGGGATTCCAAAAATGTCAGGGAATGTGGACTGGGGTCTTGAAATTCTGCATTTCTAGCAAGCTGTGAGACCAGCACTGCTGCTGGTCTTGAATTTAGTCTATAGTAAGATATTTACAGGACTTTAAATAGAGCTAATTTCATATAATAAGCAATGTCCCATTATGGGACAAAAACTTAAAATTATGTGAGCATCTCTCTTTTCAGTATTGCTGCAGTCTGTAAAGATTAACAGATAAAGGGTTAAATTCTGCTTCCTTCATCAATAGGCTCACCCGTCCTTGATCAATCTTAATTAAGGCGTTATGCAGATGCCTCTTGGGCGTTTTCAAACCTGCCCTATCAAGCTGAAGGCAGGCTGATTGTGAGCAGGGAGGCAACTCAGTAATTTTCTGGAATACGGAACGGAGAGTGGGAAGATGGCACGCCAGCAAACACACACAACCAGATAAGTGAGATTGACCCGACATCGACATCAAAATTAGCTTATCTCCCGTCCTGTCCGGGTTTTTGTTTTGCTTTTTAAGAAAACATATTCAACCACTGAGCAATGATAAGATGGGATCTGTTGCTTACACCACAGCCTCCCAGAACGGACGCCAAAGCTATGGCGTGATATTTGTTTCTTCCCACATTTCTATTGTCCCTTGGCCACTCCATTCTGAAAACGTAAGGCTGGCAACAGTCTAGGAGCCTCCCGCCGTTCAGAATTCACACCACCTAGGACACTTTCTGTTCAACTCCATCACGCACGTACCAATTCCAGCATCAGAGGGGGTAGTCTTGACATCAACCCATTTGGGGATGCTGCTCACACCTGCCTCCTGGGTTCTTCGGTTACAGCGTGCAACGGGTCATGTGGGCAATGTCCTTGACCTCTGGGCAGTAGAGCACTGGAGGAAAGAAAACAGGTTAGTGGCAACCGGAGGGGTGCACCCTGACCCGGCATTCTTCGGCGCGCGGTACCCGGGATCCTCCCCAGGCGGGCCCTCACCATTGCTAGGCAACGGACGCCGCAAGCGGCGCGCCGGCGCCAGGACCCTGTCCAAAATTCGGCGCAGCGCGCGCCAACCCGCACTTGTGGGTCCCGCCCCCTGCTCGCTCTCCTCTTCCCCGTCCTCGTCCTCTCCGTCGCCTCCGCTTTCCTTGGCCGGGCTCCCCATCGGGTCTCTTTCACCTTCAGCCCGGGCTTTCTCCTCCAGCCGCGACCACAAGCCGGGGTCTAGCGCGATCTCCGTGACGCCGCCGCGCGGGAGCGGGGAGGGCGCGCGGCAGAACGGGCACGTGACAGCGCGGCGCAGGCGCACCACGCGCGCGGCCGTGCGGCTGCCGTCGCCCCGCGCGGCCAGCTCGCGCAGGCAGGCGGTGCACAGCGTGTGGCCGCAGCGGGCGCGCGCCGTGCCGGGCAGGCGGCGGGGCGCGCGGGCCCCGAGGTTGTAGGGTCGGAAGCAGATGTTGCAGTCCAGCTCACCCCGCTCGGGAAGAGAGGGCACCCTCATCAGGAGTTGCATGGTGGCCGCCTGGGCCGGAGGACGTCGATCCCGGGGGCGGCTAAGAAGGCAGACCGAGCGAGCCCTTCTTGGGGCCTGGGGCCTGGGGCCTGGGGCCGGCGCCGCCGCTTCTGTCCCCTTTTAATAGTGACGCCCCGCCCTCGAGGCGTCACGCACAGATCGACCGCTCCCTTCCGCGGCACGCGTCGGGGCGGTGGAGGCGCGAGGCTGGGAATGCGAGTGGGGGCGCAGCGGGGTGGATGGCCCAGGCCATGCCAGAACTGCCCGAGGGGTGGGGTGGGGGGACACGTCCCATCCACAGCCCCCTTGTCGAACTCCTCGCCCCCCAGCAAAACCCTAGCGCTGGCTGTCATTTAAACCTGGTGCTGGTGCCCAGGTCCCCTCTTGCACACAGTCTCTAAGGCCCTCCTCGCCAGTTTGTCACGTGCCCATACTCTTTCACAACCCCCCACAAACAGGCTACATACGCGGGGTTTACTGTCGGTTCTGCCCTGTTTTAATTGGGCTCCCGCTTTGTTTGGATTCTGCCCAGCCATAATTCACCCAGCCCTCACCTCTCCTTTTTATATATGACCTCTTGGGTTTTTTGCAAGGCTGGCTCCAGAAAGTTCACCCTCCCTCAAAAGAGTTCGATTCTGGCTAACGTCTCAGCCTAAAGGCGGGACTTGGATTCCAGGAGCACGGCCTTAGGAATGCTGGGAATCCTTTCCTGCCGGACTATCCAGGCCTGGACACCCACACGGTATGATGGTTGAAACGAAGCAGGCCTGCGTGACTTCTGACTCAGGGGTCTGACTTTTCCCACAGGTAAACAGGACGTGGTACTCACAACCCACATTCCCTCACGGTGCGGCACCCACACCCAAGCTGCCTCCTCATCCTCTCGTACCCAGAGCCCAGGTTCTGTGGCGGAGGATAATAACACAGCCTTGACACAGCTGGCTCCAGTACAAATCCTAGTTGTGACATCACAGGCAAGTTACTTAATTTCTCTGGGACTTGATTTCCTCAGCTACAAAATGTGGATAATAATAGTACGGATGGAAAGAGCTTGTGTTTGTAAGGTGCCTTAAATGGTGCCTGGTACACAGTAAACACCAGATAAGCAACAGCTGTTATTATCCTTATTGTCCCTGGCTCCAAGGCTGCTTTGTGCTCACTTTTGCATCTCGGTACCCAGTATTTCCCATCTCTTGGTTATGGGAGGGTGGGTATCGACACATCCTACATGAGTAGCATTTACTGGCTCACCACAGGTAAGCTAGCTGGTTTTTGGATTTTTAACATTAGAGTTGTGAAAACGTGGAGGGTAAAATTTGTTTTGTTTTGTGGACAGGGTCTCACGACGTAGGTTTTTCTGGTCTGGGACTCTGCATGTGGTTCTAGATGGCTTCAAACTCACAAGAGATCCCACTGCCTCTCTCTCCTGAGTTCTGAGATTGAAGGCGTTTGTTATTCTGCCTAATGGCGGTGACCTTTTTGTGCAGTCTAATTTGGAGCTCACTCTGTAGCCTAGGCTGGTCTCAGACTCATGGTAATGCCCCCTCAGCTTCCAGAGCACTGGGATTGGGGCTTCCGGAAAAGGAATTTTGGGAGATTTGCCTAAGATGCATTTTATTTTTAATTATGTATGTTTGTGGGTCTGTGCACACGAGTACAGGAGCCCCTGGAGTCCAGAAGTAGGTGCCAGACCTCCTGACACTGGAGTTAGAGGTGGCGGTGAGCTGGCTGGCACCGGTTCTGGCAACAAAAGTGGGTCCTGTGTAAGCGCAGCACAGACTGGGGGGGCTGGCTGGGAACTCTACACAGTGCGGAGAATGACAGGTGTGTGCCATCACATCCTGATTTGGCTCGCCATTGTTTTCAAGCAGACACGAAGAGGGTAGGAGCTCAGTTACTTTCCCGGTCACTCGGGAGAACTTGTCCGCTGCTCCAGTGACACTGTCACGATTCAAACCTTTGATAGAGCTTTGCTTTGTGAAGGCATGCCTCACATTCTAAATTATCTGCAGAGGGCCTGGCGAGGTGGCGTAAGTGCCTGCTGTTCTTCCAGAGGGCCTGGGTTCAGTGCCCAGCACCTGTGCTGGGCAGCTCACGACTGCCTGTAATTCCAGCCTGAGAGCTGAGTCTTCTGGACTGCGTGGGGACCTGCACACACCTGGCCTACAGACACACAGACATGCACACAAGACTGATGGTGACTCTTAATCTCTGTGCTTGCTTGTGTGTCCGTGTGTGTGGTTCGTGCTGTGGCACGTGCGTGAAGATCCGAGGATGACCTCAGGTGTCTGCACTTTCATCCTGTTTGGCTTTCCCTGTCATTGGGTGTTTGCTTGTTTTTGAGGTAGAGTCTTACGGTGACTGGCCTGGAACAGGCTGGCTTCAAACTCAGAGAGGTGTGCTTGCTTCTACCTCAGAGTGCTAGCCTTGGAAGCAGGTACCACCATGCCCGGCCTAACATCCCCCCTTGCTTAGGACAGGGTTCCACAGGCCTGCACGCCAGGATAGCCGGTCCACAAGCCTCTGCGAGCCTGAGGATTCTCCCGTAGCCACGCCCACCTGCTGCAGGAGAACCGTGATTACAGACACAGGCGCGATGGCTCTCGGCTTATGTGGGGGTCTGTGGATTCAAACTTGGTTCTCACACTTACATCCGAGCCCCTTAACCCTGCCAGTCATCCCTGAGACCAAATCTTAATCACTGAAGAGAGAATGAAGAGTCCAAAAGTGTTTCACAGCCACGGGTCCCGACCTAATGTTATCCTGTCCCGTGTTCCAGCCATTGTGGCCAAGAAGCCAAACTGAGGATCTCCCTTTTCCCAAGCCAGCCTTTCTTCCATTTTTCTCCTTCCCCTTCCCTCGCTAGCTCCATAACGTGGGTGGTAGCCTTAAGCTCTCCCTCTCCCTCACCGTCCTTTACTGACTCATCCCCGAGCCCAGGTCACTTTGTCCCTTCAATAGCCAGTCCACCTGCGTATGTGACCACCTCTTGGTCAGCCTCCTGGTCCGAGCTGTTGTCATCTCTTGCCTCCCTAGCCAGTTAACTCACAAACGCACTGGTCTTCTATAGGCTTTCCCCCTCCAGGCTGTCTGCAGAGAGCTCTCCAATATCAAACAGTCACACTCTAAAAACACTTCTACTCCTGCTTCAACTCTCCCTGTGTGGCGGGTGTTGAATGGCACCCGGACCCCGTGCTCCTTCTCCCATCACTGGGCATGGTGGCACAAACTGTGACCCCAGCACTTAGGAGGCTGAGACAGAACGCTGGGGAGTTTGAGGACAACCTGGGCTGACACAGTGAGACTGCTTCCAGACAAAAAGACTCTGCTTCCCTATCTCTGCAACGGAGGACGGCTTTGTCACCAGCCATGACCGAAAAGAGCACGAGGCAGAAATCAGGTGTGTGTTCTGAGGTCAGCCCTCCACAGCATTGCCCGCCATCCCTGTCTGATGCCTCTGGCTTTGAGTTCTATGGGCACCCTGAGACCACCGTAGATGGTTAGATCTAAGCACTGGAGGGGAAGCCCTGTGGAGGAAGATGGGTGAACGCCAGGCAACGGCCAGTGCTGGGTGCTTGACGTGCTGGCAAAGCCGTCTGGAATAGTCATGCCCAGGTAACCTGCTTAGTAAATGCAGCCACGTGAAGGAAGCCACGCGAGACAGCACAGGACTGCCGCCAGCCAACCCACAGAATGACTTTTAAAAGTGTGTAAGTTAGGCATTTTTAATAATTATTTTATTTTTTAATTATGTCTGTCTCTGTTGGCTGTATACATGTGTGTACAGATGCCCGTTGAGACAAAAACAGAGTGTCAGATGCTGCCCCAGGGCAGGAGTTATGGGGGTGTGAGTCACCCGAGGAGCCCCGGGAGGGCGTCAGTTCTTTTGTTTTTCGAGACAGGGTTTCTCTGTGTAGCCTTGGCTGTCGTGGGCTCACTTTGTAGACCGGGCTGGCCTCGAACTCACATCGATCCACCTGCCTCTGCCTCCCAGGGTGCTGGGATTACAGGAGTGTGCCACTACGCCTGGCATGGTTTGGACCTTAAATATACTCCAAAGCCATGTGTTGAAGGCTTGTGTTCAGGTGATGGTACTTTGGAAATGGGGTGTAACTGTTAGAATTTGAGGGGGTGTATCCTTAGGAGAGACATTGAGAACCCAGCCCCTTCCTCTCTGCTCCCCAGCTGTCATGAAGAAAGCAGTTTATTCCACCATAGTGGTCTGCCAGAGGCTCCAAAGCAAACAGGCCAAACAATCTTGTGCTGAAGCCTCCAAACCCATGAGCCGGAGTAAGCTTTTCCTCTGTTTCCCTGTGTTTTGTCTCAGCAGCAGCAGAGTGTCTGATACTGCTTGCTTGCTCCCTGTCTGCTCCGAGGCCCCCACGCTCTTGTTTTTACATTACTACCTACGCCATCTGCTCGCAGGCAGCCTCACCATACTCCTTCTGGATGCTGTTAACACCACGTGCTTCCCTCTGGACACAGGAGTTTGTAAGACAACAGTGGCCATGTGCTTGTCTCTCTCAGCAGCAAACTTCATGAAGGGCATCCCATGTCCTCAGTGTTGATGCACGGCAGCTCATGGATGGGTGAGAAATGACGGCAAATGTCTGTGTACAGGGGGGCTGGGACGGTCAAGGATGGTTCTGTTTACAAGGGACTTGTAAACTACACCTGAAGGTAATTCTAAGAGGAGGTTTTAAAATGTGTTGAGCAGAAGAAGGAAAAATAAACAGAGAGGAAAGTGTGTTGAGCGCTCAGGGAGGCGTCAGAGGACGAGCATTGCTCTCCCAGAGAACTATTTAAGGAGAATACTATTTTGAATTGATAAATCCTTGAATGTTTGTCACAGAGGAGCTAATCATAGCTTAGCCGTGCATTTCGCGTCTCTGAATCCTCCACGGTTTTCCAGCAGGAGCGGGAGATGAGAGGGGTGGATGTAGGATGTAAGTCCTCATTAGTGGATCCTGACGGTGGCTGATCCCGACAGCCTGCGCGGGGTAGAAGGGAGCCGCCGGGGGTATATTTAAGGGTGGCAGAAGTCGTCCTCTTTTGCCCGGTGATCGCTGAAGTGGGAACTTCCCACCCACTCCCTTTCCTCCAAGAAATCAGAGTCCATAAAGGGACTCCACGTCCCTGCCGCCTTCCCACCTGGCCCTCCGCGGCTTCCCCTCGCAAGCAGTGGCTCTTTCTGTCTCTCCCTGTCCCCTCCAAAGAGATTGTCACCACTCTTGTTACACCACAAAGCCACAACTCCAGGGACCTTTCCCATGCAGCCACAAGAACACTGCTTCACTTCTGGGCACCTGTGGGTGTGAGACAAGAGGGAGAAAGAGACCTACAAGACAAAAGTGCCAGCTTTGGTTCCCAGCATCTACATGGTGCCCCACAGTTCCAAGGGATCTGACATCCTCTTCTGTAGGCACAGGCGCCGGTGTGGCGCACAGATGCACATGCAGGTGAAAGGCTCATACACCCAAAACCATTAAAAACAAACAAATGAACAAACCAAAAAAAAAAAAAATGGGGTGGGGTGGGTGGTGGGGAGGTGGCTCAGTGGTCGCTCTTGCAGAGGACCTGGGTTCAGTTCTCAGCACCCACGGAGTAGTTTAAGAACTGTTTGTAACTCCAGTCCTGGAGACCCAACACCGTCTTCCTGCCTCCGTAGCCACTAGATGTAAGTGGTGGATTGTAGGCTCAATTTTCTTAACAACTACACTTTATTATGAACTCACTAACAGAGCCTACCTCCCTTCCAACCCGGCTAACCCAAACAATAGGAAAAGGAGGTTAAAGGACACAATAATGAAACCTTAAGGCACGACCTCCAAGCGTAGCCAGCAGGACCTCAGCAAACCCACAATTCAACCAAGGTGGCTGCTGGCACCTGGAACAGCAGCGGAGGCCCAGAGCCTCAGCCGGAGCCCAAAGCCTTGAAGCTTCCCTGAAGCAGCTCTCTCCAGGAGCGTCTGTCCAAGTGTAGCATGACCAGCCAAAACAATCCCAAGTCTTCCCCTCTCCTTCTGGTGTGTGTGTGTGTGTGTGTGTGTGTATCCTCTCAGTCTCTACTAGGATGTTTTCAGCTGGCAACATCCAGGCTCCCCCAGGAAGTGGTTCGACTTGTAAGTGGAAAATCATCCTGCTCTCTCTCAAGTCTGTTCCCCACCGCACACTTGGGATCAACACAAAGACACGTTTATCTCTCTTACAGTGCATAAACTATACATGCAGGCAAACTGCCCACATGTATAAAATAAAAATCAAAGGTGGGGGGAGGGGCAGCAGGCCAACAAGATGGCTAAACAGGTAAAAGTGATGGCTCCTCCTAACCATCACAACCTGAGTTTGATCTCTAGAACCCACATAATGGAAGGAGAGAACCAAAAGTTGTTCTCTGACCCGCCTCCCCCCATAAGAGCACTGTGGCACACGCTTACACAAAATAAAATTTAAAAGATAATGCAAAAAAAAAAAAGTTATCCAGCTGCATCTTTCATTAAGAAGAAGGGGTGAAAGAAACAAAGGTCATCACTAGGTTCTTAAGAAAGGAGCTGTGCCGGGGTGACCTGGTGCTTGGATCCTCCACGGGTGCCATAACCAGGGGTGGGATGCCAGAGCCACTCACACCGAGGGCCAGTGCTGCGAGCTCTCTAACAAAGGAGCATGCAGAACGCTCTGTGAGACGCGCCCCTCAGGCCCCACCCCCAGGCCCCACCCCCAGGCCCGCAATTTCAGACAACGTGAGGATCAAGCTGAGGTTTTATTTACAGTTCCCTGGGAAGTCTTACAGCAGAGGGGCCGTCTTTATTGCTTTAGGTTTATTGCCAGGAAGAAGACTTGAGTCCTCTGCCGCTCCATACTAAATCCAGTCCAAGCCCAAGTTTGTCCCCAGAGCTAGTGGCCCAGAGGTCGTCATTAAACCCTCCAGAGCACTTTGTTTTCTGCGGGCCACCTTGCCATTTCTGCCATACAGCCATCAGATTTCTTTCTGCCTTTGCCAACACTGTCTTCCCCCACCTTTAATTCCCCTCTCTGCAAGCACGAAGTGTGACTGACCCTAGTTCGAGATTTAAGTCCTCCACCTCCAGGCAGGAGGCGGCGATTTTGGAAGATGATAATTTACTTTCTGCCAGGACCAGCCTGGCGTCTATTGAACAAAAGCTACAAAGCCCCGTTTCCGGTGTAGGGTCATTTTTGAGGTACTCTCAAGTGTTTCCTTTATCTGCTGCATGTTTTCTGGGTTTCGGCAATAGGGAAAAGAAACGAGCGGAGCGAGCCCAAACGGCAGAGAGGAAACGGCTCATGCCCGGGATTAGCAAGAAGGCCTAGCCCTAGGACACTGCTGGGGCGCAGAGGACGGCTGGGAGATCTACTTTCTCTCTCGAGCCCCACGGCGAAAGGATATGGCTTTGTTCATGCGAATCGCTACTCGAAGCCGGGACTCGTTGGTGGGCGGGGCTACCCCGATCCTGCCGCGGCGTGGGAGCAGGGCTGGGGGGGGGGGGCGGTAGGATCCGGCGCTAGAAGGCAGGGCCGATTGCAGGAAAGTCGTTTTCTGGCAGGTGCAATCACTCCGCGCTGGGTCCCCGCTCCCCCAACGGACTATTTCTTGGAGTGCGGCTTGTTCCCCAAGAGCGCATCTATTTCCATCACCGTTTGCGGCGTCAGCTGACTCAGCACCTTTGGGGATGGGCAGTGGAGAGGGCAGGGTTTTTTTTGCTGGGCCAGGGAGTAAGGGCCACAGTGGGACCCAAGGAGAAAGTCTCAGCTGTTTGACAGGTTGGCCCTGTCTCCCTGGACTTCCCTTTGCAACTGTGTAAGAAGGTCACTTCAGCCCCATTAAGGGTTAGACAGCGTGGTCTCGACTGGTGGGCGGGGGGAAGGGGAGAGCAAGAGATTCCGTCTGTCTCTGAATCTCCCTCGGACTCACCTGGAGGGAGCCCAGATGTTCCACCAGCTGCTCTGCACTGGACACCCCTAGCAGGACTGAGCTGACACCCTCACTTCGGAGACACCAGGCTGGGTCGAGAGGAGGAAAAAGAGGAGTGTGGGCACTCAGAGTCCAGACCCGTCTGCAGAGGGCCCTCTCCAGGGACGAGCTAGTCTGGATAGGTTTAGGAGGAATCCCAGGGGGAGGCAGGGCCACCCGGGAGGGTCTCACCTGTAGCAAGCTGGGCCACCGTGCAGCCTAGCTGCTGAGCAATCGGGAGAAGGTCCATGACTCTGGCTTGCTGCTTCTTGCCATCTTCAACCTGCACTTTTTCCTTGAGCCACTGGTACCCCTGGAAGCCGAGGAGAATCAGCAAAGAAGGGGGGGGAGAAGGCCCTACTCACTCCCACCCTCCCTTTTAACCACACAGCAGCCTAGACAGCTCAGATTGGCCTCCCTGAGCCCCTAAATCTCACCTTGACAGTGGCCTTGCAAGTATCCGGAACTCGCTCATCGTACTTGCTGGTAATGAGGCCACACGCCAGAGGAGACCAAGTGACTGAGCCAACACCTAAGAGCAAGAGGATTTGGTGTGCAACAGGGACCTATGTCGTGGGTGGAAGCAGGGACAGGTGGGGTGGGGGTCTGCACACCAATCTTGTGGTAGAGCTCAGGCAGCTGGGTTTCCACCTTCTCCCTCTGGAAGAAGTGGTTCTCTGCTTGCTCACACACGGGAGGGATCAGGTTGAACTGCCTGGCCATGGCGTAGGCCTCCTGGGTCGGCGTGGAAAGGAGACAAGGGTCAGAGCAGTCCTTATGTTTTCTTCCTTGTCAGCGCAGTGCGGTATGGACAGGTCATGAGAAAAGGGAGCCGGATACGGAGTGTGCGTGAGTGTGTGTGTGTGTGTGGGGGTCAGGGTCAGGGACACATACCATGATTTCTGCAGCGCTCCATCTGGATGTCCCCCAGTATAGGGCCAGGCCCTGGTTGATGACATAGGTCATGGCTCTCACAACCTCTAGGTGCACGAGAGAGGAAAAGCCTCAATGTTTGACCCACGGGACCCTAGACTCCAGATCTGTCTCACCAAGAAACTGTGCACCCCAACCAGGCCCCAGGCGTGTCTACAGCCGTATCCATCCCCCACCTCCTTCCTTGCCGAGGCCCTGGGGTCTGAGCTTCTGCCATTGGGACCGGGGGACATTCGAGTGGGGGAGACTGGCTTCCTGATGCAAGTCTGGGGGTACTGTCTTTACCCTCCATGGGACTGTTAGGGTCTGAACGACTGGCGAAGACTATGTCGACATATTCCAGCTGGAGGCGGTCCAGGGATCCTTGCAAGCCTGGGGGTGGGGGAGGGGAAAGGAAGGTACATCTCATCCCCAGTGAAAGTATCAGACCGTGTCGGACCCCACCCCTTGTCACCTCAGGACCTTAGCAACATTCCCAGTTCCTCCGGCTTTCATGCCTGCCCACCTCAGGGCCCCACGCGGCAGCTCTCACCTTCAATGATGTGTTTGCGACTCAGGCCTCGCTCAGTTTCTGCTCTGTAGGGAAAGGCTACGTCAAAGATGAGGGCTAATCCGGAGCTATGAGAAACTGGGGGGGGGGGGCGGGCGTGTCCTGTCCCATAACGCTACATTCTTGGTTAAGTCTTCTCCCCGATTACTTACTGTCCTCCCCAAAATATCTTGGTGGTGATAACATAGCTCGATCTCCTAGGAAAAGCAAAATGGCGTGTCCAGCAGGACCGTGATATTTGGTTGATCTTGTCTTCAGGAACCACCCTTCCCCGCCCCCCCAACAGTCTCACCTCCAGCCTTTGCTCTTGAGGATGTTGCCTAGGGTTCTCTCAGCCCTGAAACACAGACAAAGTAAGAGCACTGATCTCTCCAAGGCAGAGCAATGTCTTCCTGCCCTCCCAGCTTGTCCCTTCTGGTAGAAGAGTGGGGGAAACGGGAGCCACTCTGGAGGCTCAGCTTCCTCTCGGACAAAGGCAAGGGGCTCCCGGAGCTAGCAGTGTATTCATGGAAGTTTCACTCATGCACGCGTGTTGTGTGTCAACCATGTACCAAGCCCCACTGTGGGTGCACACAACAAAGTGAGAGAAACACGAGCCAGGGAGAGGACAGCCTCTTCTGGCTTCAGTCAGCTGGGTGGTTCTCTGCTTCCTCTGCCTCTGCCAAACTCTCGCTACCCCTCCTAAGCCCAGCTCTGGCTCTGCCCGTGAACGTCAGCCCGTGGGGAGACCCACACACTTCCCCCTTCTCGTCTTCCTTCCCCGTTTGGAAACAGGGTCCCTGTCTGTAGCCCAGGTTGGCCTCAAACTCTCAATCCTCCTTCCTTAGCCTTCCATTGCTGGGACTCCAAGTGTGTGATGTCACACCCAACTCGTGCTGTTCTGTTAGCACACTGTCGGGGGCTAACTGGTGGCACCTCTGAAACTACTGAAACACCTTACAATGCTGGATCTTTTCTAGCCCCTTGTTTGTATAATCACTTAGACTGTACACTTTTCAAGGTTATAGCAGCCTTTCCCCTGAAAGAGCGCACACTTTGTCCTTTTGTGCTGGCCTCTATGAGGGTTCTTGGGGAGACAAGTTCCACGGAGGTGCCAAGCCTCTGAGCTGAGCAGCAAATACAGTCGCAGCCATTTGCTTAATGTCAGAAGGCAGCCAGAGTGTCAAGGAGGCTCACAGGTTATGCCCGAGTCTGGGCAGTTGGGTCAAGGCTTCGGAGTCTTGTAGAATGTTCAACAAACAAAAATGCAGATTCGTCGGCCACCTGGACTCAGGCTACTTCCAGTGTAAAGTCACTGGCAAGTGATATGATGTGGTGTGTCTGAAAATACAGCTTTGTAAATCTTCAGGGTAAATCTGCTGGTTTTATTTTAATGTGACTGACTGCAGCGTAGTTTACTGACCTCTAATCCAGAGAGGAAAGTGTTGTGAGAACCATAACTACCATAATACACAGGGTGTCTATGAGCTTGAAAAGTTGGGCTTTGTTGTTCCCAGAATTCTCAGGGTTTTTTTTTTTTAAAAGATTTATTTATTTATTTATTTAGTGTATGAGTGCCCTATCTGCATGTACACCTGCACGCCAGAAGAGGGCGTCAGATCTCATTATAGATGGTTATGAGCCAGCCTGTGGTTGGTGGGAATTGAACTCAGGACCTCTGGAACAGCAGTCAGTGCTCTTAACCACTGAGCCATCTCTCCAGAGCCCAGGTTTTTGTTTGTTTGTTTGTTTGTTTTTTTAAAGAGAGAAACAAGAATCCCTGATGTTCTCTCAACCTGCTTTCTAAATTACTCTTTCACCCCAGTTCTTACTTTCCTGCCGCGTACACTTCAGCAGTGTCAAACAGGTTTACACCATGCTCATGGGCTACCGTCAGGATGTCTTCTGCTGTCTAGGGAGGTAAGAAAAGGTTGAAGGTGAACGGCTGCCCCTTAGTTAGCTCCCTCCTGGCATCCTAACTGCAGCGCGCCAGCCCTGGTTTCCACATTTTTCTCTCTTTTAGCTTCAGAAGCGCCCCCGCCCACATGCTCGTCCCAACCCCAGCCAGATCCACTCCTCCCTCGCCTGCCTTATTCCCTCTCCACAGCCACTGCTACCCTTCCTCTATGTCCCGTCATTTATACCTCATCTGAGATCTGAGAGCCAAATGTGACCCAGGTACCTGCAAGAGAGAATTCGGCCACATGAGAACCACGGGAGCCGGGCCATAAAATAATGCCCCCCTCCCTTTCTTGAATTTCTGTTCTAACTCACCAAGGCCAAGACAGGACACCCGGAGTCCAGACTTTCCTAGGTTCCTGCAGGACACAGAAGCAGCAGGAGAGGGTAAAGTCTCCCCTGGGGACTCGGGTTACCAGTCCCCAGCTCCTGTCCTTTCAAACTGAGAAGGCCTCAAGGGTCTCAGCCCAAAGAAACCAGACCCAATGGGCTGATGGGATGGACAGTGCTATCCCCATAGCAGAGGCCCTAGGAATATTGTTGAAAGAACAAGTCAACAAACAGGAGATAGATTGTCCCTCATGAGCCACTGTCCATTGCCTCCACTCTCCCCCTATTCATCTGTGCCTTCTGGTTTGCCTTTCTTCCGGGTGAGGTCCTGCTTGCATCGGGGCCATCTCTGGGACGTGTGGAGTAGTGGGATTTGGAAAGTGTGGCTGGCTGTGGTGAGTTTGAGAATAGGCTTCCCCCCCCCCCCAGCCACCCCACTCCCCACCCCAGTCAAAGCAGGACACACCGAAGAGTGACAACAGAGCGAAAGATGTAAACCAACTCAAGTTCAGGCGCTTGGCTGGGCACACAGATGAGGCCCCAGGAAAGGCATTTGTGGGGATGGGAGGCTTTGACAGCAAAGCCCAGCTCTCTCTCTCCGTCTCTTCATTGACTTCTGAAGACAGAACTAGAAATCTCTTCCCAGGGCACAGATTAAACAGCTCTACTTCCTAATCATGGTTGCTCCGGGGAGGATTGGATACTCCAGGCGGCTCATCCCCAAGCAAAGCGCCCCCCCCACGCCCCATTTTGAGTTCGGAGTTTTTGGCCAGCAGTTCCGAGTTAAAGTAAACAATTTCACAGCCCTTCCCACCCAAGTCCTGTCTTCCAGCACGGGGGTGAAAGATGTGGGCCATCCTTTTACACGCCCCTCTCCTCCTCTCTCGACCTCACCCTGGGAAGGTTGAGGGAGACTGGCCTCGGGGCTGATGGGGGCAAAATCTGGGTCAGGCGCCCCAACCGGCCAGAGTGAGATGCTGTTTCCTCTTCTCCCCAGGACGCCAACCCAAGGACACTCCATTGGAAGGGAGAAGCAGCCTGGAGATTCAGGCGTTCCCCGCTTTTTTACGGATAAGAGGGGGCAACTCAGGGGCATTGTTTAGGTATGACAAGACTCTGTCGACCTTAGTAAACTTGGTCTCACAGTTGGGGTAACTAAAAGAGACGTAGACAGGGAGTGCCAATCAAAGATGAGGGGGAATGGACCGGGACCTTTTAAGCTAAGTTTGAAGGGGTCGTGGCGGCTAACCTAGAAAGGCTCAGGGGTCCCGAAAGAGGAGCGAATGGGTAGGCTGCCCGGCCACCCCATACCTGTATTTCATGCCAGTGCCTCGGCCGGTGCTCTCTCGAAGGGCCCCAGCGGGTGCTGGGGGTCGGGGGACCAGTGCAGCTCTTGACTTGGAGCCCGATCCTCCACCCCCGGGAGGGTTCCCGTGCCCACCGCCCACTGACCCTCCATTACCGCCCCCAGGACCCGGCCGGGGTCCGCACAGACGGTCCTCACTGCTCCGGCTGCGAAGGTTCTGCTCGGTACATGCGATAGACACCTGCATGCCGGCTGGCCAGGGCGGGGGAGGGGGCTCCGAGGGAGCGGGAGGAGGGAGCGGGGAAGTCCGAGGGCAGACACCCGTGTGGTAGTAGCGCGATCCCTGGGAGAGCGGGGAGGCTGGAAGAGGCTGCAGCTAGAGCCGCCAAATGGGATCGGGCCCGCGGGGGCGGGCTGCTGGAGGTCGCGGGGTTTGCGGCGGGAAAGGAAAACCGTGGTGGTAGAGGGGGGGGGCGCGCGCCGGGAGTGGTGGGTATTCAGATGCCGGGGGCCGTGATGCCTGGAGTAGGAGGATAAACGGGTAAGGGTAAAGATAAAGTCGAGGACGGTCTTCAAGGATAGAGACCCAGGAACAGGGGGTGGCGAAAGACCGATGCCACTTCAGCTGGAACCGCTGCGGGACCGCTGTGCGCCCAGCCGCGTCGGCAGCGAGCCCAGCTCATCAACATGCAAGCCCCGCCCCTTCATCTGCATGGGACCGCCTGCCTCGGAGCTGAACACGCTGCTCATCTGCATAAGCTCCGCCTGGGGAAAGCGTCCCAACTTAAATAATCAGAGTGCCTTGCTCAGCACAGCCCGCTTTAGGGTCGTGGCTCTCACTTTGTATACTTGAAGCATGTCAGCTAAACCTCACTCCTCCCCGGTCTGTGGTGCGCAGCTGAGAGAGCTTTTTGTGCCCCAGAAAACAAGGTTTGGAGACATTGTCACAGCTAGAGGCAAGGCGGGATGTGTGTACTACATCTTGCAGGTGGTGGCAAAGGTTGCTGCTAAAATTCTAAAATGTAACAAAGAATTATTCAGCTTAGGAGAAATCTGCTGGGAAAACCTCTTCATAGGCTCCAGGGGTGTGTGGCTACCCTAGTTCTCATCTGCGTTGTGACTAACGCTGGGAGGGGCCACAGAAACACCCAGACAGCAGAAGGTGACAGAAAGTTTATTCTGCGTTTCTCAGAGTCAAGTAGGGGGTAAAACTGGCGAGAATTCTTGTAAGCGTCAATCTTTATGACTTGGAGGCAGTGGATAGAAGTAGGCCTTCAGGTTGAAGATCTCTGGGTGGGGGCGGGGAAGGCAGGTGGACGGGCCCAGGCAATCACAGGCTCTTCTTAGAGATGAGGTAGATGTTTCAGCCAGCTCGGGCAGAGAAGAAGGGCAAAGAGCGGACGTAGGAGTCTAGCCGGGAGCGGAAGAGCTCACTTTGCACAGTCTGTCCCAGCGGGCACAGCGGATTCTTCACAACGAGCTCCACGTACAGCTGCGGAGAGGAGGACGTGTGAGCCAGATTTGCGACACTTCTCATTTTCAATCTCAAACCAGGTATAACCTCAGGGATGTAAGAATGTGCAAGGGGTGGGGCCGGAGGGATGGACGGCCTAGCAATGAAGAAAGCACACTGCCTTTGTAGAGGCTAGTCAGTGGCCGGAGCCCACGCTGGTCAGCTCTCCAGAGGACCTGTCACCCACAGACATCTGAGCTCATGTGCACACACACACACACACACACACACACACACACACACACACACCCTTTACGCAATACATATAATAAAAAAAAAATAAAGTCATTTTTTGAAAAACCTACACAAGCTCTCCCTTAGGAGAAGCTATTACTGTTTAAAGAGCTAAAGACTCTGGAGAAAACTGATTTCCAGGGGGGGGATATAATTCAGAAGGATTAGCCCAGAAACCGGAGGGACTCCCAGGGCTCGGGGAGAAGGGTTCCACGGCTGACACTGACCGCACTGTAGATGTGGTGTAGCACATCTCGGATAGGACCCACTCCCAAATCAGTGTTCATGACAACCTTGATCCCAGTGGGCGTCTCGTAGTAGTGGAGTTTGTACCGGCTAGTTTGGAAAGACAGAAAGCCATCCTTCCTGCAGGGTGTTAAGACAGGCGTGGAGTCACTCCCAGGGAAATGTTTGTGACTCCCTCCAAGGTCAGCGCCTTCCTGTTCCTATAAACAGTTTGTAGCAGCCTCGCTGAGCTACGACACCACCTACCATCGCTTCCACTTCTCAACGTGGTCGTTGCTGCCTTCACTCTCCCCGCTTTCAGATCCTCCCTGCTCCTGCCAGCGTCAGGACTCTTGTCCCAGATTCAGCCTCTAAGACAACCCCCCCCCCCCGGCACATGCTTCTTTCCATCCCGAGGCTAGCTAGCCCCCCCTTCCACACCCCTCTAACGCGGCCGTACATGTCCAGCGGGGACATCTTGCTGACAAACGAACGGATGGAAAAGAGCATCCCATACATCAGCTTGTACTCCTGGAGAGAGAGGGAGTAGAGGGAAGTCTCGGTTATGGAGGGAGCCAGAACGGGAGCGGGGTTGGAACCGGGATTTGGAGGGACTGGGACTATGTGCGATTTGGGACTCTCCGATCACCTCTTCCTTAGGGATCCCTGCTTGCTTCTTGCGGTGCCACTCGCTGTAGTGTAGACACACTCCATTCCGGTCAAATAGGTACAGATTGTGGACAGTCATCTGCAAGATAAGGAGCCTGGCTCAATGGCTTGCACTTACTCTTGTAGAGCCTGGTTCTTCAGCCAGGTGGGAACCCCACCCCCGAAACTCACCGGAATTGCTCCGACAGAGGGTGACAGGCTACTTCCGGTTTCCAGGGGTGGGGGGGCCCGAGCTGGGTCTCCAGCGGCACCAGCAAGAGCAATAACTCCGCCCGGATAGACTCGGCCCCTTTCCTGCAGCCAATCCGCGGCCAACGGTGCCGCGCGCATGCGCGCCCGTGCGGGGCGAGCGCAGGGCGCGTGCTCTCGCGGGCGGGTGACGTAAGGAGGCGGGGCTGCGGGCGGTGGGCGGGAGGCTGCCAACGGTTTTGAGAGCGGAGTACCGCGCTAGGAAGGGGGTGGTCTCTGGTCTTTCTCTGTCGGGGCTATAGGGTAGGAGGGGGGACAGTGCCTTTCATCTTGGCAAACCAAAGGCCGACATGCTCAGAGTAGTCGGAGTCGGGTGGTCGCAGGGCGGGGGCGTGTGCTTTTGAGGGTCTTTTATAGCGATTTCTTAAGAGTGGGATAGGGAGGAATTCCGCTGTGGCGGCGGGCGTTGTGATAATGAAGTCTTGTAAAGCCAGTCGGCAGACAGATACTGGGTCTGCTTTGGTTTGGGGTCTGTTACAGTTTGCACATTTTGAGTGTGAATAATAATAATTTTTTAAAAAGCTAACCAGGGCTAGCCCGTGCCGAAGCTAGCCCTGGACTCTTCAGTTAAGAGGAAGGCAGTGCAGCGGTTCTGTGGCCCCTGCGTGCAGGTCTTCTGCCCTTTGCCTTGCCTGGTTCCCTGGAGCTGAGAGAGAAGGAATGTCTTTGCCCCATCCATGGCCTCTGGAGCCAGTGGACACTCCTCCAACCAGAAAGCCGTGATACCCTCCTTATTTGCTAAGGATCCTTATTTTCCTCCCTTCCAAACCTTCCTTCTTGGTGGACTTTTCCACAAGTGCGGAGCCTCTCAAAACTGAGCCGGAAGTTGCCAGTTTTCGGCTGTGTCCCCTGGTCTCTTCACTGCACATGGCTACAGCAGCTCCCGGCCCCAGTTCGCCTCTCCGGCCAGAGGACCTCCTGAGTGACTCGTCAGAGCCCCCGGGGTTGAACCAGGTGTCCTCGGAGGTGACCTCCCAGCTGTACACTTCTTTGCATCTCAGCCGCCAGGCGGAGGCCACAGCCCGGGCTCAGCTGTATTTAGCTTCCAACTCCCCACCTCCTCACGAGGGCTTAGACAGCTTGGCTCAGGAGCTGAGTCGCAGCCTGTCGGTTGGGCTGGAGAGCAACCTGAAAAAGGTGAGAGAGGCGTGTGTGTCTTGGAAAGTGTTCCGCCCTGGAACGTTGAGGTCAGCTTTGCTGTGGCTTGGACCTGTTCTGAGATTTAAATTATCTGCTCGTTACACGGATCTTAATGCTTTCTTCTCATAGAAGATGTGTATGAGGGGATGGCATGAAACTATATAACTGGGGAAATTGTGACGGTTCCTAGTGTGTCTCCCCCCCCCCCCCCCCCGGTTTTATTTGGTCACACGCCTGTGTTGTAGAGTAGGTTGGTGTCCTGTGAGTCGGGGTTAGGTTTCTTGGACCCAGATGATGACTGGGGACTTAAAGACAGCAGCAAAATATGTAAAGCTCCTTTCAGCACAAAATTGTTTTGACTGTATGGTCCAAAATGTGGCGTGCAAGGCATTAAGCATGTGTGTTCAGAGATCGTTACTCCAATGGGAAAGACTGGTCAGGCCCTCCGGAGTGCGGACTCCGACAGGCACAGGCGCACCAGGCTTTGGCTCACAGCAGTTGCCTCCAGCCTGGTCTTCCACTTGCTCGCCTTTCCTGCCTCTGTGAACATTTGGGTTTAAGGCTGAGACCTCCCTTGTGGGTCTGACTGCTTCCCTCAATTTGCTGAGGTCCACCTGAAAATTCTGCTAACCCGGCGGCATGTGGCATGCAGACTACACCGGCTGACTGGGGCTTCCGTGGGCTTTTTCCCTTCCCCTCTTTAGGATGGGTCTAAGCATATCTTTGAGATGGAAAGTGTCCGGGGTCAGCTCCAGACCATGCTCCAGAGCTCACGCGATGCTGCCCATCGTAAGTCAGCCCCCCTTAGAGCTCTAGAGGAAAGCTGAGGCAGAAGGGTGGGAGGCAGCAAGCAGCAGCCCTGGGGCGAGGCTTGAGAAGAAGAAACAGCCATTCCTTGGGTGAAGGTTTGGGGAGTGGGGAACTGGAAAGGCCCCTTTCTTCCAATGGCCTCCGTCCTGCCTGACCCTGACTTTGGAGTCTCTTGGGCTGCAAGCAGGGGACCCATTCATTCCTCGCGCTGGCTCGGAGAGACGGGAAGAGGACTCCTTTGACAGTGACAGCACGGCTGCCTTGCTCAAGTGAGTGTTCTTTGGGGTCTGCCTGGCCTTGGGGTTCTCCTGGCCTTGGGGTTCTCCTGGCCTTGGGGTCCTCTTGGCCTTGGGGTTCTCCTGGCCTTGGGGTCCTCCTGGCCTTGGGTTCTGCCAGGCCTTGGGGTCCTTGTGCTCCACTCCTTGGTCCCTGTCACCCTAATTTCCTAAGGGTCTAGGTCCTTGGTTTTCTGAAACCTGGGCAGGTACTGTCTTGTCTAGTAGTTGGCGCTCTCTCTCCTCAGCCCATCTTCCCCTAGAAGAATAAGCTGGTTTCTGCTGTTATTAGATGTGTGTGTGTGTGTGTGTGTGTGTGTGTGTGTGTGTGTGTGTGATGCGGAGGACGGAACCTCATCAAGTAGTCACGGGCCTCTGTGCTCCTGTCGTGGTTTTCTGATATGTAAAATGCCACAGTAGGCCAGCGCACAGTAGGCCAGGGCTCTCAGAGGGTCTCCAGTCTTGACATTGTCTGTCTGGCTCGCTCAGCACCCGGCCTCTGCAGGACCTGTCTCCATCCAGCTCAGCCCAGGCGCTGGAAGAATTCTTTCCCCGCTATACCAGCCTTCGGCCAGGGCCCCCCGCCAACCCCCCAGATTTTCAGGGCCTGAGAGATGCACTGGACTCAGAGCTTACGCGCCGAAAGGTGAGGGCAAAGAGCTTTCTTCTGAAGTGGCAGGGGTGGAAATTAGGGTCCTTGGGTGGAAAAGTCACGCTGATTGATAAGCCCAAAGGCTGGGAGAGGCCTTGAGAGCTGGCCTGTGTCACATGTGCCACCACCCCAGCAGAGTCCTCAGCTTCTCACTGGTGACACACTCAGCTTGTTTCCCCCTCTAAACTCTCGGCCCCTCCAAGGGAAGTACTATGTCCTCTTTGGCACCTGCTCTCACATAGCAAACACCCTCCCGTAGGCACCTTTCAAATGGGCAGGCACTTCATTGGCTTGACAGAGCTCTGGAGCTGTTGGTGGTCTGATGGCTCCATGGGTGCCTTACTGTCTGAAGGGACAGAGTGATGAACGGGATGACGACAGGGCAGTGTCACTGCTCGTCGGCTTGGAGCTCCCACCATTATCTTACACTGCTGGGCCGGGAATGAAAGGCTTTGGTGTTCAGTGAGCTCCTTAGAGCAGGAGTGGCTTCCCACGCCACCTCTGCCACAGTTACAGAGAAGCCGGGAAAGGGGAGAGCGCGGAAGCTGACAACCATTTCCTGAGCTGGTAGAAGAAACTGTTTAGCGGTCTTGGGTCTCAAGGTTCCTGCTCCAGAATTCTTGATTCTTTCTTTTGAAATCAATTCTGTTTTGGGGGCCCATCTCCCCCTAAGGATCCTGACGTGCCTGGTGCTGTGGTCAGGCTAAGATGAACAGCACCCACATCCTCGGGTTTCTTTCCAGCACTGTGAGCAGCACATTCAGAGCCTACAGACTCGGGTACTAGAGTTACAACAGCAGCTAGCCGTGGCTGTGGCCGCTGACCGCAAGAAAGATCTCATGATCGAACAACTAGACAAGGTGACAGCAGCAAACGTGGCTCTCTCCAAGGAGGGCACCGTGGAAATGAGGGCGGCAGGGTCTCATTGTATGGTTTACCTTTAAGCTCTTCTTGTTGTTGTTGTTGTTGTTATTACTGTTATTTGAGACAGGGTTTCTTTGTGTAGCCCTGGCTGTCCTGGACTTGCTTTGCACAGCACACCGGGCTGGCCTTGAACTCATGAAGATCCGCCTGCCTGGGATTAAAGGCATGTGCTACCACCCCCGGCCTTCCTTTGAGCTCTTAATGGCCATCCTGCCTCAGCCCCCAAGTGCTGGGATGACAAGAATGAGCCATCATCCCCTGTTTAACCAGTGTGTGTGCACGTCAACAGCAGGGAGAGACAGACGGGTCTACAGTGTGTGTGCACGTCAACAGCAGGGAGAGGCAGACGGGTCTTCTGATTTGGGAGAAGGAGGTCGCTATGACTTGTAGAAAAGAGGGCAAAAAAAGTGGATTTGAAATTCCATTTTATTTGCCTGTCTTGAGACCCTGGCTCGAGTGGTGGAGGGCTGGAACCGACATGAGGCTGAGCGGACAGAGGTGCTGCGGGGACTTCACGAGGAGCGCCAGGCAGCAGAACTCACCAGAAGCAAGCAGCAGGAGGTAGGCGCCCTGGTCCTGTGACTTCAGAGCCTAGGTCACAGGTGTCAGGATAGGAAGGACTGATTGATTGGCTTTGGTATTAGCGTTCCCCAGAAGCTGGCGTCTCGCTTGGGGTTGCTGCCCTTACCTGCTGCCCTCTACACTCCTGCACCTACTGGCAGGTTTATGTTGTCCTGGCTTCCCCCAGGCTTCCCCACTCCATCTTCTCTCTGGTGCCCTAGGTCATGTAGTTACCACTGCACTTTCAAGTCTGCGTTGCTAGTTATTTCTGAAGTAGAGGTATTTTCCTCATTTTCACTGTTCTGTGTTTTTCTCTCCTGAAAGACAGTAGCCCGCCTGGAACAAAGCCTTTCTGAGGCTGTAGAAGCTCTGAGTCGGGAGCAGGAGGGAACCAGACTGCAGAGGAAGGAGAGCGAGGCGCTGGTGAGAAGGCGGGCGAGGTGGTCAGCCCTGTGCAGATCGTCTCGAGGAGCTTGTGATTTGACGGCACCTGGCACAGGCGCGCCCTCAGAACATGCGCTCCGCTGCTGTCTGTCAGAGGTTCCGCTCACAGCAGCCTGCTGCCAGGCAGACTTGAGAGACTGCAAATTGTTTGTTTTTGGATTCCGAGACAGTTTCTCTGTGTAGTGGCCCTGCTTGTCCAGGACTCACTTTGTAGACCAGGCTGGCCTCGAACTTCCAGAGATCCGCCTGCCTCTGTTTCCCCAGGGCCACCGCACCCGGCTCTTCATTTGGCTTTAAAAAATGTAACATTTTATTTCTTCTTTACCAATCTTGTACACATAAATAATGTTTCTTGTTAAATGCACCTCCAAATTCCTTTCCTTAGTCCAGTTGGTGCTGCTTTTCAGTTGTTGACTTATCTTGTGGCTTGGTCACTTACACTCGGGTCTTGTGCAGGTGACCTTAGCTGCCGAGCTCATGGGTGCCTTACCATGGCGTGTTCAAAAGACAGCCCTCCACAGCCCTCCACAGCACTCCACAGCCCTCCTCTGTCCCTCTTCATCTCATTTCCTGAGCCTTGGAAGGGGGTGTTGATGTAAATGCCCCCATTTAGGGCTGAGCGCTCAACAGTCACTTACTTGCAGGACTGCCACCCAGTTCTGAGTTCCCAAGTTAACTTGCCCACAGCAGAATGAACCTTTTTCTGCCAAATCTGTGTTTAAATATGAATTTTTAAAATGTCTTTATTTTTATTTTATGTGGGTGGTTGTTTTGCCTGTGTGTGTGTGTCTGTGCAGCACACACATGCTGCTCCTTACAGAGGCCACAAGAAGGCTTCCGATCCCTGGGAATGGACTTAAAGACAATTGTGAGCCACCACGTGGGTTCTGGTAATCAAACTTGGATCCTTACCGCCCCAGGTGTGCATTCACCCGCTGTGTTGTAACCTGGGAGCTAGCCAGGCCGCTGGTCTCTTGAGCGCACACTAAAGCTTTCTCTCCGGGACTTCAGGAAGAAGAAAGGCAAGCCCTGGCGCTGAGGTTGGAGGTGGAACAGCAGCAGTGCCGGGCCCTCCAGGGGGAGCTGGACGAGGCCAGGGCTGGGCAGCTCAGTGAGCGGCGGAAGCTGGAGGCCCTGCAAATTGCTCTAGAAAAAGAAAGGCAGGCCTGGACCCAGCAGGAGCACCAGCTGAAGGAGCGCCATCAGGCAGTGCAGGAGGAAGGCCAGGCTCAGCTGGAAAGAGAGAAGGTAGAGGTGGGGATGGAAACATGGCGGGGAGATGACTAAATAGGATGAGATGCCGGGATGTGGAGCTTAGTAGGGAACCAGGATGGAGGATAAAGAGCTGTGCGTGGAAGGCAAGCCTGGGGCTGAGGACGGGTGTGGAGGGCTGCGGGCAACAGACGTGGAGTGCTGAGGATGGCGGGAGGAGGCAAAGCAGGAGCGTGCGTTAGAATCAGACCCAGGACATAGGAGACGGGGCATGCGTTGAGCCGGGATTCTCCTCCTCAGGGGAACAGTCAGAGGGAGGCGCAGGCAGCCCGGGAGGCCCAGCAGCAGTTGGCGCTGCTGCAGTCTGAGGTGCAGCGTCTGGAGGGGGAGCTGGACACGGCCCGGAGGGAGCGAGACGCGCTGCACCTGGAGATGAGCTTGGTCCAGGTGAGCCCAGCAGGCCCTGGGGTTTCTGCAGGTCTGGACAGCACAGTGACCGGGAATCACGGCGGGCTTGTCATCTCTGGTGGGTGGGACTTACCTTTGTCTAGTTGGATAATACTCTGTCTTAAACTCCACTGTTTCCTCGCTGAAGGACAGTTTCCCACAACGTGGGCTGACTCACGGTTACCTTTAGAGTCCACTGTTCAAATCTGAGCGGCCTTACACTGTTGTTAAGAGACAGCACTACACACACCGCACACACCGCCTGAGCAGCTGAGAGCATCTGCCAGACCTGACACCAGTTGGTGCAGTTTGCTTTGTATTTGTCGTTATTTATCTGTTAAAAATGTTATTTGTCGTTGTATATGTGGTGTGAGTGTGTGGTGGGGGTGAATATGTACCATGACACGTGTGTAGAGGCTGGAGACCAGGCTTTCCTTCTCCTGTGGGGAACTGAGCTCAGGTTGTTAGGGTTGTGTGCTGCGCATTTTTACCAGCCCCATTTTCATTATTTCAGTAACTTCTGCTAATATCTCTAAGTTGGGGACCCAGGAGGACAGTGTTTATTTTATTTACTTGGGAAATTCCTGTAACAGCTGATAACCTGGCTCAAAAATAGCACCAAAAATCCAGATACAATTGGATCAAAAAATACTTTTCAGCCAGGCCTGGTAGCATACGTCTGTAATTCCAGCAGCTACTTGGAAGGCTGAGGCAGGAGGATCTCAAGCTGTGGCACAGCCTGGGCTGCTGTGTGAATGTGGATTCAGGGAGAGCCTGGATGACTTAGCGAAATGTGTCCGAAAGTAAGATGTAGCCTAGGATCTGGCTCAGCGTGTGTGAGCCCTGAGTTCAGTTCCCAGGACTGGTTAAAGAAACAAAAGCCTTCCTTAAAAGCCCGGCATGGTGGCCCACGTCTTTAATCCCAGCACTCAGGAGGCAGAGGCAGGTGGATCGCTGTGAGTTCGAGGCCAGCCTGGTCTACAAAGTGAGTCCAGGACAGCCAAGGCTACACAGAGAAACCCTGTCTCGGGATAAACAAAACCCCTTAAGAACACTGGCTGCTTTTCCAAGGCCCCCAGGTTCGATCCCCAGCACCCACACGGCGGCAGCTGACAGCCATCTGCATTTCCAGTTCTAGAGAATCTGACATCTTTTTCTGGTCTCTGTGGACCAGGAACCAACATGGACGTTTAATTCTATTTAACTTACTCTCAGAAACTCATGGGTTGGCCGTTAGCAGACACTACACATAAAAATGGCTCACAATGGTCAGAACAGAGAAGGAAACTAATGGTCAGAACTAAATTCACATTTTACCTGCAGGAAAAAGCAACCGTTTCTAGCTAGTACACAGAATCTTAAATTCACATCTGTTAGCCTCTGATCATCTACTAAAGCAGGCCTCGGCAGACTTTCTGGAAGGTTCTCAGTGGTAACTGCTCCAGGTCCTAACACGAGCATCTGTGGAGATGGTATGTAAATAAGTGGGTGTGGCCATGCCCTGCTCTGGGGGAACTGCCTGGCTGGCTGTGTGGAAACGCTTGGAGAGAACCATGTTTCAGTCACGGGGGAGACACTCCCGACTCTTAGTTCTGACGTTGTGGGCCTCTGGTTATGTGGACCAGTCAAAGGGAGTAAAGAAGAAGAGCTCAGAGTGCTGGCTCCCAGCTTCTCACAGCTCAGCGGTGTGGGCAGGGAGGGCAGCACCAGGCAGGAAGCCTGGTGAGGATGGCCCTGCTCACAGTGTAAGCAAAACAGGACGTTTTAGGGTATATGGTTTTCTGTTTTATTACTTTTATTTAAATTTTTAAATTTTTATGTGCACTGGTGTTTTGCCTGCATATGTGTCGATGTGCAGGTGTCTGATCCCTTGGAACTGGAGCTACAGACAGCTGGGTGCGGCCATGTGGGTGCTGGGAACTGACCTCAGGCCTCCTGAAGAGCAGCCAGTGTTCATAAGCACTGAGCCGTCTCTGCAGCCACTTACTTATGTATGCTTTAGGCAAGGTCTTGATACGTAGAAGTTGGCCTTATCACACGGCCTCAGACTGCCAGGTTTGAGATTCAGCAGGAGCCGCCATTCCTAGCTTGGCTATGTGGGCGTGAAGCTTGGGAAAAAAGATCAGGATAAAATGAAAAATTTGAGAATTAAGAGAGGTATAAAAAATGTGCCTAGAGGCAAACGCTTACTATATATAACTTAGACTTCTCTGGCCTGAATGTCAGCAGGTAGGAGAGGAGAGAAGGAGGGACAGGACTAAGGGACAGGACTAAGGGACAGGACTAAGGGACAGGACTAAGGGACAGGACTAAGGGACAGGACTAAGGGACAGGACTAAGGGACAGGACTAAGGGACAGGACTAAGGGACAGGACTAAGGGACAGGACTAAGGGACAGGACTCAGGGACAGGACTCAGGGACAGGACTAAGGGACAGGACTAAAGCGCAGTTGGAGGCGGAGCAGTCGGCCAAGGCTCAGGAGGAGAAGGGAGAAGAGGTCCTGCAGAGGAAAAAAAATCTGTCTCGACAGAGTTTTGGCCCGAGGGTCAGGACTTGCAATGACATCATTGAGGACATAGATGGAGGAGCAGCCACTGTGGGGTTAGAACTGAGCTCTTTGCAAGTGAAGATTGCAGTGCGCTGGAGGAGTGAGGCGTGAGAGGGGAGAAAGTGGAGCCGGCAGGTGTGGGCCACTGACTGCTCAGATGCCTCCTGGTGTCAGGTCGATGTCACACACGTGTTACCTCAGGCACACTGCAGATGGCTCTAACATTTCCTTGGGTTAATATCGAGTTCTTTTGTCCAAAGCCATTTTCACTTTTGTGTACATATATGATGTGTCTCGTGGTTCAATAAAGAGAAGAAATCTGTGTCACTCTCTGAGGCAAATTGCCTGTTCTTCGTCCTTAAGGAGGCAGATGAGGAGGTTGTTGGTACTGATTTCGTTTACATTTTCCATCGCCGAGAAGACTGAGCTCAAACAGACTTGAACTGACAGCCGTGGCCTTCCTTCACTCCCAGGCCAGATACGAGAGCCAGCGGATCCAGATGGAGTCAGAGCTGGCTGTCCAGCTGGAGCAGCAGGTGGAGCGCCTGGCAGAGGCTCAGGAGAGCAGCCTGCGGCAGGCGGCCACCCTAAGGGACCATCACAGGTACTTAGGACTTACTGGAGTGTTTCTCTGGCAGCAGCATGTGTGATTAACTTCCGGCCCTGTGCTCCGAGCCTTTTAGCCTCTTCCAGAACGACCCCCAGCATACTCCCAGTTCCATCTGTTCAGATCTTGGTCCCTCTTGGGAGAAGGAGTAAGCACATCAAGTGCTTATGGAGAGGCACACGGCAGGGAGCTCTCACTCTCATAGGGCAGAGCCAGCACTGAGGGCAGCACTGTGGTGCTGAAGGTAGCGTTCACAGCTGCCGCATGGGCGAGCCTCCCTCTCACAGCCTTACTGCCCTCATCCCATCCCTCACCGTGTTTTCTAGAAGTGCTATTTTGTTTGTTTGGGGTTTCTGTTGTTCTTTTTTGAGACAGGGTCTCACTATGTAGACCAGCCTGGTCTTGAATTCCTAGAAATCTGTCTGTCTCGCCTTCTGGGTGCTGGAATCAAAGACGACATCACACCTGGGGGAAATGCTTTCTGTTATATCATTTTCAAGTGGACATGGATTATAGTCCTGTAATCCCAGTTTGGGTGGTTGAGGCAGGAGGATTGCTAGTTTGAGATGAGCCTGGGCTCCATAGTGAGATTCTGGCCATCTAGTCTGTTGCTTTCTGGGCAGTCCAGCATGTGGCCTCAGCTTTGCTCTTACCTGTTCTTGTGCTGTGGCTGGACCAGGAGATTGCAACTGTCTGTCTCCCTGACCTGAACCCATAGGAGTAAGGAGGCCCTAATAGTGAGGTGTGGAGTGGGAGGACCAGGGCTGAGGATGGGGCCAGCAGGTCTTGCATAAAGGACGACTTAATGCCAAGCAAGTTTATTACGAAGTATAGCATCAGCCAGGAATGGTGGCATGTGCCTGTAATCCGAGCACTCAGGGAGGTAGAGGCAGGCGGATCTCTGTGAGTTCTCAAAAAAACCAAAAAGGAGGAAGAGCATTGTTTATGTATTATTGGGGGGAGGGGAAGGGGGCTCAATGGCCAAGGTTAGCAGAGAGCTAGGTCAGACACTGCTGGCAAAGAGAACACAGGATAGATATCTCAGACACAGCTGCCTAAGGACTGGAACCACAGCCCGAGGGGAAGAATCGGTTCCCCAGAACTGCAGCCTTCGCTCTCTTGCCCTAGACGAGCCTTGCCAAGTCCACTCCTGGACAAGGACACACAGCGCTGTTCCCTCTGTCTTCTCATGAGGGCCCCTGAGAAAGTATTGGGTTGGTCGGGCGCCTCACGTCTCACCTCTACACAGTCTGTCTTTTTTCTCGTTGATTACATCATTTTGTTTAAAAATGGTTTTATTTTTAGTTACGTGTATGCACATGTATCTGTGTTCAGGTACAGATGCCTGTGCCAGATGGGGGGTTGGACCCCTGGAGCTGTGTGGGTGCTAGGAGCCACACTTGGGCTCTCTGCAGAAGCAGTACTAGCCACTGAGCTAGCTCTCAGCCCCTGATGCTGTCTCCTGTCAGCAAAGTCTCGTTCTCACTGGGCCTTCCTAGGAAGCAGCTGCAGGAACTCAGCGGACAGCACCAACAGGAGCTAGCTGCCCAGCTGGCTCAGTTCAAGCTAGAAACGGCGGAACGGGAGGAGCGGCAGCAGCAGGTGGCGCAGGACTATGAGCTCAGGTGCTGGTCTTGGGGTCTCTTTCCGTGGGTAAAGCCCAGGCTGGGATGGCGAGGAGCAGCCTCTCAGAAGAGCTGACCTCTAAGGACTCCAGAGTCTGAAGGGCGCCCTGGCTCTTGACCTCTACGCCTGTTTCCTTAACCTCCCTGAGCCATCTCTTTCTGTGTGTGTTCCTGTGGGTGCTGTGTGGGTCAGAGGTCAATGTCAGATGTCTCCTCCCCCTTATTTTTGAGACTCACCAGTCAGTTTGGGTAGACGGCTAACTGTCGAGTTCTCTGGATCTCTAGGGATCGCCATCTCTTTCTGTGTGTGCTCTGCCACACCCTGCCCTGGCATGGGCGCCCTGACTCAGGCTTCTGCAGGAGACAGGCCACCAGCTGAGCCACCTCCCTGGCCCCCTCTTTTCCTTCAGACTGGCAAGAGAGCAAGCCCGGGTTCGTGACCTGAAGAGTGGCAACCAGCGGCTGGAAGAGCAGTGGGTGCAGCTGGTGGAGCGGCTCCAGGCCCTGCTGCGGGCCCACTGGGACGAGGCCACCCAGCTGCTCAGTACCACACTGCTGCCTCCCAACCCTCAGGTAGGCGTCGCCCCGGAGGGCAGCTGTCCTGCCCAAATAAACCTTTCTTCCATGGACATAGCTCACCAGATGTGCCCGTTCCACTGGGCACGGCTCTGTGACGCCAGTACTAAGACACGAATGAATGTGTGCTGCTAGTTGGGTGGACTAGGGGCCGAATTCACTATGACAAGAAGTCGTTGCTAAGGCCAGAGAGATACCGGTCAGGAACGGTCAGCACGAGGACCTGATTTCATGCCCTAAAGCCCTGTGGAAAACTGCATGAAGGGGCGAGGCTGGCACTGTGCAGGGGAGCGGCCGATGGGAAGGGCACTGAATGGCCAGTGGGGCATCTCAGGCTGTCCTACGAGGTCTTCACGTGCACCCACCTGGGAATCCCAACTGTAGTGGTTCAAGGACGCCGTAAGGACCTGGCTGCACAAACGACCGTATGCCCAGGACTAAGCAGAGCCCTTGACCTTCCAGTGGGCGCTCTAAGACTGCGCCAACACCGGGCAGCATCGCATGTGGTGCGCACCCAGCAGCCTGGGCTGCCTGCCTCTCCGCTCCTTCCTCATCAGCTTGTAATTAGCTTCCTCCCTTCCTCCCCCTCCCTCCTTCCTTCCTCCCTCCCCCCCCTCCTTCCTTCCTCCCCCTCCCTCCTTCCTTCCTTTCTCCCTTCCTTCCACAGAGGAGCTGTTGCTTACATGCCCACCTGTTAGGAACTCCTTTCTCACCCAACACCTCACCTATCTGGTCTCTCACTACCTGCTCGGTTCTGACATTTGATGCCTCCTTTGTCTATGGACAGTGAACTGTCTCAGCTGTTGAGGCATAGAGAGCCATGGGAGTGTGTGTGTGTGTGTGTGTGCGTGTGTGTGTGTGTGTGTGTGTGTGTATGTGCATGCGTGTGTGTCTGTGTGTTTTGGTGTCTGCTTATGTAGAGGAGAAGGCAGGCGGTCAGGCTCACAGCTTTCCTCAGCTTTATAGTGAGTTCAAGATAAGCCTGGGCTATGAGAGGTCCTGTCTCAAAGGAAAAGCAAAACAAAACAAAAACAACAAAAACCAAAGTAAGTGCTTGAGAACTGCACACACACACACACACACACACACACACACACACACACACACACACACACACACACACACACCCTGAGTTGTTGCTAAGTCCTGCCCTAAGCTAAAGTAGGGGCCCTTACTCCTAGTCTTTCTTATGTTGGTATCTCTTAATTTATGATACAATTACTGGCTAAAATGTTTTAGAATTAGTAACATGCATGTGGCACAAACAAAAATCCAGTTAAGATTTAAGAAGAAGCTATTCAGTAAAGGTAGCCTCCCCCATGTCCCAGGCCCAGCCCTCTATGCAGGCAGCCATGAGCTGGGATCCTGAGCATCTCCCTCCTCCCCCAAACCCCTCCCACCAGGTGCCACCCTGTACCTACTGCTGTGTAACTTTGTATGAATGCATTTTACATCTACAGAGTTACAATAAGTATCAAAATGCAAGTTGTTGTATAAGTTATCTATAAAATGTCTGGAAATAGAATTGTAATATGAAAAATAATCAGATTAAACTTTGGTGGAAATTGCTGGGTGTAGTGGCACACGCCTTTAATCTTAGCACTGGGGAGGCAGAGGCAGGTGGATCACTGTGAGTTTGAGGCCAGCCTGGTCTACAAAGTGAGTCCAGGACAGCCAGGGATAACACAGAGAGACCCTGACTCAAAAACAGACAGACAACAAACAAACAAACAAAAAACCAAAACAAACCCAAAATAAAACAGAACAACAACAAAAAGTCTAGACAAGTTTAAAAAAAGCTTGGTAGAAATTAGATGCTGCCATTCCCTATGAAGGAACTCGGGGAGGTGACAGCCATATTCAAGTGTCTGCGCTAAGCCCTGTCTCTTGGGGCCCACCAGGCTGTGAGCTTTCTTTCCTCCCCCTGGCCAGGCTCCCCCTGCTGAGCCCTCTAGCCCTGGGCCTCTGGAGCCAGAGAAGGCGGAGAGGAGGATGTGGGCCATGCCTCCCATGGCGGTCGCCCTGAAACCTGTGCTGCAGCAGAGCCGAGAAGTGACGGATGACCTGCCTGGGGCACCCCCTGTTCTCGGGAGCAACTCCCCAGATCTCAGCCTGCTGCTGGGACCCCCTTTCCAGAACCAGAACTCCTTTCAGCCCTTGGAGCCCAAACCTGATGTGGCTCCACCCACAGGTAACTAAGGCAGAGGTCTGTCTCCTCACGAGGGAATGGGGAATGGCTTCCTTACCAAGGTGGAGACCAGAAGATGGCATCAAATCCCCTGAAACTGGAGTTATGTGTGGTTGTTAAGCCATTGTGGGGGTGCTGGGAACTGAACCCAGGTCCTACTTAAGTGCAGCAAGTGCTCTTAACCATCTCTCTAGCCCCTACATGTGAGTTTGATTGAGGCCAGCCTGGTCTGTACAAAGCGAGTCCAGGACAGCCAAGGCTACACAGAGAAGCCTTGTCTGGAAACACCGGGCGGGGGGTGGGCTGTCTTGCAGGCCCACCAAAAAAAGGGGTGGTATTTGCCTCAGATTCACTGCTGTAGCCAAGTGTGACCTTGAACTCTGATTCTCAACTGCTGGGATTTCAGGAGTATACTGCAGACCCAGTGCCTGTGGTGTGGGCAGGCACTCTCAGCTGAGGTACACCTCCAGTCCCCAGGATGTATCTTTTTTTAAAAGATATATTTACTTATTATGTATACAGTGTTTTGCCTGGATATAAGGCCTGCAGGCCAGAAGAGGGCACCAAATCTCATTGTAGATGGTTGTGAGCCATCGTGTAGTTGCTGGGAATTGAACTCAGGACCTTTAGAAGAGTAGACAGTGCTCTTAACCTCTGAGCCATCTCTCCAGCACCAAGATGTTGTTTGTTTTTCGAGACAGGGTCTCTCTGTGTAGCGTTGGCTGTCCTGGACTCACTTTGTAGACCAGGCTGGCCTCGAACTCACAGCAATCCGCCTGCCTCTGCCTCCCGAGTGCTGGGATTAAAGGCGTGCGCCACCACCACCTGGCCCCCAGGATGCATCTTTTGTTCATGTTCTTTAAGGAGTTTATGGTAAACTTGTTTAGAGTTTAAGTCCCACAGCCTTGTACTTGTGTTGCATTTCTGTCTTAGAGCTCAGCTGTGCAATCTCCCAGGCTCCCTTCACCTTCCCCTCTCCAGCGCCTTTAAACTTCGGCGGCGTCTCTGCCAGCTGTGGCGTCCCTCTTACATTTATTTATTTGTTTTAAGGGTTTTTCTTCTTTTAAATTTATGTGAATAGGTGTTCTGCCTTCACGGCCGTCTGTGGGCCACATGTGTGCAGTGCCTGTGGAAGCCAGAAGAGGGCATTGGATCCCTTGGGACTGGAGTTCCAGGTGGTTGTGAGCTGCCATGTGGGGGCTGGGAATTGAACTCGGGTCCTCTGGAAGAGCAGTCAGTGCTCTTAGCCATGGAGCCATCTCTCCAGCCTCTGCTCTGCCTTTCGGTAGTGCCTTTTCGTTGGGAGCATTATGGTAGGCTTATTTACGGAGAGACTTCGCCCATATGTAACACACGTGTGCCAGCACACCCGTCTCCTTTTACAGTTGGACCCATCTCTGCATTGGAGGCCTTCGCTGCTGATCATAGGGCAGAGCGACCGTTCCCGGATGAAGACCCTGGATCTGATGGTGATGGCTCCCTAAAACCAGGGCTGCCACCTGCTTCTCAGCTTGAAGGCCTTAGGAATTTTTTGCAGCAGGTAAGAGAGAGTCCACCAAGATGGTTGGTTGTTTATCCTGCCTGCTTTCTCATGTCCTCTGGGTTAGGATCCCCTCCAGCCTCCCAGCTGGTGTGATCACATGTGTATGAAGTGGGTGAGCACAAAGTCAGTGTCAGCTGTTTTCTTCTCTAGGTCCCGTCGCTTTTTTTTTTTTTTTGAGACAATGTCTAGTAAACCCAGTGTTTACTAAATGGCTGCAGGAGCTAACAGGCCCTCAGGCCTGGCCTGTCTCCCTCTCCTCTCCTTTTTTTTTTTTTTAAAGTCAGGGCCTCACTATGTAGCCCTGGCTGGCCTGTGACTTACTCTGTGTAGACCAGGCTGGCCTCAAATTCACAGAGACCTGCCTCCCTCCCCAGTGCTGGGACTAAAGGCGTGCGCTGTCACTCCCGGCCCTGCCTGGCTTTTATGTGGATGTCAGGGACTGATCTCAGGTCCCATGCTTGCTCAGTGTCACTGAGTCATCCCCCTGGCCCCTTCCTTGCCTTTTTAGGACCAATTATTTGTCCCAGCCTTTAGTCTATCTGTTTCTCAGTCCGCACCTCTCCTCTGGAACCTGGGCTGCTGAGCCCCTCAGACCCTGGCCTTCTTTCCACTGGTTACTAGAGGAACAACTGTCTTGTTTCCCCAGCTGCTGGAGACAGCACCTCAGAGCAACGAGAACCCCTCTGTCGACCTGTTGCCCCCTAAGTCTGGTGAGTCCTAACTCTGAGGAAGGTCGGGCTGGGCCTTGAAGAGGTGTGATGGAGTCGAGCTTCTTAGCATAGACAGCAAATGTGAGAAACAGGCTCACAGTAGTCTTCTGTAGAGAGATTATACATGTTTATTTGAATTTGGATTAAAAAATTTTTTTTCCGAGACAAGGTTTCTCTGTGTAGCCTTGGCTGTCCTGGACTCACTTTGTAGACCAGGCTGGCCTCAAACTTACAGCGATCGCCTGCCTCTGCCTCCTGAGTGCTGGGACTAAAGGCATACGCCATCACGGCCCGGCCAGTGCCTAGTTTATTTGTGCTGTACTGCACCCAGGGTGGCTGAGCTACCGGGTCCCCCACCACCACCACCTCCCAGGGGCTGAGTGCTGCCCAGCCGTGTTGGGGTGTGCTTGCCCCATGTTCATTCTTGCACCTCTCTCCTATGCTAGGTTCTCGGACTGTCTCTTCTTGGGAAGAAGCCGCTCCAGTGCCGCGCCTGCCGCCTGCTGTGCACAAAACTAAAGTTCCCTTACCCCTGGCGGCTAGTCTTTTCAGGGCCCGAGAGCTTCCCTCATTCCATTTGCAGGGCAGTGGTCACAGTACTGGCTCCCCAGAGAGAGGTAAGCAGGGAGCTGCAGGGGTAGGGGTGGGGGGTGGGGATGGGGTAGAGGAGGTTGGGGGGGGTGGGGATGGGGAGGAAATGCTCTGAGCATTGTGGAGTCCTTGGAAGTGAGCTAAGGCTGAGAGGAGCCCCAGGTAATGGTGTCAACTCGTCCCTCAGGTACAGAAGGGCTCAGCCCCCCAAGGCAGCTAATGGAAGTGTCTGAGCTGTTCCGCCTGTACCAGGCTCGGGGGTGGGGCGCCCTGCCTGCCGAGGACCTGCTGCTGTACCTGAAGAGGCTGGAGCAAGGCGGGTAGGTGTGTGTGTGGGGGGGGGGGGGGGGCAGAGCTCCAAGGGTGGAGTGTGTGGAGGTGATGATCCAGCTGTGTCGCCACTGAGTTCAGTGTGTAGTTTTCAGGGGCTGCCGTGGGGTGACAGAGGGGCAAAATGTAGATTTGTGGTTTCCCCATCTGTTTACTGATTTTTCTTAAATCCCCACCCGTATGTCTGCACCTCAGCTTTTTTTCCTTTCTACCCCGAAGCTCAAAACTTAGAATTACAGAATTTTTGCTTATTTTTCTAAATTTTTTTCCACCTGTGGCTCTTTTTACCTGAAGCCTTAACAAGCATTTGCTCATAGTTAATCATAAGGACTTTTTTATATATTTTTGAGACAGGATCTCACTATGCATCCCCTAGCTAGCCTGGAACTCATTGGATAGCTAAAGGCTGACACCAAACTCAGAGAGTCACTACCCCTGCCTCCCCAGTGCTGGGATTAAATCACACACACACCTTGATTTTATTTTTTAATGAAACTTGAAGTCAGCAATTCAAATAACAATTTTTCACATCAAACATTTGAATACAGTCCAAAGACAGTAATTTGATGCGTGCTGGGGAATATGGGGTTGGAGAGTCAGCTCATCTGTTGAGGTGCTTGCAATACAGCACGAGGAGCTGATGCTGAGATGCCAGGTGTGGAGCACACACCTGTAATCCCCTGGGTAGCTGTTGTGGAGCCATCTTAGCAAACTGTTGAGCCCCAGGCCAATAAAAGACCCACCTCACAAACTGCAGTAGCCAGGTATGGTGGTGCAGGCCCTGCTCCCGGTGCTCGGGAGGCAGAGGCAGGTGGATCTCTGAGTTCCAGGCCAGCCCGGTCTACAGAGTGAGACCATATCTCAAAAAGAGACACAAGGCTAATGTGGATAGCCCCTGAGGAACAACACCGGAAGCTGTCTGTTCTCGGCGCCCAAGCACATGCTCACACGTGCAGAGGCACAGTCTGTGTTTCCTGTAATTAAACCGTCATTTGTATGAAAGCAGAAATCCTCATATGTACAGCAGGAGCACTGCGATTCACAGTGTGCGTAGTTAGAGCTGCGGTGGCTCCAGTGTGTTCCTGTGTGGTGACCACAGGTGTGGTGCAAAGCATGCGTGCAGTGTGTTCAGAACCAAGGTTGTAATGAAGTCTCACCGAGCCACACCACCCAGAAACACCTTGGATTCGTTTTGAATTTGAGTTATTTGGTTATGCCTTATTCAGAAGCTTTTTCTGTGTTCCAGCTTTTCACCTCCATGTTTAGCTGGGCCAAACCAGAGTGTAAGGAGCTTGGCTTCCGGGTAACTCACTGGTTCCCACATGGCTCCTCCCACATGGCTCCGGGTCCATTTTCTTTTCTTCCCCCCCCCCCCCCCCCAGAGCTGAGCTAAATCCCCAACCCCTCCAGGTCAGTTTTCAATTCTTCTTTCCTTATTTGATGCTGGAAATTGAATCCCAGGCCTCATGTTTGAAGGACAAGCGCTCTCCCATCTGAGCGTCTCCCTAGACTCATTCATTATATTTTCCCCTGGGGATAGTTTCTCTGTGTAGCCTTGGGTATCTTGGACTCCTTTGTTGACCAGGCTGGCCTCAAACTCACAGCGCGCACCACCACGCCCGGCACCAGACTCACTATGTATTTTTTTGAGACAGGATTTCTCTTATGTTATTTTGGTTGTCCAGGACTCACTTTGTAGACCAGGCTGGCTTTGAACTCGCAGTGATCCACCTGCCTCTGCCTCCCAAGTGCTGGGATTAAAGACAAGCGCCGCCATGCCTGGAGGGACAAGCATTTTTTTTTAAAGATTTTATTTATTGGCAGGGCGTGGTGGCGCACGCCTTTAATCCCAGCACTCGGGAGGCAGAGGTAGGTGGATCGCTGTGAGTTCGAGGCCAGTCTGGTCTACAAAGTGAGTCCAGGACAGCCAAGGCTACACAGAGAGACTCTGTCTCGAACCCCCCCCCCCCCCCAAAAAAAATTTTATTATTTATACAGTATTCTGCCTGCGTGCGAGCCTGCAGGCCAGAAGAGGGCACCAGATCACATTATAGATGGTTGTGAGCCACCATGTGGTTGTGGAAATTGAACTCAGGTCCTTTGGAAGAGCAGCCAGTGCTCTTAACCCCTGAGCCCTCTCTCCAGCCCTAAGACAAACATTCTTAAGAAAGGAAATCCAGAAACATTTTAATTTCTGTGCAGAGTTGTGTGGAATTGGGGAATTACTCCCCAACCCCACCCTCACTCATACCCATGATTTGTATGGTAGGACTGACGGCCAAGGGGAGCTTGTCCCCCGAAGAAACACTGACTCCCGCTTGGGTGAGATTCCCCGGAAAGAGGTGAGGGAGTCAGCAGGGACCCGAGGCAGGGCTGAGGGTTGGGGGTGGAGAGTGGGGACACAGTCCCCTGAACACCCCACCCTCCCTTCCTGGCCCCGCCCCTCCGCCTCCTGGCCCCGCCCCCTCTCGCTCTCACCCGGGCTTCTTTCCCCCAGGCTCCCTGGCTGGGGCTTCTCTGCACCCACGGTGTTCTACAAGTGTATGATGGTGGTTTCCTTTTTTCCTCTCAATTCTCAGATCCCCTCCCAGGCTGTCCCTCGACGCCTTGCTTCAGCCCCTAAGACTGAAAAGCCGGCAAGGAAGAAGAGTGGCCATCCTGGCCCGAGCGGCCTGAGGAGTCGCGGAGGCGTCTGGAGATGAGGCCGTTCTCCTCCGCGCTGGCCTCTGTTGCTGTTCATTTTAATCAGTGCCCTATAGTCTGTATCGCAGGAATTTGGAAAATGGAGATTTTGTAGGATGCTGCTTTGTAAAGAAACCTTTAAACATACTGTTTTGGTATTTTAAACTATATTTGTTACTTCCTATGAGAAAATACATGGAATCTTTGGGCCTGGTGTGTGCTGGGGCTCCGTGGACGCCTGCAGGGTTAGCCTGTCAGTATTAGATCTATGAGTGGCTCTTTTTTATACATTTTGTATTTTTTATACTTCCTGAAATAAGTATATGTATTACTTTAGTGATCAACTCCCAAACTTAATAAAAGAGTAAATTACTATAAAAAGCATTTGAGAAAAAAACCTTTTGATCCGTGGAGAAAACTTTGTCTTTTAAAATGTTCTAGATTATTTTTATGTTAATTTTTCCTTTTCTGAGACCAGACCTCTCTCTGTAGCCCAGGCTACCTGCAAATTTTCAGCCCTCCTGCCCCACAGGTGCTGGGTTCTGAGCGAGCGTGTGTAACATGCCTGGCATCTCTGCTTCCTGAGAGCAAGTGATTCTTTGGCCCTGGGGATTCAGTTGGAGCTAGAAACTTTACAGCTTTAAAACATGTGGATATGCCAAGTATAGTGGCACACGCCTTTAATCCCAGCACTCTGGAGGCAGAGGCAGGTGGATCTCTGTGAGTTTGAGGCCAGCCTGGTCTATAAAGAGAGTCCAGGGCAGCCAAGGCTACACAGAGAAACCCTTTCTGTCACACATACACGCACAGGCCAAGGGCTGCTGGGATGGCACCAGACTGGGGGAGAAGTGCTTTCTTGAGCCCCACCTTTAGGAATGTTTGCATCTTTATTTCCAGTGTCATCAAACTGGTCTGTGTGACACTGACTTTGGTAAGAGTTGTGCACTTCTAAAAATACTGGTAAAATGAACACTTGGTTTCTATTTCATCTCCAGACTCCAGCCTGCCACCATCAGCCAACACGCCCTACATTTTTTCTTGGGACACAGGCTGGAGAGAATGCCCCTCAAACGGTTCAGTGCTGACCTAACCACCCTTGCAATGGCGTCCTAGCAGGGCGTTTGAATTTGTAGTTTCTGAGGGAGTTAGGAGGGATGAGGGGATCCCGCCCCCTCCCACCTGGCACGGCCTCCCTGGTCAGCTTGGAGAAATTCTGAGGAGAAGAGAAAACCAGCCAAACAAACCCTGAAAGATTTCAAGAAAACCTCCCTGCTTCCGTGCCTGGTGCAGATGAAGGTTCTGGCATGTGTGGGAGGGGCTTGGGGAGTCTGGAGGTGGCCTCCACTCAGGGGGAAGGTACAAACCAAGGCCTTGCAGATGATCACAACAGTGGGGGAGCCCGACTTCACATGCTAACCAACCTGTGGCCTGTTGGCAGCCATCTGGCTGCTCTTCCCTGGGCTCTGTCAGTACGGCTCCCAGCTGGTACTCAGGGGACGACTTGAGGGGTCTGGTGTCTTACGACACATAGCTGGAAATACGATGCCCCGACTTTGCTACGAATTCATTAGCAAAATGGTCGACATTTGTTTACAGCAAACAACAAACAGTTCAGAAACTGAGCCTAAGTGGTCGGTCAGCCACGTGTGCAGTTGGCACTGTGTGTAGTAATAATAATGGGACAAGGAGAAAGTGGATCTTGATGGACAGTCTAGCAATCTGGCTTACAGAAGACCTCCCTTTCAAAAATTGAAAACTAACCTTTGGTGGTGGTACAGGCTTTTACTCTCCACACTTGGGAGGCAGAGGCAGGGGGATCTCTGAGTTAGAAGCCAGCCTGGTCTACAAAGTTAGGTCCAGGCCAGTCAAGGCTACAAATCAAGGCCAGCCCCTTTCTAAAAAAAAACCAAAAAATAAAAATAATTTTTAAAGGAAGTTGGTAACTCTTCACTGTGAAGATGAGAGAGGATGGGAAAGCGCACTGGATATGCAGACCAACCCAAGTGCAGAACTGAACTACTCTTTCAACAATGAATGTTGCAAGAACTTCTCTAAGCAGTGTGCTTTTTGAGAAGAGAAAGATGGTATTAAAGAGCAGCAGTCAGACAAGCAAGTAGCGCAGCAGCGAGCCTGAGGCTTACGAGACGTATGAGCACTTGCTGCTCTTGTAGAAGACTCAGGTTTGTGTCCCAGAAGCTTAAAACCAACTATAACTGTTGGCTCCCACCTTTTCCAAACCTACTTTGAAGTTCTTTAATGCTTACACCTCCCTTCCAACCCACCTACCCTAGATAGGAGAGAAAAGAGGTTTATGGGAACAGGAGAAGCAGACCTTTTGGGACTCAGTTCCTGGGATGACTCCCCCGGTGTGGTCAGCAGGATTTCATCTTTTGGGTATACTTGGAAAAACAAGACATAGGCAAGCTCTGCAAACACTAGCTATATGTTTCTGTCCAGTCTTTTTGAGATGGATCCTTTGGGCTAGCGCTTTCAAAGTTGACATGTATGCAGATTCTTGAGGAAACAGCAGCTGAGGCAGTCTTCCAGGCTGAAGCACCTGGGCTACCTGCTTTGTCTTATTGTCTGTTTTTTTTTTTTTCCTCTGAAAATAAGCAAACAGCAAACGTTTAAAAGTATTAGTGTAGGTACATTTCTATGTATGTATGGAATATGCAAGATGCACAAATTATCCAAAGATAAACATCTGCCCTATTTTTGAGCAGGTGTAAGGCATCAACTTTATATGTCTGAGCTGTCATATCCATGCTGTATAAAAGAATGGCGTGTCATGAGGACCAGGCAGCCCTAGGGTGCACTTGCTACACAAACAGTCATGTTTCGGGCAGTAGGAGGTCTTCCCTGGTCAGAGCTAATCTTTACGAGCTTTGTCAGTTATGACATTTTTTTCACTCCCTGTAGATACATAAGCATAGCCATATGCATCTTGTAGTCTTTTGTTCTAACAGAATTAACTCTTTGTCTGCTTCTGCTGTTAAGACGCCTTGGACTATGAATTAACTATGACTCCCCTTGTAATGTTTGAAACAAGTTACTTACCTCATAAGTATGTAGGCTAAATTTTCTTAACAATTATACTTTATTATGAACTTATTAAAGGGCCCTACCTCCCTTCCAACCTGACTAACCCAAACAATAGGAAAAGGAGGTTAAAGGTCACAATAATGAAACCTTAAGGAGATCCGTTCTGAGGAACGATTCTCTCAACCAGGGTGGCTGCTGGCACCTGGAACAGCAGCTGAGGCCGGAGCCTCTGGAGCCCAAAGCCTTGAAGCTTCCCTGGAGCAGCTCTCTCTAGGAGCGTCTCTCAAAGTGTAGCATGAACAGCCAAAAGAATCCCAAGTCCTTGCTCTCGCCTCTTGTTTTGGGCATATGTGTGTATATACACATATATAATATGTATATGTATACACACACACACAAACTCTTATTGGGGATTTAGCTCAGGCCCTGGGTTCAGTCCTCAGCTCTGAGGGGAAAAAAAAAAAGACAAAATAACAAAGAGTCTCTACTACGATGTTTTTGGCTGGCAACATCCAAGCTCCCCGACAAAGTGGTTCGACTTCTAAGTGGAAAAACATCCTGCTCTCTCAGAAGTCTGCTCCCCATCCCACACTTGGGATCAACACAAAAACATGTTTATCTCTCCTACATAAGTAGCTAATACAATTGTAGGCCTCAGGAAGTTAATATCTCCCATCAAATTTTGAAAATCATTAAGAGTTTGCAACTGTGTTGATGGACTAGTGTGGAACTGTAATCCAAATAAACCCTCCCCCACCTCCCCCACCCCCCAAACAAAGTTTGCAACTGGTCTCTGCAGATCTGTACCTTTTGTGTCAAATTTGTTGCTGAGTTATTTTATAGCCCCGAAGGAGAGATAAACCTGTTTTTTAGGATCCCAAGTGTGGGATTGGAACAGTATTGTGAGAGAACAGTTGAGATTAATCCACTAGAAGACCGACCACCTCATGCAGGAGCTTAATTGTTGCCGGCCGAAAAGATCCCATGAACAGACTCTGGGAGGAGATATATAAATGAGCTCAGAACTGGAGGCGGGGCTTTTTTTGGAGACTTGGGATAGATTTGGCTGTTCGTTGCTGCACTTTAAGATGCTCCTAGAAAGATCCGCTCGAGGAAGGCTTCGGGCTCCGGCTGAGGTTCTGGGTTCTGGTTACCCCAGGTTCCAGCAGAAGAAATCCTACGGCTCACACCTGGAGAATCGTTCCTCGGAACTGATATCCTTAAGGTTTTGTTACTGTGTCCATTAGTCCTCATTTCCTATTGTTTTGGTGAGTCAGGTTGTAAGTGACGTATGCTTGGGGGCTGGAGAGATGGCTCAGAGGGTAAGAGCACTGGCTGTTCTTCCAAAGGTCCTGAGTTCAATTCCCAGCAACCACATGGTGGCTCAAAACCTTCTATAATGAGATCTGGTGCCCTCTTCTGACCTGCAGGTGTACATGCGGGCAGAGCACTGTATTCATAATAAATAAATAAATCTTTAAAAAAAAAGTGACGTATGCTTGGTCACTAAGTTGTTAATAAAATATATTGGTTAAGAAAATTGAGCCTACATAGCCCAAATAGGTAATTGAATCTATTTATATTATTTTTTCTGAAGTAAATCCAGCATGGCAGAATTCTTTGTGTTTCCTTAAACATTTTCTCTGAAGTATCTGCATCAGAACCTGCCAACAAAATATCATCCATGAAATAATGGTAAGTGATAGATTGAGGAAATTGCCTACAAATTATTTCTAACGGTTGTTGCACAACGTATGACATAAAGTTGGACTATTCAACATTCCCTGTGGAAGTAACGTACAATGGTATCTCTTCATTGGACCACTACTGTTCAGAGTAGGTGCTGAGAAAGCACACCTTTCCCTATCCTGCTCATGCACAAGTACTGTGAAAGCAACAACAACAATCTTTTAAGTCAATTACTATTATAGGCCATGACCTAAGTAGCAAAGAAGGTAAAGGAATTCCAGGCTGTAAAGGACCTATTGGCTGAATTACTCTACTCACTGCTCTTAAATCCATTACCATTCCTCATTTTCCTGTTTTTTTTTTTTTTTAAACAACACAGGGGAATTCCATGGGCTGGCAGACTCTTCTATATGGTGAGCCTCTAGCTGGTCTTATACCAGTTTTTGGAGTGCCTGTAATTTTTCATTTGTTGTGGCCCACAGCTCTTGCCACACAGGTCTATTTGATACCCATTTTAGGGGCAAGGCCATTGGTATGTCAGCAGTGGCCCTTTTTATAAATTTGGAAACTCAATACCTGTGAAGGTCTGTGTTTGGGCAGTGGGCACAGCTTGTGACTGCTCTTGATTACACATATCAGTACCTTCCCCAGAAGCATCTACCATTTCACCCCTAGTTTCATCACTGTCTCTGTGATGGCAGGAATATTAATTTGAACACCCCATTGTTATAAAAAAAATCCCTTCCCTATAAATTTATGGGTATGTCAGCCGCATAGGGTCTCAGCTTCCCTGTTTGCCCTTCTGGTCCCACACACTTAATCTACCATACACTTTGTCTTATTTGAGATGATTTGCCAATTCCTACAAATTGTTTATTAACCTTCTGAAGTGGCCAATCTGGATCCCAACGCTTTTGCGAAAGGATCGAGACATCTGCTTCTGTGTCCACCAAACCTTCTCTTTCAACGCGGTTCATTTGTACCATTAATTTAGGTCTCTGATCATTAACCATTGTTTGCCAGAACACATGTCTTCCAGTACTCCCAAATGCACCTGTTCTTTCTACTGGAGCGGCTTTGCCCTTGTGGTAAGGAAACAGTAACAGCTGAGCAATTCTATCCCCTACATTAATCTGCATCTCCTTCTTTACATGTGCCAGGATTTTAATTTCTTCCTTACAACCCCCATCTATAATGCCGGGATGCACAGTAAAGCCTTGAGAAGGTAATCCACTTCTTCCCAGGGTTATTTCTACTGTGTCCCAGAAGGTAAAGGACTAAACATCAAGGGTTATTTTGTAGCATTCAACCTGTGGGGACTGTGTAAGAGATGTATCTGAGGCCAGATCCAAAGCTGCGCTGCCTCCAGTAGCATGCACTAAATCATACCTGGTCTTCATGTTCCTGCAAGTTTGTTATCTCCTGGCTGACCAAAGAGAGATGGCCCGCATTGTTTGCTGTGGGGCCTTGAGCTAACAGGCTCCTCCTTTCATGTCCTGAAGGTAAGAGATTACCTCGCACATCTCTCTTGGACTGACAATCCCTAGGCCAGTGTTCCCCTCCCACAGTGCCTACAATGCCCTAAAGTCTTGGCACATCATCACCATCACAGCCGGAAGCTCCTTGTAATCTTCTGCCGAGTACCATTTACTCCAAAGTGAGTGCACCTGTTATTTTGAGGTCTGGAACCTTTAACCTTACAGTATTTTGTTTTAGGTTTTGTTTTGTTTATTTGTTTTGTAAATGACCCAATTTACCACAATTAAAGCACCGGGCGTTTGCTATCTGAGACCTCTAGCTTTCGCTTGTCCTATGATACTGTTTTGATGCCTCTGAGAGCTAATATTAACTGTCTCTCTTACCCGTTCACCTAATGGGTTCCTCATGATTTTAATGCTCTAGTTGCCCTCTTACACTCAGTATTTGCATTCTCACACCCCGTGGTCAGTGTCAATGCCTGTGTGCTCTCGGGTCTTTTATGGCTCTACCTAGAGAGCTGAACCCAGTCTCTGTAAGAATTCTGTGACAGTTTCTCCAGGGCCTTGAAATACCTTAGTAAATAAAGTGGTTGTTTTACCAGGCTCTTCAACCATGTCCCAACTCTTAAGGCCGCAACACAAAACTATTCAATTACTACGTCTCCAGGCCTGGCTTGTTCTCTTAAGTCCGCATAACGCCCTTTACCAAGCAATTGATCTTTACCAACATTTATCCCTCTTGTTATATTTTGTTCTGTTCTTGTGGCTTCGTTTCTCTACCACGATAGCCACTGTAACTGCTGAGCAGCTTCTAACACAGCTGACACCGATCCCTTCCAGGCCTAGGGGGAAAGTCTATGCTGCGTAGCCCAGTCACTTAACGTTTGTTTAACAGAAGATGAATGCCTTCCAAACCTTACAATAGCCTCTTCAAAATGCGTTAAATCTAGCATATCTACTGGACGCCATGCCATCTCATCATAAGCCTCGGCACCATCATTTGCAGGTGGTGTCTGTGTAGCCCTAGAGAATTCCTCTATTGCAGCACTTGTCTCCAAAGCCCTTTCGGCCTGTCTGCTTTCAGTTTACAGCCTCTTGAGCTTCCTGTTTTTCTCTGCCCTCCCCTGGAGCCCCCTCGTCTGCATCCTGGTGCACTGACCACCTAGCACACAGAGCAGGACGGGGCAGCAGTTGTGGGAGACACTGGCAATCAGTGGCCAGGTGTTTTCCCTTTACCAACGCTGCCTTTTGCTTTCCAAATGCTTCAGCCTCTACCCACAAACTCGCTAGTTGCACAGCCAACTCTGTAGTCCTTTCCAGAATGATAGAATTTACTGACCCTTCTGGTTTTCCTAACTTATCGGTTTTTCTTCCAATCTTTGTAAAAAAAAAAAAAAAAGTAATACAGTAAAGAGACAAAGAAAAAAACAGAGAATTCCCTCTGGGTATAGAGGAGGAAAGAACTTTGCTACTGCAGCTGCGATTTTGCTGACCCCCTGGAACTGCACGTCTCTATCTTTAATCCTGTATCTTCCTCCACAGCATTAAAACTTAAGTTTCCCATTATGCCCAAAGCACGTTGGGCGCCACCTGTTGGCTTCAGCCTTTTCCAAACCTACTTTATTTGAGCATTATTTCTTTAATGCTTATGCCTCCCTTCCAACCCACCTACCCTAGATAAGGGAGAAAAGAGGTTAATGGGAACAGGAGAAGTAGACCTTTCTGGACTCAGTTCCTGGGAGCGACTCCCCTGGCGTAGTCGGCAGGATTTCAGCTGACCAGCAATTCAACCAAAGTTGCTGCTGGAACCTGGAACAGCAGCCGGAACCTGGAGCCCTGAAGCAGTGCGGTCTCTCTAGGAGCTAGGAGCGTCTGGAAGTGGAGCGCTGGACAGCCAAACAACACCAAGACTGTCGATGCCGCCCCCGACCAGCAGGAAAGACACCAACACCAGGAACTCTTCTTGCAGCAGTTTACTCAGGAACCTTGACTACTGGAGTGACCCCGGGAAAAGCTCCCACAGAACCTTTATAGTGTGCCTGGTCCTATCAGAAACTGCACGTTGTGGCTCTTGGTTGGTGCGTTCGGATCACGCCACCTCACGATATGCCTTTAGGCATGCGCATAAGGGGCTTGCGCAAAGGCACATTGCGCATGCGCATAAGGGGCACATTGCACCGCGGAAGCAGCAGGGGGCGCTGCTATCTGTGGCTCTCCACACAAGACCCCAAAAGCCCCGCCTCCTGTTTTGGGCTCACATATATCTCTCCTCTCAGAGTGTGTACTAAGATGTGTTTTCAGCTGGCAAAAAACAAGTCCCCACATGAGGTGGTTCATCTTCTAGTGGATAAATATCACCTGGTCTCTCACAAGGCTGTTCCCCATCCCACAGTTGGGATCAAAACAAAAACACGTTTATATCACTACAATAACTCTAAGAGATCTGATGCCATCTTCTAACACCCTACAACCCCTGCACGCACATGATGCACATACATACACTCATGCACAATCACACAAATATACATAAAACAAATGTACATACAGCTGGGCATAATATCATGTGTTCATGTCAGTGACCACCTATGACCATAAAGACAAAAAACATTATGGGTTCTGGGAATCCAAACTCCTGTTCTTAGGTGTCAGGCAAGTACTTTATCCATTGTGCCCTCTCCCCAGCTCTACAAACACTATTTTTTTTCCCCTTTGGTTTTTCAAGACAGGGTTTCTCTGTGTGGCCCTGGCTGTCCTGTACTCCCTTTGTAGACCAGGCTGGCCTCAAATTCACAGAGACCCGCCTGCCTCTGCCTCCCAAGTGCTGGGATTAAAGGCGTGCAACACCACCGCCTGGCTACAAACACTATTCTTAATAGAGAATGTTAGAAACGTTTTCTTTACAGCATCCTCTTTAGGGGCTGGAGAGGCTCTCAGCACTTAGGAGCGCTTGCTGATCTTGCAGAGAACCTGAGTTCAGTTCCCAGCATCTGCAGGGTGGTTCCCAATGTCAGTAAGTCCTGTTCCGAGGAAGCCGATGCCCTCTACTGGCCTCCTGGGGAATCAGGCCTGCACTGAATACACACACACACACACACACACACACACACACACCCCACAGCAAGCAAACAGACACATCTTGTGAAAAGTAGTAAAGCATCCTTTTGGAGTAAGGCTGTTCTTTTTTTATTGCCTCTGTTAGCACTGGGGTGTAATACTAGAAGCCCAAGGATGGGAAAAGACAAAACCAATATCTACAGATTAAGCCACCATCTTCATGACATAGTTTAAATAAATATCAAATGATATACTTAAAATATACGATGGATTTTTACTAAGTGACACCAAGTTGATACATATACTTCAAGTGTTAGTGCTATGTTAAATAGCGTGTTAAGATTTATAGCAAATTGTTCAATTTTTAAAATGTCAATGTAAACAGCTTAGCTTAGCAAAAGAATTTTAAATTAGGGGCTAGAGCGATGGCTTAACAGTCAAGAGCACTGGCTGCTTTCCCAGAAGACAAGGGTTCAAAATGCAGCACCAACATGGTGGTTCACGACTATCTATAACTTCAGTTCCAGGGATCCGGCGCCGCCTTCTGGCCTCTGCAGGAAGCGGGCAAGCAGGTAGTACACAGACATCCACGCAGACAAAAATACATACACAAAATAATTAAATAAAAACAAAAAGTTAAAAGAGATAGCCGCAGGCATTTCTTGGGGGAAAGAAAAAAAGCGAACCCAAGGATCCAGGCAATGCTGGGAGGGATGCTCATCCTCACTGAGCCGAAGACGCTGCAAATAAACCCAGAGTTAGCTATTGCGTGCCCCCGCCCCCTTTGGCAACATTTTAAAGGTCTGAATGTATTGTCACTGAGGACATGCGTGCAACGACGACGGCAGCAGCTGCTCTGCGGGTGAGAGAACCAGGAGGGGCCATGCGGGCCGTTTTGGGAAACATTTTGGCAGCGCCTGATGTGATGATGCACACCCGATGATGCAGCAGCAAAGCCATCCCCAGGGACGTGGCCTAGAAAAACCACTCTGCACCAGGAGACAAGTCCATGGATGTCACAGAAAGAAAGAAGAAGAAGAAGAAGAAGAAGAAGAAGAAGAAGAAGAAGAAGAAGAAGAAGAAGAAGAAGAAGAAGAAGAAGAAGAAGAAGAAGAAGAAAAACCCAAACCAAAACAACAACAAAAACCCGCAGACCTTCCACCGTGGCAGTGTACCATCAGGAAGCAGAGCCGTTCACATGGGTAAACAGCAGTCGCAGGCGGCTTTCTGGGTGAAGTTCATAAGCACGGTGCTGAGGGAGGTGCAGGTGGCGGGAGAAACCCGGCAACACGTGCTGCTTACGTAACGCTGCACTCAGCGCGGGGCGGTCCAGTCCGGCGCGTGTCACCGGAGGGGGAGCCTGCTGAGAAGGAACCCACGCAGGGGCCACAGCCGGCTCGGGCTGTTGGAGGTGAGGAGTGTGTCCATCAGCGTGGAACGACAAGGAGTCAGACAGGCCACAGTGAGACAGAGTGGCCGTGTGAAAGGGAATATGGTGGAAACTGCTACCTTTTGGCCGTGGTTTTGTTGCTGGGAAGAGACAACACGACCCCTGCAGCTCTTATAAAGGAAACCATTTAACCGGGGCTGGCTCGCAGTTTGAGAGGCTTAGTCTATCATCATCATGGCGGGAAGCACGCAGCGTGCAGGCAGGCGTGGTGCTGGAGGAGGAGCTGAGAGCGCCACATCTCGATCTGCAGGCAGCAGCAGGAGAAACCGCCCTACACTGGGCATAGCTTGAGCTTAGGAGACCTCAAAGCCCACCCCACAGTGACACACTTCCTCCAACAAGGCCACCCCTCCTAATAGTGCCCTGTGGGCCAAACCTTCAAACGCATGAGTCTATGGGGCCCGTCCCTACTCAGCCCACCCCGGAGAGTGACCAAACAGCGGCTGCGTTGTGAAGAAAGGGAGCCGAGTTTGCGTCTTGGCAGAGCCAGTGACCAGTCACGGGGAAAGGAAAACGAGCCAGTTCTGCTACAGCCCTGGCTGGATGCGTCACAACGTGTAGAGATAAACGCGGCCGCACACGTGAAAGCAAGCCGTGTGCACATCTGTGTGCTCGGCGTGTTCCCGAGCAATACCGTTACTTTCCCGAGACTGCTTTAATGAGTGACCACAAGCCAGCTGGCTTTAAGTGACGGGCGTCTATTCTCTTGCTATTCTGGAGGCCGAAGGTCTGAAGTCAAGGTGGGGCCAGACCGCGCTCTCTGAAGGCTGTAGGGAGGATCTCCTCTGTCGTCTCGGCTTCCGGCAGTGACTGCCAACAACCCCTGAAGTTCCTTGGCACACAGTCAGTTTCGTTGTCACAACACTCTCCCTATACCCCTGTGCTCTCCTTGGCCTTTTTCATAAGGACACTATATTTATTGGCTTTAGGATCCACCTTAACCCATTATGACGTCATCTTAACTTGGTACCCTCAAAACCATTTCCAAGTACAGCAAATCCATCTATGCGCAGTTCAGCTTTCTATCTTTTGGGGGGTACCCACAGTCAGCTACAACCTGACAAAATGAGATGGGGGGTTCCAGCAATCAACACTGTGAGCGCTCTACTGTTGTCACTGTCGTTTGCAAACAGGCTGGCCTCAAAGTCCCGGACTCAGTTGCTCCTCCTGTTTCACCTGGGCAGAGAGAGAAAGAGAGACAGAGAGACAGAGACAGAGGACTATTACTGAACTACACCCTAGTTTACTATTAAATACTCTTGTTCAACTTGTTTATGAATAACATAAATGCTATGTTATTTTAAGGGGTCTGGGGAGACGGCTCAGTGGATAAAAGTACTTAACAACATGAGTTCAATTCCAGGGACCGCATGTTGGAAGAAAAGAGCTGACCCCCATAAGTTGTCCCGGCCTCACCGTGCAGTATGGCGTGTGCACATCCACCACACATACACACAAACGAATCGGATTGTGGGTCTCGTGGACCGTGCCTCGAGAGGAATTGGCACGGGACTAGCAAGGCGGAGCGTGTTCAAACCCTGGTAACTTCAAATTTGAGACTTAAAATCTCATCCCGAGAGTGGAAGATTTGGGGCAAAGCTCTCCCCTTGTTTCAGAGCCTGACTCAGGAGCATGTGACACAACCCCCAGGTGGCTACAGGTGCTCAGTCACATGAGCTTGTCACCTGTTCCTTGCCTCCATGCAAATAGAGCATCCTAAGTCCCAGCCAATGAGATACATTTGCCCTCAAAGCTCCTCCCCACTGCCCAAGGTTTATAAGTCCCTGTTTCACATGCCATAAAACAGGGAGCACCAATCACTTCACTTTAGGACGTCTGAGACTGGCTGTTTATTCTGAGTTACAACACTAGGGAAAGAATTCATTGCTGGACCCCCTGGACTTGCCTGCCACTCAGGCAGTCACAGAAGAACCTCAAAGCCCACCCCTAGAGCTCCCGGGCCACCAGGAGCCTCTTCTGTTTATCTCCACTCCTCACGGTGCCCATGGGGGAGCCAGCTTCCAGCTGTTCCTGTCACTGCCCCTCACAGTGCCTATGGGGGAGCCAGCTTCCAGCTGTTCCTGTCACTGCCCCTCACGGTGCCCATGGGGGAGCCAGCTTCCAGCTGTTCCTGTCTCTGCCCCTCACAGTGCCCATCTGGGGGAGCCAGCTTCCAGCTGTTCCTGTCTCTGCCCCTCATGGTGCCCATCTGGGGGAGCCAGCTTCCAGCTGTTCCTGTCGCTGCCCCTCACGGTGCCCATCTGGGGGAGCCAGCTTCCAGCTGTTCCTGTCGCTGCCCCTCACGGTGCCCATGAGGGAGCCAGCTGCTGGATTCTTCATCTGAGTCCGGTCAGGCCTCCGTTGCCCCCTGGCTTGGTCTCCTGGAGCACTGACCTCCCCAAGGTGCTGGCAGCCCAGCTAAAAGGGCACTAATATTACTGTGTAGAAAATCTCCTTTTCCTGCTGCCCCTGCTGGACAGGAGATCTTGTGACAGAGATCTTGTTTTGTGCTCACTCCTGAGCTTTGTCCTTTCCCACCCCGGAGACTGGCAACACTTTATAAATAACAGTAAGTCTCTGTATCATTATTCTAAATTTTGGCAGATCCAAAAAAGTCTGGCAATACATCAGCATAAGTGTGGCTTCATAAAATGAATCAGGCAGTGTCTTCTGTTTTTATTTTTTGAATAATTTGAGGAGTATTGGTATTAATTCTTCTTTGAAGGTCTGATAGAATTTTGCACTAAAACTATGTGGACCTGGGCTTTCTTTGGGAGACGTCTAATGACTGCTTCTATTTCACTAGGTGCTTCAGGTCTCTTTAAATGGCTTATCTAGGGGGCCGGGCATGGTGGCGCACACCTTTAATCCCAGCACTCAGGAGGCAGAGGCAGGCGGATCTCTGTGAGTTTGAGGCCAGCCTGGTCTGTATAGTGAGTCCAGGGCAGCCAAGGCTACACAAAGAAACTCTGTCTCAAACAACAACAACAACAACAACAAAAACCAAAATAAATGGCTTATCTGGTCTTGACTTAATTTCTTAAGTAGTATGTATCAAGAAAATTATCCATTTCTTTTAGATTTTTCAACTTGATGAAGTACAGATTTTTAAAATATGTTCTTACGTGGGAAGATACAAATGAGGGGATAACATTCGAGATGTAATCTGAATAAATTATTATTTTTTTAAAGTATGTTTTTAGCTAGTGACGCGCGCCTTTAATCCTAGCACTCAGGAGGCAACGGCAGGCGGATCTCTGTGAGTTTGAGGCCAGCCTGGTCTACAAAGCGAGTCCAGGACAGCCAAACTAACACAGAGAGACCCTGGCTCGAAAAACTAAAAAAAAAAACAAAAAACCTACCATGAAGTATATATCAGTTGTCAATCACATTTAACAAGACTAGTATTTTATTTTTTTTTTAAAGATTTATTTATTTATTACATATACAGTGTTCTGCCTGCATGTACACCTGTACACCAGAAGAGGAAACCAGATCTCACGTAGATGGTCGTAAGCCACCATGTGGTTGCTGGGAATTGAACTCAGGACCTCTGGAAGAGCCGACAGTGCTCTTAACCTCTGAGCCACCTCTCCAGCCCCCCGACTAGTATTTTAAAAGAAACATAGCTGGTCGTGGAGTACAAGCTGTAAACCCAGCGCTTGGGAGGCAGAGGCAGCAGGACTGTGGGACTCTGCCGGGTAAGGCTGAAGTCTGGCTTCTCTGGAGAGTTGGTTCAAGTCAGTCTATGAGGACAGACTCCCACCTAATCTGGGAGCCCAGGTTTTGTAAGGGACGTCACATAGCCCTAGAAGTCATTGTTACAGTTAACTACCGTTTCCTCCTCCTTGTGATAGGGCCCCGTGTTGCTGAACGGAGGCTCTGTGCCACTTTATGTAGATGAAAGATCCTGGCAACCTTAGCCCTAGCAATTCAGACACGTTCACGCGCAGAAACCCTCCTCACTGCTGGCTGCCTGGTGGGGGAGGGGGGTAGCGGGGAGAGGGGGGAGGGGGAAGTGGGGAGGGTCTCGAGTGCTCATTCTCATGCTTGTGCCCGGGCTTATGCTCTCCTGCTTGCCATGCCTCTACCATGACCGTCTGAGACTCCATTTATTGGAGGGTCATCCGCCGCTGACCGTCTGGTGGTCAGGCAGCCATGGCGGGACTGCCTTTGCAGCCGCTGGCTGGGGCCTGCTCAAGCGCTGCCAGTAGCTCAGTGCTGGCCTGGCGGTGATTCACTGGGGGTCACCCTGCCTGTCAGCGGGTTTTGGACATCCGCCTGCTTTTGCTGCTGTGCTTGGCACTGTGACTGTGACACTTGTGGACCTCCTGAGTCTCCACTGTCAATTTTGAGACTTGCAGTCTCATTCTAAAAAGAGCTAACTGAAACACCCGGTTATGGAAACTCACTTTCCACCTCCTCCGGAGAGGCTGGGAATCTGGATTAGCGCCCAGGCCACGAGCCTCACACCGCTCCCCCCCACCCCCACCCCAGCACTCTAATCTGCCCTAAGCAAGAAACCAGACCTTGGGACTTTTGATCTCCACGTCTGTCCGTTCTTGTGCGGGGGCAAGCAGTACCTGGACTGACCGACAGACGTGGAGCCCAGTCCCCCAACCCCCCCCCCCCCAGCTATGTACAGAATAAATTCTGGTTAACCAGAACTATGTACAGCCCTGTCTAAAAAAAAAAAAAAAGTCAAAAGGGATTTATATAAAAGAGCTTATATAAAACCATAATACAATGTAACTTTTTTCCCTCCCTTTTCATTAGTCCTTTGAGAATTCCACACCGTGTATTTGGTCATGTTCACCCCTCTGCCACTCTGCTCCCCATCTACCTTGCTTCTTCCCTACCTGCCCACCCAACTTCCCCTCCCCCTCTCCCTCTCTCCCCCCCCTCCACACCCCCACCCCATCAAGTACAGCTGGTGTTGCCCACATACTCTCGGATGTGTGACCTTCCCTGGAATGTACGTCAGCCTTAAAGAAAACTGACTCCCCCTGTTGGCAGGCATCAGTTCCCGATAGCTCCTTAACTAGGGTGGGATTTGTGCCCAGCTCCCTCCTGCTCTGTGCCGGGCTTTGGTTTGAGCTTGTGCAGATCATGTGCACGCTGTCACACTCACTGCGAGTGCAAATGTGCCGCTGCTCCGCTGTGAGGAAGAAAGCACGTTTCTTTATTCCCATCAGCCACCTCGTCCCAGCAAAGCTTTGGGAGGAGGTGTGTGATAGAGACGTCCAACTTCAGGCCGAGACTTCTAGAGTCTCTTCCTCGATGCATCTTGACAAGTTGTGGGTCTCCGTGTTCATCTCCTGATGCTGCATGGAGCGGCCTCTCTGTTGAGAGGTGAGAGATGCACTAACCCATGGGGATCACGGCAAATTACTAGGAGCCAGCTTAATACTACATTTATTTTTGGGTTTTGCCTCCCGAGTCCTGGCATTAGAGGCATGTGCCACGATGCCTGGTGGTATTTGGTTTTTCGAGACAGGGTTTCTCTGTGTAGCCTTGGCTGTCCTGGACTTGCTTTGTAGACCAGGCTGGCCTCGAACTCACAGCGATCCACCTGTCTCTGCCTCCCGAGTGCTGGGATTAAAGGCGTGCGCCACCACCTCCCGGTGGGTTATGTTTATTTTTCAAGTATGTTGTCTGCTAGCTGGGTAGGCCTGGTGAATACCTTTCTCCTCCTGCAGTGTGTACAATCATCTAGTGTTACGAAAGCTAACTACAGAGCAACATTCCCAGATGGGCAGCAGCTTGGCTTCTCCGAGTTTTATGGCTCAAGTACATGGTGTCTTCAGTAAAATAGGGTCTTGTTATTAAGTAACCAAAAGAACTGGCAATGGCTTGTAGTTCTTGGGTCCTCACTAGCCCACAGCTCCAAAGCAGCAGCCTATTCTTGGCTCTGGGCTTTTTGTTAGGCTAGGAAGTCTAGAAGGGGCCCTGTTGCTCTGTGTAGGGCAGCTCTATTTAAAATCTTTTATATGTGTGTATTTATATGTTTTAGGATGTTTCAATAGTAGCAGGTTTCTTTGTTTTTGTTTTTGTTTGTTTGTTTGTTTGTTTTTTGAGACAAGGTTTCTCTGTGTAGCCTTGGTTGTCCTGGACTCGCTTTGTAGACCAGGCTGGCCTCGAACTCACAGAGTAGCAGGTTTCTATACAGCTTTCAAAAGGCCTGTAAGGTTGATTACCCCACCCCCCTCAGCCTGCCTGTTTAACCTATCTTGTTCCATGACTCTTCCCCTTTAACCCTTTATACCTCTGTATTCTATCTCACCTTTTTAAAATATAACTTTAAAAGGAACATACTTTTTTTTTTACCATTTCTTTTTCTTTTTCTTTTGCTACTAAAAGCTCAAGTGTTAGCATAACTAGCAATACTCCTGGAAAATATTGTAAAAATACATATGGTTATTTCCATAAATACCCAAAGGGGACTCGTCATTGAAATGCTCCCTAGAAGCAATAAGAGGTTGTCTCTTTAACATGACAAAAAGACTATTTAAAGCCAAAAGTCACAATTACACTTAATGGGGAAACATGAATTATTCCTCTTTAAAACAGGAGCAAGATGAGGACAATCACCCCTATTTAACTTGGGTCTAAAAATCCTAACAGAGCTTCTGGAGGAGAAAGAAAAGATATAACCAAAGAAAAGGAAAACCGCAAGCCGTCGTGATTTGCAAATGAAGTAAAAATTGTCTCACAAACTAGAGATAGTGGATGCGGGGAAAGAACCAAGGTGCAGCACAATGGCCTCGGCATCCTCACCACAGGGCCCATGGCCTGGCTCTGTACTCACCACAGAGCCCATGGCCTTGGCATCCTCACCACAGGGCCCATGGCCTGAGGCTGTCCTCACCACAGGGCCCATGGCCTGAGGCCGTCCTCACCACAGAGCCCATGGCCTGGGTCTGTCCTCACCACAGGGCCCATGGCCTGAGGCCGTCCTCACCACAGGGCCCATGGCCTGAGGCCGTCCTCACCACAGGGCCCATGGCTTGGCCGTCCTCGCCAAAGAGCCTCTCTCATGTCACCCCTCTCCTGTGCACCATGATTTTACTGCTAAGTGCGATACATCCTTTTTTTTTTTTTAATGTATGAGTGCTTGCCAGCACACATGTGTGTACCACACGTGTTCCTAGTGTCTATGGAGGGCTGAGGAGGGCATCAGATCTCCTGGAACTGAAGTTACACGTAGCTGTGAGTCGCCATGTAGGCGCTGGGAACTGAACACAGGTCCTCTGTAAGGGCAGCAGGTGCTCTTAACCGCTGAGCCATCTCTCTCTCCATCCCATACTTTAAAATAAAATATTTTATACACTGTATTGGATTAATAGGGTCTTACTGTCATGTTTGGCAGATAAATGAGAGTATTGGCAATAGTTTGTAATTCTTGGGGGTCTGTGGATCCCATTAGCCAACAAGAAGAGGCAGATGTTCTTGGTGATGGGGCTTCCTTTGCAGGCATGTGGTGTCTAGTTGGGTTACCACCCCTGCTTCCCCTGTTGCCCATACACTTACTTCCTTCCTTCCTTCCTTCCTTCCTTCTTCCTTCCTTTCCTTTCCTTTCTTTGTTTCTTTCTTTCTTTATTTTTCATTTTCGAGACAGAGTTTCTCTGTGTAGCCTTGGCTGTCCTGGACTCACTTTGTAGACCAGGCTGGCCTCGAACTCACAGCGATCCGCCTGCCTCTGCCTCAGAGTGCTGGGCTTACAGGCGTGCGCCACCACGCCCAGCTGCCCATATGTGTCTTATTAACCTATAGCATAGCACTTGAACTTACTTAGAACTGTTTTTGTTTCCAACTGTCTCTAAACACCAGTTACCTCAGGTAGTAACTGTAGAGACGATGGGGTCACATGCACACGGCCTTAAAGCCCTGTTTAAGAAAGGCAGCAATGTGTTTTCTGGCTGGCATGGCGTCAGGCTAGTCCCATTTTCTACTGTTCTTTTATCTCTTCGTTTCCTTTTTTTGTCTCTTCCTCCCTCCTTGCCTCCTCCCCCACTTCTTTCTTTAGCAGGATCTCCTCAGGAAATCCAGGCTGCCTGTGTGACCATGTCCAGCGTTAGAGTTCCAGGCATGCGACATCATGCCCAGCCTCTGTTTTTCTTTTACGGTGTCCTAAACCAGGTAACTGGCTGCCCGGGAGGTGTATTGAGTGGTTTTAAATGTAGGTGATGGAACAAACGCCCAGGTCCCGGCATATGACATTAAACCATTGTCATTCGGGCACAGGGTCTCTAGCTAATCATACTCCTGACAGCTGGTGACCAGGTGGCAGGGCTTAGGCATTGCGCTAGCACAAACTGCCCAAAATACTACGGCTTAAACAAAATGCGATCCTCGTTGCTCAGGATTCTGTGGCGAGTGGGTCTCTGTAAGTGTGTCTCCCTGGGGACATACAGGCAGTGAGTCTGAAGCCTCGGGTCGGCTGTGTCCTCAGTCTGCAGGACTGAGCCCTCAGCCTGTGGGGTCTGGTGCTATCTGTGGACCAAACCAGACTGAGCCAGGCACGGTGACACATGCCTTTGATCCCAGCCAGCCCCTGGGAGGCAGAGGTAGGTGGATCTCTGTGAGTTTGAGGCCAGCAGGGTCTACAAAGCGAGTCCAGAACAGCCAGGGCTACACAGAGGAACCCTGTCTCAAAAAACCAAAAAGAAGAAAAAAAAACCCAGACTGAATCAGAGGACACCCAGCTGGAGAACTGGTTCATGAGTAAAGAACAGAAGTGCCTCTCACACTTGGTGTTCTAGGTGCCCCAAGTGTCTTTCCCATCTGAGACCGTCACCGTCTTTAGAGACGATTTCTTTCACTCAAGCTGCGGACCTGTTCTGCCAGCAGCTCTAAAGAGCGGGTGTAAGGAGCTCTCTGCTCAGGATTTTACAGCTCTGGCCTTCAGGTGTCGGAGGCCCGGCACCCTGCGGCAGTGTTGTACCCCGAGCTTTGTTGGGGTCGCCTGGCCCTTGGCCGCTGGTGTGACAGCTCTGGGTAAGTTCTTGGCAGCTGTCAGGACCCATGAAAGTGTCCAGGGCGAGGGTTTACCACAGGCCCTCAGCGCCTCTCTCTCATCTCCATCTTCACAGTCTTTCATCTTCCGAAGCCGCTCCTCCTCGGCATCGCTCCCCGCTGCTGCACTCCCAGCATTCCTCCGTAGCTTTCTGTCCTCCAAAGCCTCTGCTTACGACTGTTCGCTGGACCCTTCTGTCCCCCTCTGGGGGCTGCTGGCTTGCCTGGGACTAGCAGCTGTCGAAATCACCTGTCCTTCACGCAACTAGTTTGGCCTATTCTACCTGTGATAAAAGACCAAAGATGGCTAGATCAAATCAGGCAGCTGACAGGAGGGAGGGCTCCCAGCCGGTCAGAGCAGCATCTTTTTGTACTAGCTGTCATGGGGCCTTCTTCCTCCCTGGGCTAAGGACGTCACCATGAAAGCTGAAGCTCCTGTAGGCTGCAGCATCTGCGGATGCAGTGGCTCTGGTCCTCTGTGGGTCCTCTGGAGTTCTCACGACCTAGGTAGAGGCTCCCAAAGCCTCCAGTATTAGGGTGGTACCAAGACAGCTGCGTTAGCGGCCCCCTCAACCTCAAGGAAGTTTCTTTGGGCCATCTGCAACTGGAGTTTCCTCCCAGCATCACTGGTCAGATTTAGATCTCCTTCAGGTAGCTACAAGGGTTTTTAAAACTGCCAGCGATTGCTCTGACAACAGCCGGATAAATAGCTCGGTTGACATCTCCCATCGCCTCTGGGGACATGAGCTCAGGTCTTTCAGCAGCAGCGACGATATTGCTCACAGTATCTGGGGACTCCACAGAACGGTGGAGACAGCAGCAGTGGCTCCTCGCTGTGGGTCCTGAGGCAGGTGCATGGTTTTGTCCTTGGCAACCTTGCTTCAGCCTGGGCGCTGGGAAAGGTCTGATGGCTGTCACTCAAGTCTACCACTTACCCGACCAGAGAGATGCCATCTTTTGAAAGAAAAAGAAAAAAAAATGTATGAAGGGTGCTTGTGACAAAACAAAGATTTGCTACATGGTTAAGGATTTTTTTTTTCCAGTAGGTTTTTTTTTCCGAGACCAGGTTGGCCTCGAACTCACAGTGATCTGCCTGCCTCTGCCTCCTGAGGGCTGGGATTAAAGGCATGCGCCACCTCACCCAGCTTTTTTGATTTTCTGAGACAGGGTTTTTCTGTGTAGTCCTGGCTGTCCTAGACTCGTTTTATAGACCAGGCTGGCTTCGAACTCACATCAATCCTCCTGCATCTGCCTCCCAAGTAGCAGATTTTTTTTCTGATAATTTTTAACCTTTAGTCAAATAACCCGGGGGAAGGGCTCTCAATCTGCATTGTCACCGCTGCTGCTCAAAACACCTGCTCTCCTTCCTTCGAGCTTTTTGGAATATGTAGTTCGCTGTTGCGTCTGTGGCCGCCTTAGTCACACACCAGAGCACCTCACTGCTGTCTGCCTGGAACTTAACAGCTAACCATCAGCAGCGCCCACCTCTCCCTTGCGTGTCTTTTTATTACTGAATCATGTCGGGAACACTGACTGACGAGAACAAGTTTAATTCGCTGACTTCCTAGAAGCCAGCCCACATAATACTCATTTCTAAACTTGCTTTTGAACAGGGCTGTACTTTTTTCTGTTCTGTTTATTTGTTTTGTTTTGTTTTATTTTGTTCCCCCCCCCCTTAGAATTTCACTTGAACAAGAACGAAAAGCAAATTTTAAAATAAGCATTTCCTACTTTCTGCTCGCTAAGGCCTGCCCCACTATCCCTGCTTTGCTCCCAAGACATCTGTAGCATCCTTTAAAGTAAAAGGCCTTTACTGAAATAAACACTGTGAAAGTCTGGGGGCCTCGGCCCAGAGAGCCCCAAGCAAACAAGGACAGTATTGAGTGACACCCAGAGTCCATCTTTGACTCAATTAGGTAGAATCAATCTTGTCACCGAGCTTCCAAGGAAATTCAATTACAGGTCAAGTGCAGGAAGCCGGCTAACTGTGGCTTAAGTGGCAGACATGACAGGCGGTCGATAGCTGCCTGGGGATGAGTTTGACTTCAAAGTCCCTGAATCTGCACTGAGAAAAGGCACTCGTTGGGGGGTTGGTGTGGGGGTGGGGGTGGGGGGGCGTTTGGGGGAAAGGAAGAGGCTCCAAGTGTCGAGAGCTCACCACTGAGGGCCCAGGCCAAGTACAGACAGGGGAACCCCACAGGACCCTGCCACACTTAGCGCAGTCACCTGTTATGAGCGGGGACTCACGGAGCACGGGAAGGTCCATCAGGACCCGGTGTGTGCAGTCTGCGCGGCAGAGGCCCTTGTGTCCAGTCACAGACAGAGGTGCCGGCAGAGAAGTCTGACACTCCGGACGGGGCGCGGTCGGGAGATGTTTCTCTCTCTTAAACATCATTCCCCCTCTAGTGGTCACACAGATTTTTACAAAGGCCTGTTTGTAGCCTAAAAAAAAAGAAAAGAAAAGAAATCCAGAAACTATAAGTGAAAAGACTAAATCCACTACATTAAAAATAAGCTCTTGAGTCTGGCAGGGCGGTGGTGGAGCACACCTTTAATCCCAGCATTCGGGAGGAGGCAGAGGCAGGCGGATGTCTGAGTTGTCTCACTACAAAGTGAGTTCCAGGACAGCTAAGACTACACAGAGAAACTCTGTCCGGAAAAAAAACAAACCAAAGCAAACCAGAATTCAGAGGCAGGATCTCTGTGAGTTTGAGGCCAGCTTGGTCTACATAGAGAGACCCTGGCGATGATGGTGGTGATGGTGATGATGGTGGTGATGATGGTGATGATGGTGATGGTGGTGATGATGATGATGGTGGTGATGGTGATGATGGTGATGGTGGTGATGATGGTGGTGGTGGTGATGGTGGTGGTGGTGGTGATGATGGTAGTGGTGATGGTGATGGTGGTGATGGTGATGATGGTGGTGATGGTGGTGATGGTGACGGTGGTGGTGATGGTGACGGTGGTGATGATGATGATGGTGGTGATGATGATGATGGTGGTGATGGTGGTGGTGGTGATGGTGGTGATGGTGGTGGTGGTGGTGATGGTGATGGTGGTGATGGTGGTGGTGATGATGGTGGTGATGGTGGTGGTGATGATGGTGATGATGGTGGTGATGATGGTGGTGGTGGTGATGGTGGTGATGGTGGTGGTGGTGGTGGTGGTGGTGGTGGTGGTGATGGTGGTGGTGGTGATGGTGGTGATGGTGGTGGTGGTGGTGGTGGTGGTGGTGATGGTGGTGGTGGTGGTGGTGATGGTGGTGGTGGTGATGGTGGTGATGGTGGTGGTGGTGATGGTGATGGTGGTGATGGTGGTGGTGGTGATGGTGGTGGTGGTGGTGGTGGTGATGGTGGTGGTGGTGGTGGTGGTGGTGGTGATGGTGGTGGTGGTGGTGATGGTGGTGATGGTGATGGTGGTGGTGGTGATGATGGTGGTGATGGTGATGGTGGTGGTGGTGATGGTGGTGATGATGGTGGTGGTGGTGGTGGTGGTGGTGATGGTGGTGGTGGTGGTGATGGTGGTGGTGGTGGTGATGGTGATGGTGGTGGAGGAGTGGGCATAAATATTAAAGAGCTTTTGAACACGTGAACAGAAGTGAAATACAAACTCAAAGAGAAGTGTAAGATAAAAGCAACGGAAGGTCATTGTCCCCCTATCTGACAGACTATCAAGGATCCCCAATGCCAAAGCTGGACAGCATAGCGTGATGGGGGATTTTAGAGAAACCAACCAGCCCCTTGCACTTCCCCCTTGGCAAAAAAAGGACACACACTGTGAGGTGTGTGCCTACCTGCACAGAGCGACAGAACATGTTCACCGAGCCGCTCACAAGTGGGCAGGCCACTTATGTGTAAATCACGTGGTGGACCAAATGCCATGCACTGTGCAGGGAGGGGGAGGAATTCCAGGTACTGATCTGAGTTTCTGGTCAGTCATTGCCAAGTAAAGCAGGCACAGGAGAGAGTGGGCGGTGCCTCCTCCAAAGAAAGGAGGAAGTGGAACCCTCGGTTAGGGGAAGTGGCACCTTTACGGGAAGGACGTAGAAACAAAAGAAAGGGAGAAGTTGTTTTTCTGTGGTTCTTAAAGACATACATCTATTTTTTTTTTTTAATTTTGCGAGACAGAGAGATGGTCTACAAAGATGGTCTTTGGGAGGTGGGACAACACTAAGGAACTACAAGGCAGAGCCTTTCTGGAAAGCCCTTCCCCATGGCCAGAAGCAGTATTAGGAAGTGGCCTTAGCGATCAACCGACTGTATTTGTGTTTGTTGTGGGGTCTAGGACAGCACCTAGGGCACCTCCCATGCTAGGCAGTGCTCTGCCCCCGACACACACCAGGCCACAGTTCTGTACTTAACATTTTAAAAATATTATGTATGTGTTCTTTGCCTGTGTGTATGTATAACTATGCACCACGCATGTGCTTGGTGCCCGGGGAGACCAGAACACGGTGTCAGATTTCATGGAACTGGAGTTGCAGATGGCTGTGAGCCACCATGTGGCTGCTAGGAATAGAGCCCTGGTCCTCTGGAGGAACAGCCAGTGCTCTTAACCACTGGGCCAGCTCTCCAGCCCAGCTCTGTGGTTGTTAAAATTATTTATTTCTCACAGAGTTCCAGAGAGCAAGAAGAATTCAGACTCACCTCCCTGAGGCCTCACAGCACAGTGTGAAGACAGCTGGGGAGCCAGGACCGCACTTCACCACAGGAGGAAAACCGACCTCCTCTCTGGCTGAGGTAACGGACAACCGGAGCCACAGCGTCCCCAGACAGCTGATGAGCCGTCAGCTACAGGGGGACCTGGCTCTGAACTGGCTTTAGCTCCATCCTCTTCATCACTGAGTACCAGTGTGGCCAGAGAGTGGCCCTTGTATAAACGACGGTACAGCAAGCCGATGGAATGCAGGACCAGGTCTCCCACTTCCTAGTCAGACTGGGAAGGTTCATAGGGCCAAGGGGGACAGTTCATCTCCTCAGCTGTAAGGCAGAGGTCAAGAGAAACAGGCTGGCTATGTGATGGAGAATTCCACACCTTATAAAACCTAAATAAGTTTTTGAGGAGTTGTTGTTTGTTTGTTTGTTTCAAAAGCCCACCCTTGCCAGGCATGGTGGTGCAGGACTTTAACCCCAGCACTAGGGAGGCAGAGGCACATGGGCAGATCTCTATGAGTTCAAGGCCAGCCTGGTTTACAGAGTGAGTTCCAGGGCAGCCAGGGCTACGTAGAGAGATCCTATCTCAATAACCCTCCCCCCAAAAAAACACCCCACCTTCAGTGACCTACATCTGTCAGCTGGGTCCTACCTCCTAAAACTGGCCTACAGCCTTTAAAACATCACCGCCAACTGGTGAGCAAGGGACAAAATGGGAGCCTGAAGGAAGTGGACTTTCAGTGATTCGTTCTAGAGTGAGACAAGTCATGTAAACCGAACACGTGGTCTGGGGAGCTGACAGGTGAGCCAGCTGGTAAGCCACTGCCCTCTCTCCTGGTCTAGCAGATTTTACCAACCTCACACAAGCGAGAACCATCTAGGAAGAAGACCCTCAGCTGGGTCAAAGCATCAGACGGGGCCTGTGGGCAAGTCTGTCAAGCTTTAACATTGATATGGGCAGGGGCCCAGCTCACTGTGGGTGGCGCCCATCCCTGGGCAAGTGGTCCTGGGCGGTATAATAATAAAAAAATAAAAAGCAAGCTGAAAGCCAGGTGTGGCGGCCAACGCCTTTAATCCCAGTACTCGGGAGGCAGAGGCAGGCAGATTACTGTGAGTTCGAGGCCAGCCTGGTCTACAAAGTGAGTCCAGGACAGCCAAGGCTACACAGAGAGACCCTGTCTTGAAAACAACAGCAATAAAAGCAGACTGAGTAAGCCATGAGAGTAAGCCAGTGCTCAGAGTTTCTTCATGGCCTCTGCCTCAGTTCCTGCCTCCAGGTCCTGGGCTGTCTGCCCTTCAGGACAAACCACAGCTGTAAGTCGAAAAGGGCCCTTTCCTCTCCAAGTTGCTTTTGGGCTTAGTGTTTATCAAAGTACTACACAAAGCCACCTGAGACATTACCTATAGTATGAAACTGCGTCTGCACCAGGATCCGCAGCGCGAGGCGAAGGTGACAGGTGCAGCTTGGGAAATGATGGCTCACGTCCCAGTAGCTGGTTTTCCTGGTGTGGATCGAATGCAGAGCAAAAGGAAACCAACTACATATATAATCTCTTGGTAAAGTGACCAGAGAGCGTTGTGGTGAATCTCACTGGGCCAAGGCTGTGCTTGGGCCAGCCTCAGTTACAGCTGCTAAGCTCACAGTGCTGCAGAGAGTAAGGAAGTGAGGCTGATTTGTAAAAGCAGGAAAAAAAGAGAAAGTGCGTGATTCAAAGACTCGCTGCTTGGTTATTGGGAAGTAGGTATCTGGAAGAACAGGAAGTGCTCGTAGCCACCGAGCTACCTCTCCGTATCTGAAAAGGTGATGCTAAATGGTGCTGACATAATTCGGCCCCCCCTCGCAGCCCCCGCCGCCCCCCCATGCCCCTCCCCCCCAGGTGGGGACTAGGTGTTAATATAGGGTCTTATGTATCCCAGTCTAGTCTCAAATTTACCTCTCCTGCTTCCTCTTTCCAAGCATTGGGACTGGAGGCGAGCGCACCATGCCTGTGGTGCTGAGCGTCAGACCCAAGGCCGCATGCGTGCTGCGGACTGACCGCAGCATTCCCAGCTGCCCCTGCTTGTGGAATCCGACGAAAAGCCAAGTAGAAGTCCGCAAATTTGGGTGGCACTGCTCCGTAAGACATCTGGCCATGGGCTACGACTGGCCCAGACAGACAGACTCATCGTTAGTGACTGAGCCGGGATTCTAGTGGCCTGTCATTTGTGTTTTGACAATCATTTTAAAAACCAGGCCATTAAAACAGCAACTTCCCTCTTTCTTGCTAAAAGCTAAGTTATTTCTTCAGGATGCAACCTCAGAGTTGTGACCTTGGGAAGCAAAGTGGCACCGTAAGTCTCTGTAGTGAGCAGAACCTGCGAAACAGGTTCGGGGTCTCATGCACCTCGGGTAGCAGTGAGACCTGCCAGCAGCTGCAAGATGGGCCAGGGCCACGCGCAAGCTCCGCTTGACCAGAACTTCTGCTGCTATGAAAGGAGACCCTTCTTTGCATGTTGCCATACCAACCTGCCAGGCCAGATGTGCCCACTGAGGCAGTAGTAGCACGACCATTATGGGATAGCCAACCATGTCCTAATAGGATCTAAGACTTGCCCCACAAGATGGCACTTATATTTGGTGCTGTGGACCGGCTTCAAGGCCCATCACTGGAGGGAGAGGCCTCAGGTCCTAGGGGTGAACACACTGCTTCTGTTTTGCTAAGTGGATGTATTGTCAAGAAACCTCCTAAGTCTTTGTGTCTATACTCACAGGCAGGTGCTGCTCTTAGCCTTGTCAAAGAAGAGGTTTCCTTTGTTTTTCTGGTTTTTTGTTTTTCCAGCAAATGGTGATGCAGACTCATGGCTGGTCAAAGTGCTGAGAGTGACTATTGACAGCACTCGGGAGGCAGAGGCAGGTGGATCGCTGTGAGTTCGGGGCCAGCCTGGTCTACAAAGTGAGTCCAGGACAGCCAAGGCTACACAGAGAAACCCTGCCTCAAAAACAAAACAAAACAAAAAAAAAAACACAAAACAAAACAAAAAAAAAAAAACCAACAACAACAACACAACTAAAAAAAAAGTGACTATTGAGTGCTCAGTTATCAACAAGACATCCATATCATCCCTGACAAGGTTCAGGGACCATCACAGAAGAGGAAGGAGGCGAGAGCGTGCCAGCCAGAGGATGAGGAGGAAGGCTGAGAAGTGCTGCACAAGACTGGACCGTCCACATTCACTCACGGATGGGGAAGAGGCACCCAGAGGACTGTTGGCAGCTAACGGCTGCTGGGGTCGGGGGAAGCCACTAGTGAGGTGTGTGTGCTCATGCAGGCGGCCCTGGTTAAACTCACTGGGTCACTGGACACAACTGCAGCAGAGACGGTGATGAGAGGGGGCTGTAGGGAGGGAGAGGGGGCTCCTGGGGGTAGGAAGAGAGCTAAGAGAGAATGGGGGTGTGTGGCCAGAATGAAGTATATACATGTATGAAACTGCCAAAACTAAATAAATAAATAAATTTTAAAATGGCCTGGTGGTGCACGCCTTTAGTCCCAGCACTTGGGAGGCAGAGGCAGGCGGATCGCTGTGAGTTCGAGGCCAGCTTGGTCTACAAAGTGAGTGCAGGACAGTCAAGGCTACACAGAGAAACCCTGTCTCTAAAAACAAAAAAACCCAACAACAACAACAAAAAGAAACGAAAAGAAAAGAAAGGTAAGCCTCGTGGTCAACAAAGCCAGTCTTGGGGGAAAGCCAAACCTGAAAGCCCTGGAATTGTCGGCCTGGACCAGACAGCTTAGACTTCCTGCCTTACCCAGGATGCTCTTCACTAAACCCACCGTCTGGAGAACCACGCTCTAACGGAGCTCTAGAAAGACACGAAGAAGCAACAATTCTCTGAAAACAAAACCACCTCACAAAACCAAGCCAAACTTCAAACGTGGTCTACAGCTCCCCCTGGTGGACAATACTGTTTTTTCAGCGTCTAAATCCCATGCTTTCACTCCATCCTGGGTTCCTGGGTCTCAGGGTTAGGGTTAGGTCAGCAGTACAGTACATGTAGGTCAATTTAAAACGCCTTTTTTTTTTTTTTTTTTTTTTTTTTTTTTTTGGTTTTTCGAGTCAGGGTCTCTTTGTAGCCTTGGCTGTTCTGGACTCACTTTGTAGACCAGGCTGGCCTCGATCTCACAGCGATCCGCCCAACTCTGCCTCCCGAGTGCTGGGATTAAAGGCGTGCACCACCACGCCCGGCCCTAAAACGTCTTTTTTAATTCAAGAACATGTAATTGCTGCTATTTATAGTCCTTATTACATCACATTCCCACAATGTCGTGTAGTTCGTAAGCACAACCCCCCAAAAAAGCCATGTCCCCAAATTGTGCAGCTATTTGAGAATGAGCTAGAATTCCAGGAATCAAAGAAGGAAACGCCACGATGGAAAAGAGACACTGAAAAGAGTTCGGCAGCTAAACATTACAATGCAGTAACCGTACTGACTTCCGGCTTCGCACCTGTCGCTTGGCTCTTTTCTCCAAGTCGCACGGAAATGAGCAAAGAGAGACCGGCAACAACTAAACAGCAGCAACGATAACCACTCCCAGCAAACCCGAACCTAGAGAAAACGCATCAGGAGAAAACAGGAGGAAAGGCTATTTTCCCCTGGAGAGCCACACTGTCCCAGGCTGGTCTCAAGGGAGGCTCCCGGGAGGCGGGTGGGAAAGGTCTCACCCAGCGAGCAGCTGGCTTACAGAGGGCCCACGGGGCCCACGCAGCGCAGTTTCCGAGCTGTGGGATCCTAGGAGGCAGACCTATTGCAATCTATTATCTGTCCCCTCTTTCACTCAGTCAGGGAAGGAGGCTTGCTGAGAAACCGTTAGAGGTAGGTGCAGCAGCCCTCAGCTAGTCCCAGCGGCCGCCCCACCCCCGAGTCGCTGCCTCTGCTGTGCTCCCGCTGCCGCGCGCCACTCTGCCGTGCCTGCTCCCACTAGAGGGGCTGAGCACGGGAGGAAGTGGCACTGCCTCACCACGGCCTCCACAGAATAGTGGGCAAAAGCGTCCTAGGTACACACGGTCTCTACAGGCCGCTCAAACCTGAGGCGCCGGAGCCTTACACCTGAGGATGCTCTCAGTGGCTGATCCAGTCCTGGTACCTGATGGGAAAGGCTCCTGGCTCCCCTGCAGCACCTGGGCAGCCCAACACAGAAAGCGGGAGATGCTCTGTGCGCCTCATGTTCAGGGAACCACACTGTCTCCAGCGCCTCAGCCTGCACCTCCGCTCCCACGCTCTTTAGAACCATCCTAGCAAAGATGGGTATTAATGGCCGAAACTTGGGTTGCAACCAGCAGCTGGTAAATGTGTGTCCGCACAGAGCTGCACCAGTGGAAAAGGAACGTGTATGCTGGTGACAAAGCCACAGAGGACAGTGTACCCAGGACAGGCAAACTCCTAGGAAAGAGAGCAGTCGAATAGGATCGTAGGGAAAAGTAGCCATGGTTGAGGAGACCCAACTTTCCCTGGAGCTGTCTGCAATGACAGTGGTCACACAAAATGTCGTTTGCTTAACTGCTACCAAAGTGTACACTTACAAACAGTTAAAATGGGAAATTTTATGAGATATATGATGTATATCATATTTATATGAACTAACAAAAAAGATTTGTTAGGGAAAAAAACCAGAGAATTAAAAAATTCCTGGAAATTTAGAACATAATGGCAAAACTGGAAAACTAAAACGGGAGCAGGGAATTATGGGATGGGCTGCTCTAAAATCAGCGTGACTAGGAAAGGCAGCCAAGGAACTTGCTTAGGAAAAAAACCTGAGGGCTCTGTTTGGATTTATAATTATTTCCATCTTTAGTCAGTTCTATTTCCAAACAAGTCTGTGGTCTCAGTCGTTAAAAAAGAAAGAAAGAAAGAGAAGAAAAAAGGGGGAAAAAATCAGGCACAAACTCAGAAATCCAGTGTTTCTTCCGCAACGTAAAAACGTGGGCTGTAGAGATGGTTCGGTGGGTAAAGGCCCTCGTCACACAAGCCTGCCAATCTGAGTTTGATCCCAAAAATGCTTGTAAAGGCAAGAGAGAACTCATTCTCCAAAACTGACCTCTGACCTCCACATGTGTGAGCATACACTAATTAATGACAAGTTAAATGATGATGATGACATCTTTTGTACCACTCCTCAAGGTGAGGGCGAACACGGGGCCCTTAACAGGAATCAGGGGAGGGGTGACAGGGAGCAAGAGTTTGACTTTTTGTTGCTGGACGTGGTGGCGCACGCCTTTAATCCCAGCACTCGGGAGGCAGAGGCAGGCGGATCGCTGCGAGTTTGAGGCCAGCCTGGTCTACAGAGTGAGTCCAGGACAGCCAAGGCTACACAGAGAAACCCTGTCTCAAAAATCCAAATAAATAAATAAATTAAGAAGAAGAAGAGGAAGAGGAGGAGGAGGAATCCAAGCACCACAGCAGCATCCGGGACTGCAGAAGCGTGGAGTCCTGCGTGCGGCTTCTGTGTGGGGTCTAGAGGCTCATTCAGCTTTTCGTGCCAGAGGGCAGACACCACCAAGCCGTCTCCCCAGCCCCCAGGTCGGTCTACTTTACCAATAAAGACTCAGGAGCCAGATGCTGGGGTGAGAAACCTGCCAGCTCAGAGAGGCAAAGAAAGCACCAGCTGACCGGCCTACTCAGCTCATGTCCCAGTGGACAAGGCCCAGAAGGCTCATTAGCCCAGCTGACAGCCCAGAAGGGAAAGGCCAAAAAAAAAAAAAAAAAAAAAAAAAAAAGCCCCCAAGGCCAAAGGCTTGCTAGCCCAAAGCCCAAAAAACCAAAGGCCGAGGAGCTGAGGAGCTGCGGAGCTCAAGAGCTAGAGAGCTAAGAGCCAAGCTAAAACCCCAAGAGTAAAGCCCACGATCTAAAAGTGCCAAAGAGCCCTTCTACTTTTTCACGCTGTCTTAAATACCCTGAACTCAAAGTCCCTCCTACTCTTTAATCCCTGTCAGCTGGCTTCTTGCTCCGCCTCTTGTCCTAGGGTTAACTTTATTAAATCCTGTGTGTGTGTGCTCGGACAGCTCTTGGCTTAAAGGTGTGTGTGTAAGGCTGGCTGCACACCTTAATCACCTGTTTACAATCAACTGAAAGTTCTTGGATTAAAGGTGTGTCAGGGCCCAACCACAAGAAACAGGGATTTACAGTTCAGTCTCGGGGGTCACAGTGGGATCACTGACAGATTTTTTTTTTTTTTTTCAAGACAGGGTTTCTCTATGTAGCCTTGGCTGTCCTAGACTTGCCTTGTAGACCAGGCTGGCCTCGAACTCACAGCTATCCGCCTGCCTCTGCCTCCCGAGCGCTGGGATTAAAGGAGTACGCCACCACGCCCGGCCACGGACAGATTTTTTACAGTTCACAATCTCAGGGATCATGCTAAGATCAAACATCCTGCAACATGATAGAAAACTCTCCTGGGAGGAGAAAGACGGAGGAGAGACATCAGGCACATGCTATTTCCCCTGCTTGGTTTGGAACTGGGGGGATCTGTATGGCAGAAGCATCCAGATGTGTGTGCCCGTATGCTCGTGCATAAGCAAAGGGAAGCTCCAAACCAGGAGAAGCCCCTGGGGGAGGTGTGTGTACGTGTGGGAGCTACATCCAACCGGGATTAGGACAAGAACAGAGAAGGGGGAGGGGCCGGACTGCCACCTCAGGTCAGGGACCAGATGAGGTTAGCACGGGCAATACCATCACTCCCTACTACGGTCAGATGCTACGGTGGGAAAAGCCATGGGCAGATAAAGGAGTGCCCTGCAGTGAAGACGAACTTTAACATGAGGGCATATTTACTCCAAAGACAGCATCTCCTTCCTCTGGAGGTCACAGGGCCTCTTCAATAACTCTCAAGTTAATGTCCTTTCTCCCACTACCCATGGCAGGGAGGGGAAAAGAGGTCGGTCACAGGAATAGAATCTCCCTAGCGGGGCCATCTGGGCATGCTGTGTCCATGTAGAGCCCCACTACCTAAACACGAACCAGACGGAAGGACACAGCAGACAGTAAAACAAGGGACAATGGTGGGGAAGGGGCCGGTGAACCGTCTGGTGGAGTCTTAACAGCCACTGTTGCGTGTTTGAAAACGTAATGCGGTAAGTAAGAGAGATTGTCAGGGGCCGGCGTGATGGCTCCGAGGGCGAGGGTACTTGCTGCAAAGCCTGAGGAGCCAAGTTTGCTCCCCGAGGCCGATGCGTGGTGGGAGGAGAGAGCTGACTCCTGCAGGCTGTCCTCTGACTTCCACTGCACGCAACCACAACCTCAAAATGTAAAAACTAAAATAAATATTAAAAGAATAAAGCAAAAATATTCTGGCTGTAAACACTAGAGCCGAGACTCTTTCAGCTAACCTGGGTGTATTTACGGCTTATAAGTTATACCTTAATCATTTTTTAAAAGATTTATTTATTTATTATGTATACAATTGTTCACATGTACACCTGCAGGCCAGAAAAGGACATTAGATCTCATTATAGATGGTTGTGAGCTACCATGTGGTTGCTGGGAATCGAACTCAGGACCTCTGCAAGAAGAGCCAGTGCTCTTACCCACTGAGCCATCTCTCCAGCCCTCCTTAATAATTAAAAAAAAAAGAAAGAAAGAAAGAAAAACCCTGTAGCGTGTGCTGTCTCCCTCCACCTCTCCCCTCCACTGCTCTCTCAGCCTCTGCATGAGCTGCCCGCTGCTCTGGGCTTCCTCTCTGCATAGTAGCCTCGTGTTATGGTCTAGCTTGTGAAACCACATAGCATCATTTCTGCCATTACCACTAGCCCACCTAGACTCACATGTAGGGGACACAGACACTTGATGTGAAACACCAAAGGCAGTGGGACCTGAGGAATGCTGCCTAGGCCATCTTTGGAAAACCCAGCTTCCCACAGCTCCCCCGTCTGGCCACAACAACTCACATTCCTCCCACATAAAAATGCAAGTCTCACCGCGCCATGGCAGCCATGGCAGCCATGGCATCGACTCAGAGTCTAGGGTGTCAGCATCAGGCCCAGATGAGGATGGTGCCTCACGTACAGGCCACCGACTTTCGAACACTCCCGAGTGCCTGTTCTCAACTAAAGATAAGATCTAGGGCTGGCGAGACTTCTCCGTGAGTAGAAAAACAACAGCCACCGACTTCGATCACCAGTAGGAGAGAACCAACCCCCGCAGGCTGCCCCCTGACTTCCGTAGGCATGCCATGCCACCTCCTCCCCAGATAGATGGATGAGTGCCCAGCCAGTGGGTTGGCCAAGAGCCAGCTCTGAAAGGAAGGTAAACCCTCTGGAATAGCTTCTGCATTCCTGGGACCACGCAGCTAGGGAACGTCTGGACAAAAGAGAAAGACGGCAACTCTGGCGACACAAGCTTTGGTGCAGCCTTGTGCCCTGGTGCCACTGCATGAACTGTCCCCAGGCCTTCAATATCCCCAGAGGCAGAACCTCCATCTTCAGGCTTGTTTGCTTCAGACTAAATTCCCTGCTGACTTGAAAGGGTTGTTGGTTTGTTTCTCTGCTTTTCGAGACAGGGTCTCTCTGTGTAGCTCTGGCTGTCCTCGAGGCAGAGGCAGGAGGATCTCTGTGAGTTCGAGGCCAGCCTGGTCTACAAAGGGAGTCCAGGACAGCCAGGGCTACACAGAGAAACCCTGTCTCAAAACAAAACAAAACAAAACAAAAAACTTGTTTGGGTCTTGGATGCTATAGCTCGGTACCAGAGTGTTTGCATGTAATCCTCAACAGACACAAACACACACACAACACACACACACACACACACACACACACACACACACACACACACACAGAGTTGTTTTGTCTCTTTTAAAGACTAAAATAGAAATAGGCTGTTTCCACAAATAGAAATGAATTCCTTCTGTGAACTCCTCCGTGACGTTGAGGAGAGGGGCTGAGGAGCGGGAAGAAAGAGTTTCCCTTCTCTTCCACAGACAGAGACGCCCAGATCTTCCTACGTGCTTCCCGGGCAGTGGACGCTATTCATAGTCCCTGGGTTTAATTATAGTTCTGTCCTCTGGTCACTTGGCTCTAAGCCCCAGCCCCACCCTTCCTATAAGAAGACGGGGTTTGTGTCTGTACATTACAGATGGAGTACAAGTTAGCAGACCACAGACAGGGAGGGTAAATGAGGCTGGGTACAGCCAGTTATGTCATCTCAGAATAAAGACCAGGATGGATTTAAAATAGTAGTGCAACAACATATAATAATAATAACAACAACAACAACAACAACAACAACAACAAAAAACAACTCAGCATGTCAACTCTTCAAACAACTAAAAATAGTTACTGTGTGATCTGGAAACTTCACTTCTAGTTATAAGCTCCTAAAAATGAATTCTTTGTTAAACTCATAGTGGCAACCTCAAGAGTGGATGGACAGATGAACAGATGGACAGATGGACAGACAAGCAGCATATTGTAGGCTCAGTTTCCTTAGCAATTATATTTTATTATGAACTTAATAAATTAATGTACCTCCCTTACAACCTAACTACCCTAAACAGGAGGGAAAGGAGACTAAGGAAAACAAGAATGAACCCTTCTGGGTGTCAGTTCCTGGGAACGTTTCCCCTGGCACAGTCAGCAGGATTTCAGCAGGCCAGCAGTTCCACCCAAGTTGCTGCTGGAACCTGGAGCCTCAGTTGGAGCACAAAGACTTGAAGCCTTTGTCAAGGGGAGCGATGAACAATACCAAGACGCCAAAAAAAGCCCCTCTTCCTGTGTTGGGCTCTCAGAGTCTGTACTAGGATGTTTTTCAGCTGACAAAAACCAAGCCCCTCCCCCACCCAACGAAGTGGTCTGTCTGCTAGTGGATAAACATCACCTGCTATCTCACAAATCTGCTCCCCATCCCACACTTGGGACCAAAACAAAAACATGTTTACACCCACTAACAACAGTGTTATCTATAGTGGAATGTTGTTGACAGACATGGCTCCTGGGTGTGTTGTGTTTAATAATTAGATAATGATAGAGTCAAGGTACCAGATATTATGTTATATGGAGTTTATTAAATGAGCATGGGGGGAGAAGGAGAAGGGGGAAGGGGTACCCCAGAGAGAGAGGGACAGAGACAGGGCCAGGAGGAGGAGGAGGAGGAGGAGGAGGAGGAGGAGGAGGAGGAGGAGGAGGAGGAAGAAGAAGAAGAAGAAGAAGAAGAAGAAGAAGAAGAAGAAGAAGAAGAAGAAGAAGAAGAAAAGTAAGAGTGAAGAGGAGAGAGAGAGAGAGCGCCACATGGAGGGTCTGTCTTTTATATGGCCTTGGGCAGGGTCACACGCCTGTGACAGGTAAGCGATGACATCACAAGTAGGCAGACTGAAGCAGAATCCTAACATTCCTCTCTCTTTCTATAATTAAAAAAATGAAGGCTGGATTGTTTTTATATAAGGTAAGTTAAGGTATGTAAATGTAGGCAAGGGAGAAAAGAGAAAAATGCAATAGCAACAAATGTCCAAATTATATAGTGAAGGGGAAGGAAAAGCTCTGCCCTGAAAGATCAAGGTAGAGGGCAGGCTATGTCAGCCATGTCCTGCAGCAGACAGGGACCGAGGATGCTGGGGGAACCTGGAGCTGTCTGTCCCGGGTCTGCAGCACACCATTTCAGTCTTTTACAAATGGATAAGGGGCGAAGTAATTGTCTTAACTACTTCCTGCTGACAGTAGGGCGGCGATAGGGGGTTTAAAAGGCTGAAATGTTGGCCAGGTTCTGGAATTTGCTATTGCCTTTGTTTTCCAGGGTCTGAGAACATCTGCTTCTGGGAAGTGCAGTGCAGGTCCAGCTAGGAGGAACAATGCAGGTCCAGCTAGGAGGAACAATGCAGGTCCAGCTAGGAGGAACAATGCAGGTCCAGCTAGGAGGAACAATGCAGGTCCAGCTGGCGCGATTTCTGAGGTTGGACGGGAGCACTTGTGGGCAGCTGCTTTGACGATGTCTCAGATGTAGGCAGTCTGGCAGGATACAGGAACATACACATGGGCAGAAGACAAAGTTAGCAGGTTGGGGAGCAAGTTCCCTTTAGGTGTGCATTTCAAACTCTTGGGAGAGCAAAGATAAAAGGCTTGAGGCCGGGCTGGAGAGATGGCTCAGAGGTTATGGGCACTGACTGCTCCTCCAGCGGTCCTGAGTTCAATGCCCAGTAACAACATGCATGGTGGCTCACAAACATCTGTAATGTGATCTGATGCCTTCTTCTGACCTGCAGGTGTATGTACACACAGGCAGAGCACTGTATACATAACAGTCAAGAAATCTTTTTTAAAAAAAAAGAAGAAAGAAAGAAAGAAAGAAAGAAAGAAAGAAAGAAAAAGGCTTGAGGCAATGCTGACAATTTGTGAAAATTTTTGGAGAGCAAAGAAAAAGGTTTGGACATGGGAAACTTCCTTCCATTTTATTTACCCTAGGAAAGGCTTGAACACGGGAGAGCAAGAAAAGGTCTGGATATGGGGCTCCCTTCCATTTTACCCGATTGGTGGCAATAATTAAAACAGTTTAGTTTTAGGTCTGTCCAAATTTGGTTGCAGAGGCATGTAAGCTTGGGCGCCCTTAATGTGGGCTTACGGATTTGAGATTCTCTAAAAGACACCCCAAAGAATGTTTCCCATGGGGAGATGAGGTCAGTAATCCATTAGGGCATCCCCCAAAATGGATAGTTGTAGGTGGAGAGGCAGGCTTCCTTGGGCTTTTTTTTTTTTTCTTTTTTTGGGGAGGTTTTCGAGACAGGGTTTCTCTGTGTAGTCTTGGCTGTCTTGGACTCGCTTTGTAGGCCAGGCTGGCCTCGAACTCACAGTGATCTGCCTCTACCTCTGCCTCTGCCTCCCGAGTGCTGGGATTAAAGGCGTGCGCCACCATGCCCGGCTCCTTGGGCTTTCTTAAGGATATCAGCCCCTGGCATCGTCAGCAGGGTTTCAGCAGACCAGCAATCCCACCAAAGCTGCTGCTGGAGCCCGGAGCAGCAGCTGGAACCTCAAGGCTCAGCTGGAGTCCAAAGCCTTGAAGCTTTCCCTGGCGCAGTTCTCTTCAGGAGCCTCTTGAAGCGCAGAGAGGAACAGGCAAACACCAAATCCCAACCACTTAAGTTAGCGGCCCAAATAACAGGTGCAGACCGGTTAGTAGCTCGTCAGTAGCAACCTCAGCCAAGAGCGCAGCTCGACAGCGGATTGAGCAGGCCCGGAGACATAGCTATTCAGTGCCCTGGGATTTGGACAATGGCTGTGGACATTGAGGACAGCTGCAGGAAGGAAGCTATATCAGAAAACTCACCTGATGGGCACGAGCCTAATTGGAGGTCAGCAAACAGAGAGGTGACGGCAGTCTCTAGGACAAAGGGAAGCATTTATGTGACTAGGAAGGGGGAATTTAGCTGGTGTTGGGTGCAGAAAGGTGGCAATCAGGTAGTTAGGTGAGGGGCGTCCCAAAACCAGGGAAAAGGAGAAGGAATCCTACCCTTAGAGATGGGCGGTAGGCGAGAAACTTAGGCTGTGGATTACAGTGCTTATCTGGACTCCGTTTGACCTGAGACATTTATCCCACGGCACACACGTAGTGTCACACTCTTGTACACACATGTAAATAAGATTTTGTTTGCTTGTTTGTATTTTGGTTTTTCGAGACAGGGTCTCTCTGTGTTAGCCTTGGCTGTCCTGGACTCGCTTTGTAGACCAGGCTGGCCTCGAACTCACAGCGATCCACCTGCCTCTGCCTCCCGAGTGCTGGGATTAAAGGCGTGCACCACCACGCCCGGCCTAACATCATAATTTTTAAAAAGAGTTTTACTAACATGTCAGGCCTACAAGATAATCCCTAAGTGTGGAGCACAGGACGGCCCTTGATGGGTGTGTAAGGAGTGTGAGGTCCCAAGTGAGTGTGTATTGTTGACAAGGCTAAGTCTATGTTAAGGTCCATAGTGCCTCGAAGTCCTTGGGAGTGGCCCACGGGAATAGCAAAGCTTTCCTCTGGTCAGTGTCCGACAGGACGGGATATACAGAAAGCATCCCCCAGCCTCCTCCTCCCAGTGTTACAGCCTAGCCTGCTCCCTACAAAGACTTCCTACTGCGACCGTCTGGACCCGCCCCCCTTCCCAGCTGTGTATCAAAACCCTGCCTCCTTAATCAGCTGCATACAAAGAATTCCCTTCTGGGATTTGGATGGTGGTGGGGGTAGGGGTGGGGGGGGGCAAGCCGGAGCACAACCCTCCCTATGCCGGCCTTTCTGAAGGTGCACTGGCTGCACTGGCTTCTTTTCTTGTTGCTGAGAAAATACCTGAGGAAAGAAAGCAACTAAAGAGGAGGGGGTTGTTCTGGCTTCCTGGTGAGGAAGGATGGCGTCAGGGAACGTGAGGTGGCAGAGTTCTGAGCCTGGTGCTTGGTTTCCTTTTTTTCCTCAGTACAAAGGACTCCAGTTCAAGGAATGTTTCCACCAACACTCAGGAAGAGCCTTCCTTCCCTCCTCATTTAAACTGTTCCAGAAACTTCCTCATAGATCCCCCCAGAGGTGTGTTTCTATGTAATCCCATGAAATTAACCATGAGAAGTGTCATGGGAAGACGCCTGAGAACGGGCTTGCCACAGCTGCCACTGGCAAACTGGCCCTAGTGCAGGTTTGTGTTTCATCAACAGTTCAGTTGTGTCACACACTCTTATTTTTGCCAATCTGATGGATGTGAACAGTTTGTCACTGTCTTGTTTTATTTCTCTTCCTGGTTATTAGAGAGAGGCTGAGTGTTTTCTCTTATGCTTTTGTGTTGATGTGCCTACTCATGTCCTCTGTCTGTCTGTCTGTCTGTCTCTCTCTCTCTCTCTCTTTTTGTTTTTTTTTTGTTTGTTTGTTTGTTTTCAAGACAGGGTTTCTCTGTGCAGCCTTGGCTGTCCTGGAACTCTCTGTGTAGACCAGGCTGGCCTCGAACTCACAGCGATCCGCCTGCCTCTGCCTCTGCCTCCGGAGTCCAGCTCTCTCTCTGTTTCAATACTGGAATATTTACATTTTATGTGGGTAGAGATGGAGATTAGATAAAGACGTGAATAGGTAGAGATGTAGATAAGGAGAGATATATAAATACCAACTTTTGCTAGTTGTTTTTTTTTTCTCTCTCTTTTGTCCTTCTTTGTTTATTCATTTATTTCTTTTTTAAAATTTATTTATTATTACTATGCTTACAGTGCTGTCTGCATGTACCTCTGCAGGCGAGAAGCATCAGATCACATTACAGATAGTTGTGAGCCACCATGTGGTTGCTGGGAATTGAACTCAGGACCTCTGGAAGAGCAGTCAGTCCTCTTAACCACTGAGCCATCTCTCCAGCCCTCATTTATTTCTTTATGGATCCCAGGCTGGCCTAGAGCTATTTAGTTGAGAATGATCGATCCTCTTGCCTCTACCTCCTGTGTGCTAGGACTGCAGGCACATGCTACCATGACCTATTTTATAAGGTGCTGGTGACTGACCCCAGGGCTACATGCATTGCTAGGCAAGCTCTAGATCACCTGAGCTGCCCCACTAGCAGTTTGCTTGTCTTTAAAGATTTTCTAGTCAGTGGCTCATGTTTTCTTTGCTGTATGCTTCTTCTTAGAGCCAGGCATTTAAAACACATATTAATCTTTCCCTGTATAACTTGGAGTTTTCCAGTCTTGTTTAAGAAACACTTTTTCACCCTGAGCTGATAAAGGCACCGTCTTTTTTCTTTCTTTCTTTCTTTCTTTCTTTCTTTTTTTTTTTTTTTAGCATTTTCTATCAACCTTTTATTCAGAAACAGCTTCAAACTTATGAAATTACAAAAAATAACAAAAAACATATTTATGTTTCTTCTGTGATTCACTTATGCACTTTTCAGAGTGTGTGTTTGTGGCATGTGTATGTGTATATGTGCGTGTGTGCACTTGGGCACACTGGTACATGGCCAGAGACTGACATCAATGTATTCCTCTTTTTCTCTCTACCTTTTTTTTTGGATGTAGGGTTTCTCTGTTAACTAGTCCATGTAACTAGTCCACCAACCAGTCCAGCTGGTCAGTTATTGGGGGGCCGAAACCTGTATTTAAAGATATGGGCGAGAGAGACGCAGAGCTCAAGCGAACAGTTGCTTGTCAAGAGCCGTTTATTGAAGGTAATGGCAGGCTTTTTAAAACCTGCTTTAGGGAGGGCGGGGGTACGCAAGGAGAGTAGTGGAAAAGTACAAAATCTTCTGGGGTTGAGCCCCGGGAACATTTGCAAGGGGAGGGGTCTTCCAGGTGCGACAAAGCAGGATGTCTCTGTGGTTATCTTAGGATCAGATCGCTGTCTTCTCAGGACTAAGCCGGATGCCTTGCATGCCTAATGAGTGGCCCAGCAGGATGTTTGCTGCAAATGCTGAATGGGTGGGGGTCGGCCTCAGGCCATTTGGTCCCTGGCACTCTGTGTAGCCTTGGCTGTCTTAGACTCACTTTGTAGAGCGGGCTGGCCTTGAACTCACATCGATCTGCCTGCCTCTGCCTCTCTTAAGTGCTGGGATTAAAGGCGTGCGCCACCACGCCCGACTCTATTTTTAAAAATTATAACACAATTGCATCATTTCCCCCTTCTCTTTCTCACTCCAACTTCTTTTATGAACGCTTCTTGCGGCATCTTGCTCTCAAATTCACACACACACACATGCACACACACACACACATATGTACACAACTACAACTTTCTCAGTGTTAACTGTATGTCTATGACCTCCAGCTGACCATGGGTATTGGCTAGCCAATCGGATAGCTCTTTCCTGGGGAGGACCACTTCTACGGCTCTTCACACCCCCTGCTGCCTGTAGCTCTGTGTGTGGGGGTGAGCCCTCAAGCCTGCCCCCTCCATTAGAATGCCCATGGGTGTCCTTGTTCAGATCTTGTCTAGGCGGCCATGTTGAGGGGACTTGATGGTAGCTTCTCTGGCATCTCTAGGAGACAAAACGATGGAAACTTCATGAGTGTGTGTGTCCTCCTTGCAAAGGTGCCACGCTGATAGTTTCTGTATTGTTCCAAGTTTAGTATTCATGCTGCACCACTGTGTTACTTTTTAAAAAAGATTTATTTATTATTATTTATACAGTATTCTGCCCACACGTGTGCCTGCCCACCACAAGAGGGCACCAGATCTCATTACAGGTGGTTGTGAGCCACCATGTGGCTGCTGGGAATTGAACTTGGGACCTTTGGAAGAGCAGACGGTGTTCTTAACCTCTGAGCCATCTCTCCAGCCCCACTGTGTTACTTTTATGTCTTACTTTAGGTGCATGGATGTTTTACCTGCACCTATGTCTGCGCACCTGCCTGAGGAGGCCAGAAGAGGGCGCTGGATCCCCTGGAACTGGAGTTACAGAAAGTTGAGGGCTGCCATGTGGGAGCTGGGAATCAAACCTGGGTCCTCTGGAAAGCAGTGAGTGCTCACTGACCCCTTAGTATGTGCTTTTATTACACTTAATGGTTGATTTTGTGAGTGTAAATATACCACAATGCGTGTGTTTGCATGCTTGTGTGTGTATGTGTGTGTGTGTGTTAACTTGCTGAAGTCAATGCTCACCTCTCATATGGGTCCCAGGAATCAAAAACTCAGTTGGTTAGGTTTGGCTGAAAGTACGTGTGTGTGTGTGTGTGTGTGTGTGTGTGTGTGTGTGTGTGTGTGTGTGTGTGTAGGCAAAGGTTTACTGTGTAATTCAAATGCTGATTTCTGGACCCTCCCCCAATATCTGGTTGTAATCTTTGTTCTGAGAATCTCCTGTCTCAATGTTGTATAAGCTCTGCTCCCCAGCTGTCCCCTTGTATGCCAATAAGGCAACTTGCAGACAACCACTGAGCAGAGGAAAGAATAGGGCTGGACTTCCTGCAGGCCAGGGAGGAGCAGTTAGAGGAGGAAGTTGGGGATTGAACCAGGGCAGAGGTCCAAGAAACATCAGGAAGGAGCTGGAGCAGGGAAAGCTACAAAGTGCAAGTATTCTCTGAGATGCACATTGGAAGGAAGCCAGATTATCTTAGAGGATTGAGAATAGAGTAATAGCTGCTCAGTTCTTGTACTGTGAAGCTTATTATTAAGCATATATAAAAAAGTCTCTATTATTTGTGTGATAGCAGGTTAAGGGAGACACTAAGAAACAAACAGTTTTATAAAAATAACTTTAGCACGTGCGTGTGCGTGTGTTCCTGTGCTTGCATAGACATGTAGAAGCCAGAAAATCACCACACGTGTTATTCTTCAAGAGACATTTTGAGGAAGTCCTATTGTTGGTTGCAAGACATGACTTCACTATGTGGCCAGACTGGCCTCAAAGTCACCACCCTCTTACCTCTGCCTTCTGAGTGCTGAGATTACAGGCTCCCACTATGTGTCCCACTATGCCGACATCCTTTTTATTACTCTACCGATTTGAAGTTTTTCCCTAAAGGTAATCTAGGAGTTGGAAGGAGGGAGGGGGAGGGGGAGAGAGAGAAATTACGCATGGGATGAAACAGGACACTTCAATCCAACCAGCGGAGGATGGGTGGGAGGGGCTGTAGCAGTTACGAGTCTGGAGAGACCACGCAGCAGTTCAAAACCTGACTTTCTGGCTGGTTCCCAGCACCCACTTGGTGGCTCACAATGGTGTGTAACTCCGGCGTTCTGATGCCTCCCCTGACCTCCACTGTCAACTGCACACGTGTGGTGCACGTATGCAAACATATACTTGGGCACACATATGTACGTAGAAAAAATATTTTTTGAGACAGAGTTTATGTCCCTGGAACACTGTCCTAGGTCTACCAGGCTGACTTCGAACTCACAGAGATCCACCTGCCTCTGCTTCCCTTGTGCGGAGACTGAAGGCTGTAAGTACTGTTTTTACAATTAAAATTGCAGCAGTTGTACTTGCTGCCTTCCAGCCCATAAGCAGCAGGTGGAGTGACAGTTTATAATCGTGAAAAACAAAACTTCCTGTTTTCTTCAAATTCCCCCCCTAGTGTTAGTATCCACGGGTGATTATGTTTTGTTTTGGAGGCAGGATTTCTGTGTAGCCTTGCCTGCCCTGCACTCGATTTGTAGATAGACCTGGCTGGCTTCTGTACACTTCGACCTTTTCTTTTGTATTTTGCTTCGACCTTTTCTTAAACCTACTTTATTTGAGGTTCTTTAGTGCTTACACCTCCCTTCCAACCTATCTACCCTAGATAGGAGAGAAAAGAGGTTACTGGGAACAGGAGAAGTAGACTTTTTTCAACTCAGTTCCTGGGAGCGATTCACCAGAGCCTGAACCCGGACCCGGAAGCTTCTTTAGGAGCGACTCTCTCCAGGAGCTTATCGAAGTGGAACATGAACAGCCAAACAACACCAAGACCCAAAAAGCCCAGCCTCCTGTTTTGGGGATATATATCCTCTCAGAGTCTGTACTAAGATGTGTTTCAGCTGGCAAAAACCAAGCCTCCCACACGAGGTGGTTCATCTTCTAGCGGATAAACATCACCTGATCTCTCACAAGGCTGTTCCCCATCCCACACTTGGGATCAAAACAAAAACATGTTTACATCCACAACAGGCTTCCAACGGCCTCCTTGAGTCCTGGAATTAAAGGCGTGCGCCACCATGGGCCACCAAGGATGGTCTTTTTTTTTCTTTCTTAAAAATTTTTATTTTTTTCCATTAATGGTTCTTATCTGATTCACAACTGAAAAAGAGATAAAGTTCTGGTTTTCAATTGTAAGTCTGACGTTGAATTTATGCGCGGTGTGAGGCACAGACCTGATTCTATTACCTGCCCTCCCTGTGTGTTTAGCCAAAGCAGCTCTGGCTATCTGGAGGTAGCGCAGACCCCCCAGCCCCGCCCTCACCCCCTAGAGAGGAGCAGGAGGGACTCTCATCCTCCACAGCCCGCCCCTTTCTTCTTGATTAAAAGATCCTAATCGGCTTGAGGAGATTAAGGGCTGCAACGGGCTGGTCCCACACCCCCGCCCTGGGCTGGGCTGCCAGGGGAGACCGAAGGGGCATCGACCCTGTGACCCCTTAGCCAAGGCCCAGCCCTGGACTTCCAGGTAAGTAATGAATGATCCGCTCGGTGGACTGGGTCCTGTGTGAGGTCTTGGGAGTGTCTCCACTGCCTGCTGAGCCTGCTGACCAGGGACGGAGGACAATCTGGAGACAAGCAGGCCAGGCCAGCGAGACCTCGGGGCGGTGCGCTGGGCCCTCATCTAGGGTCCAAGTGTATGGAAGCCGAGACTCCCTTGGAGTTGTGTGGAATTTGAGAAAGGGGCTTGAGCGGAGAACCCCGCCGGAGTGAGTGCTGAGGGTCTCCACTCTCATCTTGTTCCTTATGTTCACAGAAGAGGGCAATGACCGCGTGGCCCCTGCCTGAGGCTGGGCTTCCGGACGGCAGGTTCTGCGTCCCTGCGTGGCATTCCCTGTCCACCCACTCGCGAGTCCTGCGCTGGTCAGGGCCTTGGCTGCCCGGACTCCTGCTCCTACTGCTGCTCCCGCCTCCTTCTGCCCTCTCCGCTGTGTTCAGGGTGGGGGTGCTGGGCCCCTGGGCTTGCGACCCTATCTTCGCACGTGCCCGTGCGGATCTGGCTGCACGTCTGGCCGCCGAGCGCCTGAATCGTGACCTTGCCTTAGACGGCGGCCCCCGGTTCGAGGTCGCGCTATTCCCGGAGCCCTGCCTGACCCCGGGCTCCCTAGGGGCTGTGTCCTCCGCGCTGTCTCGAGTCTCTGGCCTGGTGGGTCCGGTGAACGCTGCAGCCTGCCGGCCAGCGGAGCTACTAGCCCAAGCGGCTGGAGTAGCGCTGGTGCCTTGGAGCTGCCCAGGCACGCGGGCGACGGGTACTACAGCCCCGGTGGTGACTCCCGCTGCAGATGCTCTCTATGCCCTCCTTAGAGCATTCCGCTGGGCGCGCGTGGCCTTGATCACCGCGCCCCAGGACCTGTGGGTGGAGGCGGGACGCGCCCTGTCCACAGCACTCAGGGCCCGGGGCTTGCCAGTTGCCCTAGTGACCTCCATGGAGCCTTCAGACCTCTCGGGAGCCCGGGAGGCCCTCAGGAGGATCCGGGACGGGCCTAGAGTTCGAGGTAGGGTCCCCTGGAGAGTGCGGGGGGGGGGGGGTGGGCGGGTCCTGCGGGCAGGGGGCAGCACAGCGAGCTGGCCTCTGTGTTCGCAGTAGTGATCATGGTGATGCACTCGGTGCTGCTGGGCGGCGAGGAGCAGCGCTACCTGCTGGAAGCTGCAGAAGAGCTGGGCCTGACTGATGGCTCCCTGGTCTTCCTGCCCTTCGACACGCTTCACTATGCGTTGTCTCCAGGCCCCGAGGCTTTGGCTGCAATTGTCAACAGCTCCCAGCTTCGCAGGGCTCACGATGCCGTGCTCACACTCACACGCCACTGTCCCCCCGGAGGCAGCGTGCAGGACAGCCTGCGTAGCGCCCAAGAGCACCAGGAGCTGCCCCCTGACCTCAACCTGCAACAGGTAGATGGACTAGAAAACTCGAGGAAAAAGAGGAGAGCCAGGGAAGTGAGCAGAGCACAGGCTAGGAGAGGATGGAACCAATGGGAAGAGGAGGGTGGAGCCAATGGGAACGAAGAGGGCGGAGCCAATGGGAATGAAGAGGGTGGGGCCAATGGGAATAAAGAGGGCGGAGCCAATGAACCCTGAACGAGCTGCAGCTGATTTGGAGTTTCTTGGGTGGGTGCTGTTGCTCTGGTTTTGCTTAGGGAATTCTCATTATTACGGTGTACCCTCTGACAGCAGGCGACAAGATCTCTCAAACCCAGTTCCTAAATTGCCACGTCATTTTTAGTATGCTTCACAGCTGACCCATCCCAGCCCCTCAAGAGCGTATCACCCATAACGCGGTGTACGCAGGTCCAAGCTTCACGCCCAGCTCAGAGTCATTTCCTCGGGGGCCTCGACTTTCTTCTCAGGCCACACGGTGTTCTTAACTTCGTGAGAGCCTTGATGGGAGCGAAAGCTCCCCAGATGGAGGTAGGGGGCTCCCATAGTCTGCTCCAAAGATAATTTCCAACATCCAGGTAGTAAGCAGAATTCCTTGAGTCTGTAGGATCCAAATTCAAACCACCTAATTCCATCCCAGTCATAAAGGGAGTCTAGAATCTGCTGAGGGGAAGCTAGATGCCAGTAGGAAGAGAACTAACCACCAAGAAGGCGCCCTCATCCAGGCCTCGTGACATGGGTTCGTAATCCCCTAGACTCACTCAGAAGGCTGCGGCGGGAGGAGAGAAAAGATCAGGGCCTTCCTGAGCTATACGCTAAACTCAACGCAAGTCTGGTCAACAGGGGCCTGGCTCAAAAAGCAAGAGAAAGCTGTACAGCACAGCGGTAGGGTACTTACCAAGCTTGGACAAAGCCTTAGGCTCAATTTCCACAGCCATACTGAAAAGGGAGTGCCTGAAGGAAGGCCGAGGTGAGGCGTGGGGTGGAGAGGAGTGCCGAACCCCCACCCGCCAACGCCTCTAGGTTTCTCCAAGAAGAGATTTGGGGTGGAAAAGAAGAAAGAATGGGAGTAAAGTAAGAGTGAAGGGGGTGGGGGGCTGTCAGTCAGTGGAGAAACAGGAGAAGAGAGCAAAGGTGCGCTCATTAGTTGTCAGCGCATGGCACAGCCAGCTGTCGCCGCAGGAGGCCTGGCTCTCCACCTTGTGCCCCCACCAACTCAGGCTCTCCTTCCACCTTGCCGCTGCCCTGACTCAGGACGCAGCACTTCCGGGCTGGACTCCCACCTGACCCAGGCGTCTCTCCGTCAGCCACACCAGGCTGGGAGCGGCAGGCTGGCGTCCTGCATCCTGAGTTGGGGACCTCCATTGCCCTGTACAGACGCACTGAGGTCTCTTCACGTGGCCTGGCAGGGCTCGCGTCTCTCTTTCTCTTGTATCTTCAGCCGGACGGAGCCACTTTAGGTTTCCTAAGTGTGCCCTCTTTTTTTTTCTCCTCTCTCCTATTCCATCTTTCAGATTCGTGGCCTGGGGCAGTGGCCACTTCTTCTGGAACCTTCTACCTCTTCCTCTCTTGGCATTTCTAAAGCTCTGCTTCCCTCTGCCTCCACTTATGGCACTCCGTTTACATCCTTATCTTTTCCACCTAAGCTAAAAGAAAGTTTGCTCGCAGCAGAGGACTGTCTCGCATACCACTGTGTCACTAGTGTTTCATGGTGTCTGCACTCCAAGAAATACCAATTGAGAACAGTGGGCAGGACGGGGACCGATGACAGTGCCCCTTTGGGGTGGGGGTGGATGAAACACTGACGATCCAGTTAGGTCTGGTAACGCAGCCCAGTGATCCCAGTTACTTAAAAAGCCGAAGCAGGAGGATCAAAAAATTAACATCTGGCTGGGAGAACAGGGTCTCCAGAATATCCACCTAGAAATAGGAGGATCAAAAGTTCAGGGTCGTAAGTTCCAGGCTTGTGTGGGTTACATAACGCACGCACGCACACACGCACGCACGCACACAGACATCTGCCTAGGCCACAGAGTGGCTTTAAGGTCAAGCTGAGCAATGTAGGAAGACCATGACTCAATAAATTAAATAAGCAACGACAAGAGCCACACAACCAAAGGATGCTGGGGAAACAGATGAACGTAGGTGTTGAGATTGAAAACATAAGGCGGGGTGGGGGTGGGGAGGACTGGATGAAAAAGTCCAGGCGGTGGAGAGCCAGAGTCCCTGATGAGAAGACCCTAACTCAAAGGAGGTGCGATCAACAGCCAACGGGGAGGATGGGAGCCTTCACCTGGGAGACAGGAACCCTTAGGGCTAGCCTGGCACAATCAAGGAACAGGCAGGTCGGTGAAATCTCACCCCCTCAGTCCTGGCCCTGAGTCCTCACTCTCCTCCAGGTCTCTCCGCTGTTTGGCACCATCTACGATGCCGTCTTCCTGTTGGCTCGGGGCGTGACAAGAGCAAGCGCTGCGGTGGGTGGCGGCTGGGTGTCTGGTGCCTCTGTGGCCCGCCAAGTGCGGGAAGCCCAAGTCTCTGGTTTTTGCGGGGTCCTGGGAAGAACCGAGGAGCCTTCTTTTGTGCTGCTGGATACAGACGCGTCAGGAGACCGGCTGTTGGCCACACACCTGCTGGACCCAATCCGAGGCTCCGTGCGCTCCGCTGGCACCCCGGTGCACTTCCCCAGAGGTGGACCTGCGCCGGGCCCAGATCCTTCCTGCTGGTTCGATCCAGATGTGATCTGCAATGGAGGTGAGGGGACACCTGCAGGCCCCCGCTGGCCATTCACAAAGCTGGGGGGGGGGGGGAAGGAATCCTGCTGTTCTTCCACAGCCTCCTTCAGCCCATGGCTTGCTCAGGACCCTTCTGGAAGATTTCCAAAACCCCCAGGACCCTTGTAGCATCTCTAGAGTTCCCCCTTGGGGGGATTGTTGACCTTTCACCCAGCTCCCAAGCCCATGTCTTGGTTTTGGCATGACCCAAGAGATTCCCTCTCTTTGTGCCCTCAGGGGTGGAGCCAGGTCTGGTCTTTGTGGGCTTCCTCCTCGTGATAGGGGTGGGGCTGACAGGCGCCTTCCTGGCTCATTATTTGAGGTGAGTGGTTGGGGTTGGGTGTGTGTGTGTAAAATTGTGCCACAACGACAGCAGATGAGGTCCACACGAGGGGGAAGTCATCATGGGGAGGGACGTAGGATCCAGGGGGCTGACAGAGACCCTGGGCATGTTCAGTGGGTAGCCGGATTCCAGTACACTTCCCTCAGCTAATGTTCCTCCTCTGCTCTCTCCGCTTGGCCTCATGGAATCTGTGGGGATGACCACCTCCCCCCACCAACCAGGCACAGGCTGCTACACATGCAAATGACCTCTGGCCCCAACAAGATCATCCTGACTCTGGAAGACGTCACACTCCTCCACCCACAGGGGGGCAGCTCTCGGAAGGTCAGGAAAGCAGGCAGCCAGGAGCCACCTGTGTTTTTTTGGGTTTTCGAGACAGGGTTTCTCTGTGTAGCCTTGACTGTCTTGGATTCACTTTGTAGACCAGGCTGGCCTCAAATCTTCTTCCTGTGCGTTCGGTCCCTTCCCTGAACCAGCTGTTCCCCACCCCCAACCACTTCCCATGTAAGAACCTTAGCTTCTTCCCCAGCTCTGTCCTTGTGAATCAGACACCCTAACTGTGCAAACAGGGGGTGACAGCCTTGCCTTAGGCTGGTGTGAAGGTCCCACTAGAAAACGTGGTACCATTTCCACCTGCCCTGCGGATTCCTCTTCCTCCTCTCTGTCACCCACAGAACTCAGCCTCAGCCCAGGACTGTGGCCCCAGAATATATTCAGATACTTTGCACTGACCTCTGTCTGCAGGTGGGCCAAGGAAGCAGGTCCAGTCTGGGTACCCGGAGCACGTCAGACATCCGCAGTGTCCCCAGCCAGCCCCAAGACAGTACCAACATCGGCATCTATGAGGTGAGCCTAGGCTCCGGTTCCGCTGACCTGTACTCCAGGGGAGGAAGAAAAGAAAGGGTCAAGTCAGATCCTGCAGGCCCCGGGCAGAGCGACAGAGCTGGGCAGGATCCAAGGAAAGTCACAGATTTAGCAATCCTAACCTGATTCCCCAATCTGGAAATCCTTTCTGCAACAAGATCCAGGTCAGGCACCAAAAGCTGGAGGTGCCCTGGATCCTCACACACGCGCGCGTGCGCGCGCGCGCGCGCGTACACACACACACACACACACACACACACACACACACACACACGCAGGCTCGTGTAGCCAGTGGGGCCGATCCCTTCTCCCCTGCGTTTCCCCGACCCCACCCCTCAGCAGTCTCATCCAATTCTCATCAGACCCAGGAACACCAGCCCTACGTCAGAAAAGGACACCAACACCTTGCCCAGAGCATGTGAAGGTGGCAGAGTGGGCGAGGGGTACTGAGGAGAGGGTTGAAGAACTCAGCTAGTCAAGAGGGACAGCGGGGAGCTCCCAAGCTCAAGGTCCTGAAGAAAAGGCAAAAGTTCTGACCCTGTCACCTGAGACCATCGTGACTGGTTCTCAGCGACATGTTATTGGTTTGTTTTTTTTTTTTTCCGAGTCAGGGTTTCTCTGTGTAGCCTTGACTGTCCTGGACTCACTTTGTAGACCAGGCTCACAGATATCCGCCTGCCTCTGCCTCCCGAGTGCTGCTGGGATTACATGCTGTTCTTTGACCCAAGGGCCCACACTCTGCCTATGCCTTGTCTTTCTTCTCCCTGGCCCTGTCCACTAAGTGCAACTCCCAGTTTTTAGTGACCACTAAAAGATGTCCCCATATTTACTTCCAAGTGCTTATTGAGAGTCAGCACCAAGTCTTCCTAACTCTCTTCTAGTTTACATCTCTCAGTGACGGATCTGATTTGCAAGGCTCAGGGCAAAATAAGAACAAAGGGAGCCGGGCGTGGTGGCGCAGCCTTTAATCCCAGCACTCGGTAGGCAGAGGCAGGCGGATCGCTGTGAGTGAGTTCGAGGCCAGCCTGGTCTACAAAGAGAGTCCAGGACAGCCAAGGCTACACAGAGAGACCCTGTCTCAAAAAAACCAAAACCAAAAACAAAAACAAACAAAATAAGAACAAAGCGCTCCTCGCTCATCCCGACGGTGGTGTCACCGTGGCACACCGTGAACTGCCCGACCCTGCAGCTATCTGGGACAAGAAGGCCAGGGACCCAGAAGGGTGACCGCTCTCTTCATAGCTAGTTCCCAATGGTCCCTGATGACTCTTGGTGCTCTCTTGGGACACGGGGGAGCGATGACGGCTGTGTATGCAGCAGTTCATTTGTGTGACGGTTGATTCGACTCTCTGGGAAGGTGAGGACCGCCGTGCACAGCTTTGCGTCTTCCTCACCTTGGCTCTGACCCAGATACCCGCAAACACATATGGTCATACCCCAAGCTGCCTGCATCTGACATCCTGCCTCATCACAAATGTGCTCTGGGCCCCTGGGCCAGTGGAGATGTGAGAGCCCTAGAGCACGGTGATTCTTAGGGTTTCAGGGACTGACTTCCCTCACCTTCTCCTGCAGGGCGACTGGGTTTGGCTGAAGAAATTTCCAGGAGATCATCATATGGCTATCAGGCCAGCAACCAAGACAGCCTTCTCCAAGGTGAGAGCCGAGCCACGGCTTGCCCATTCTTGGCATCTTTTGCAGCGTGTGGCAGTTCCCAGGATTTCTTTCCTCTCTGGAGAGGACTTCCCAGCATCCTCTCTTGTGATGTTAGCTTTTTTCTTTGATTTTTCTTTTTTTTTTTTTTTTTTTTGACTGTGCTGAACTGGCTTTGTAGACCAGGCTGGCCTTGAATTCACAGCAATCCACCTGCCTCTGTCTCCCGAGTGCTGGGGTTAAAGGCGTGTGTCACCACTCCCAGCTTCTTTGATGTTCTTATCACAACTTTTATGTGATGAGAGACTTGTTCATGTATCATATAAGGTGTATGTTCACCTGTGCTCTGCCTCCACCGTGGAATGAAAGTTGAATGAAGGTTGCTACCATGTTCCCAGCACCCAGCGCACAGCCTGGAACATCGGAGGCCAGTAGGTTTGTGTTGAGTGAAATGATTATAAAAAGTAAAGCTGAGGACCCACCAAGATGGCTCAGTGGACAATGGTGCCAAGGCTAGTCACCCGAATTTGTTCCCCAGAACCCAGAACTGGCTCCTGCAAGCTGCCCTCTGATCTCCACATGGATGCCGTGGCACGTACATGCCACACACATACAAACATGCAGATATGCACACACATACACAAGCAGGCACCTTTTTGGATTTTTTTAAAAAAAATTTACTATTATGCATACCAAGCTCTGCCTATGTGTACACCTGCAGGCCAGAAGAGGGCACCAGATCTCATTATAGATGGTTGTGAGCCACCTTGTGGTTGCTGGGAATTGAACTCAGGACCTTTGGGAAAGCAGACAGTGCTCTTAACCTCTGAGCCATCTCTCCAGCCCCAAACAGGCACCTTTTAAAAAGATAAAATTTTAAACAAATTTCCACTTCTCTTAGGACAGTTGTGTGGGATGGCCTCAGCTGTGCTGACACTGTGGACAGCGTGGATGAGGAGAGAGTAGACTAGCTTACTCTGGCGCCTTCAACTTTACTGTCCCCTTCCCGCAGCACCAAGCAGCCTTGGTTTGGCCTCTTTCCAGGGGGCCACCACAGGGGCTTGTGAACAGCTGTGAGGGACTGAAGTGGGTCACCTTTGTGGCTGTGGACAAAGTCACCAGCTGGTCCCCAGGGAAAGCTAGAAAGGCAGCCATTGGTCTGTCCGGTCCCTCACCAAAGACCGCCATATTAGAAAGAGCAGGTTGAGTCAGAGCTGTTTTCCCTCATGGCTTTCCCCTCTGACTTAACTTTGTGGTTAATTTAGCCCGAATGGGTTAAGTTCTTGGTACACAGCTGTCTTCTCCTCTCATTCGTAACTTTAAACTTAGTCGTTTTCACATTCTGAACAAGGCTCCTTCACCACACTGTGTTGTCCAAAGATATAACTACGTAGAGAGGAAAGCTGCACCCCGCCCCCGTTTCACTTACCTTTTTTCTTTTTTAATATTTATTTATACATATTCTGCTTGCACATGTGCCTGCCCACCAGAAGAGGGCATCAGATCTCATTGTAGATGGTTCTGAAGCCACCATATGGTTGCTGGGAATTGAACTCAGGACCTTTAGAAGAGCAGTCAGTGCTCTTAAACCTCTGAGCCATCTCTCCAGCCCCCTCACTTAACGTTTTTCAATCCCATGTTCCCAGTTTCAATCCCATGTTCCCCCAAACAGGCATTAATGGGGGGGGGCAGGTAAACATTGGTGCCCCAAGCACTGCCCCCCAAGGCCAGAAAACGCCTGTTGGTTTCTGCCTACAGCTGCGGGAGCTCAGGCATGAGAACGTGGCTCTCTACTTGGGCCTCTTCCTGGCTGGTACAGCAGACAGCCCTGCTGCCCCTGGGGATGGCGTCTTGGCCGTGGTCTCAGAACACTGTGCTCGGGGCTCCCTGCATGACCTCCTGGCCCAGAGAGACATCAAGCTGGACTGGATGTTCAAGTCTTCCCTCCTACTGGACCTCATCAAGGTATGCGTGTGTGTGCATGTGTGTGCGTGTGTGCGCACGTGTGTGTGCGTGTGCGCATGTGTGTGCGTATGTGTCCATACGTGCGTGAGTGTGTGCGTGTGTGTGTGTGTGTGTGTGTGTGTGTGTGTGCCCGTGCGTGTGCACATGTGCGTGCGTATGTCCTGGCAGTCAGGGCAACTGAGGCAGCCTCTTCCACTCCTTCCAAGGGAATGAGATACCTGCACCATCGAGGTGTGGCCCACGGGAGGCTTAAGTCACGGAATTGCGTGGTGGACGGGAGGTTCGTGCTCAAAGTGACAGATCATGGCCACGGGCGACTGCTGGAAGCGCAGAGGGTGTTACCCGAACCTCCCAGTGCGGAGGGTAGGAGTCCCCAGCGGCCTCCCAGGCACTAGAGCATCCCCTAGAGTACGCTTTTCCCTGCACCCCTGCCTCATGCTCTTCCCATTCCAAATCTACTGACCCTGCTCAGCTACGGGAAAGGTCTGTGGCTGCGCAGCTGAGGGCTTGCTGGGAGTGCCTGAGTTCTGGGTCCCTTGTGAAGTGGTGGAGGCCTGCGCCCTGGGGGCGGGGTCTTCCCTAGGCACCGCCTCCGAGAGGGCAGGGTTTTCTCTGAAAGGCTTCTAATCTCCTACAGTCTCTTCGCTGAGGTATTTGAGGGTTGTGGGGTTAGTTAGTATCAATGAGGACGAGGGTCTGGCCTAACGCCACTGCAGCCTCTCTCACGCCCATTCCCCACCTCCCTGTTCCTAGATCAGCTGTGGACAGCCCCAGAGCTGCTCCGAGACCCAGCCCTGGAGCGACGGGGAACTCTAGCTGGTGATGTCTTTAGCCTGAGCATCATCATGCAGGAGGTTGTGTGCCGCAGCACCCCTTACGCCATGCTGGAAATAACACCCGAGGGTAAGGTGGCTTGGGGACAGGTAGGCACGCTGAAGTTAAAACAGCCAGGCCAGACCCAACCTGGCTCTTTAACAAAGGAAAGCCCAATGATGCTTAAACCATGGTGGCTTTCTTAAAGCTCGGCTCTGAAGATGGTAGTGGGGAAGCCAGGCAGGAGGTAGTGTTGCAGGGCATAGATCTTATTTAATTTATTATTTATTTATTTAGGTTTTTCGAGACAGAGTTTCTCTGTGTAGCCTTGGCTGTCCTGGACAGCTTTGTAGAACAGGCTGGCCTCGAACTCACAGCGATCCACCTGCCTCTGCCTCCCAAGTGCTGGGATTACAGGTGTGCGCCACCACAGCCTGGCTAGGGCATAGATCTTAACAGCTTCCGCCCTGACCCTGGACCCACCCTGCTCCCCCAACACACACACAAGGCAGAAGGGGGACAAATTGGCCAGAGGGCAGTCCCGCTGGACTCAAATCCAAGCCATTCATTGTCTTTAGGGGTTCTCAGCCTAACCTTTACTCTGCTTATGTTCAGTAAACACTAGCTTGTGTCACCTCTTACTGATGCTCAGAGTTCAGGGGCCTTCTGGCCACTCCTGGAGACAACACCTATCCACACTACACTCCTCCACCAACCAAAGATCTATTTACTTTTATTTTCTTATTTATTTATTTGTGTGATGTGTATGTAAGTGTCCATGTACGCAGACAGTTGTGTGTGCATATGTATGTATATGCAAATAGAGTCCAAAGTCCAAGGCCAGGTGCCTTTCTCAGTTGTGCGTTCTTTTCTTTATTTTTTGAGACAAGAGTCTCTCACTGAAGCCATAACTTAGCAAGATAGGTTGGCAGCCAGCTCTTGGGAGCCTCTTGTGTCTGCCTCTGCGTCTGGGTTTTTAAAAACGTTTTTATTTTAATGCGGCTGTTGGAGACCCAAACTCAGGTCCTCTGGCTGACATGGCAGGGGCTTGCTGTCTGACCTGTCTCCTAAGGCCTGAAAGTGTTAAATTAAAAAAAACAAAACAAAACAAAAAACCCTCTCTGGCTGGGAAGTCGGTAGAGTACTTGGTTAGTGTGTGCAAAGCCCTGAGTTCAGTTCCCAATAGCCCATAATCTGGGCGTGGCGTGTAAGCCTGTGGTCCCAGCAGGTGTGTGGGAGGTAGAAACCGAAGGCTCAGAAGGTCAGAGTCATCCTTCAGGGTCATCCTCGGCCATCCCAGCTACACAGCCCGTCGGAGACCAGCTTGGAGCCATGACACCCTCTTTCAGTGCCCCATTTAGACGAGGGTCAGAGGTGGCTCTTGCTTGGCAATGCCCACTTCTTACAGCTGCCTCTTGTCTTCTTGCCTCCAGAAGTGGTACAGAGGGTGCGGAGTCCCCCGCCGCTGTGTCGGCCCTTGGTGTCCATGGACCAGGCACCCGTGGAGTGCATCCAGCTGATGACACAGTGCTGGGCAGAGCAGCCGGAACTTCGGCCCTCCATGGACCTCACCTTTGACCTGGTCAGGGCCTGGGATTGGGCAAGGACTGGGCTGGCCCCTGGGATCCCAGACAAGCAGGCTGCCAGGATCCGTGACCTTCTAGGCTCTCTCCTAAGGATCAACCTAGGGGCTGAGGAGATGTAGCTGGGAAGGCAAACAAGCACTCACAGAGGCCCTTGGGATGGGAGAGAGGACCCTGGGCGCGAGAACCACTTAAATCCAGTCAAATAACACTGAACAGGAACAGAAAGGCCTTGGCCTGACCTAGTGCCTCGCCAATTCCAACTCAGAGCCACAATCTCTGGGAGCTCTCATTGTCCACACACCTCCTAACAATGTCTGAAAACGTAGTGGCTGGGAGTCAGGGGTGCTTTATGAACAGTGCAGGAGAGGATCATGGGAGCCGAGGTCTTTATGATGATGATGATGATGATGATGATGTTGTTTTTCGAGACAGGGTCTCTCTGTGTAGCCTTGGCTGTCCTGGACTCACTTTGTAGACCAGGCTGGCCTCGAACTCACAGCGATCCACCTGCCTCTGCCTCCCAATGGCTAGGACTAAAGGCGTGTGCTGCCACCTCTCTCCTCTCCTAGTTCAAGAGCATCAACAAGGGCCGGAAGACAAACATCATTGACTCCATGCTCCGGATGCTGGAGCAGTACTCCAGCAACCTGGAGGACCTGATCCGAGAACGCACAGAGGAGCTGGAGCAGGAGAAGCAGAAGACAGACCGGCTGCTCACACAGATGCTGCCTCCGTGGGTGCCTACGGGACAGGGATGTGGGGAGGGCGTGGCCAGCCTAGGGCAGCCTCCAGGTGACCCCTCCCCCCACACTACTCGCCCTTCCTAGATCTGTGGCTGAGGCCCTGAAGATGGGAACATCTGTGGAGCCCGAGTACTTTGAAGAGGTGACACTGTACTTCAGTGACATTGTGGGCTTCACCACCATCTCGGCCATGAGCGAGCCCATTGAGGTGGTAGATCTGCTTAATGACCTCTACACACTCTTCGATGCCATCATTGGCGCCCACGACGTCTATAAGGTGGAGCGCGCCGGGAGACGAAACCTCCCGCCCTTCAGTTTCGTTTTCTGTGTATGCCTGGGTGGCTTAGAACCTGCCGTGTAGAGCAGGCTGGACTCAGACTTGTAGCAATCCTCCTGCCTCTGCTTCCTGAGTGCCTGGAGTTTATAAGCCCGCGGCAGCACTCCTGCCTCTGGCTTTCGGTTTAAATGAAACAGTTCCACGGGCCTCGGGACAGCAGCCTAGTTTGCCTCCGCCCTCCGGTCCCTAATCTCCTCCTGCAGACCGAAGGGCAACTTCAACTCCTAGCTCTGCTTCCTCGGATATCTGCCTTGATCCCGTTAGACCTCCGGACAAGTGTGGCTGATCTGAGTGTTGGAGGGGAGGGGCGCTCAGAACCAAACAGACGTAACTCCTTCCTGCAGGTGGAAACAATTGGAGATGCATATATGGTGGCCTCCGGACTGCCACAGAGGAACGGGCAGCGGCACGCTGCGGAGATTGCCAACATGTCGCTAGACATCCTCAGCGCGGTAGGCTCTTTCCGCATGCGCCATATGCCGGAGGTACCAGTGCGCATCCGCATTGGTCTGCACTCAGGTAACTAACTACTTAGCCCTCTCCACATCTGGCTCCAGATTTAATCCATAGGAGGCAAACTCTTGGCGGGGACGGGGCGTGGGAGTAGGTGCTTGCCTTGAAGAAAATATATTTAAGAGTGTTTTTATTGGGGAGCTGGGGGGAAACACAGGTGCTACGGTCTTTCAAGGCCCTTCTTGCAGCCTAGCTGCTGACCACCGCCCAGTTCCATCCATCTCTGCTTGCCCTCTGACCCGGCATATCTCACCAGGCCCGTGCGTGGCTGGCGTGGTGGGCCTCACCATGCCTCGGTACTGCCTGTTTGGGGACACAGTCAACACTGCCTCACGAATGGAGTCCACTGGGCTGCGTGAGTGTTAACCAACAAGGAGAGCTGGGGGAAGCGGGAGCTGGGGGAAGGAGGCTGGACAGGGGAGGTAGCCCAGGATGGGAAAACATGGGAGGTAACTCCTGAAATCACGGTGTGCCCTCACTGCCTCAGCTTACCGTATCCACGTGAATCTGAGCACTGTTCGGATCCTCCGCGCTCTGGACCAGGGCTACCAGATGGAGTGTCGAGGCCGCACAGAGCTGAAGGTGAGTCTGGACCACGCTCTGCCGCTTCGTGGGGGTCCTTACAGATAGATGTAGGGCCGCCCAGTTTCATGTAGACCTAAAGCTTCTCCGTCCCTCACGCTGCTCTGCCCAAGTCACCCTTTCTTTTGCCTTCAGGGCAAGGGCGCTGAGGACACGTACTGGCTTGTGGGCAGACTCGGCTTCAACAAGCCCATCCCCAAACCACCAGATCTGCAACCAGGGTGAGTGGCTGGCTTGAACCTGCTGGGTGAAAGCCGGGCGGGCGCCGCAGTGGCGCCAGCCAATGGGCCCTTTGCGTCTTTGCCCTTTCTTCCTGCCTCCCACACCAAGTCTCATGCCAAGCAGCAATGGCCCAGGCCCTGACCTCCCTCACCCCTGGTTCTTTTCCCTGAAGCTGCAGTTTCCTCCCTGCAGGGCCAGCAACCATGGCATCAGCCTGCAGGAGATTCCCGTAGAGAGGCGCAAGAAGCTGGAGAAAGCCAGGCCAGGCCAGTTCACTGGGAAGTGAAGCTTCACTGGGCGCAGGTACTGTGACTTCCCTCATCCTCGGAGACCACTCACTTGTGTAGGGGTGGCAGGGCCATGTGCGTCAGAGGGGTCAGGCACTACCTTACCAGCTCAAAGACTAGGTAGGAGTTGCCTGCATGATGTCCACCTAAGCCAAGTGCCCCTATTCCTCTCTGATTTAGGGAGCAGAGGCTGATTCCTCAGCCCAGAAAAGGGGATTCCCTTAGAGGAAGTGTCAACATTAGGCATCCTGGCTTAATAGGTCTGGAGTGATTCCAGAATCGAGGTTTATGATTCTTTTTCTCTCTAGACTTTTCCCATGGTCTGCCCCCTATCCCATGAACATAAACCAGGCTTCTCAGAGAGGCCCTGAGAGCTGCAGACTGCACAGAGGACAGACTTTTCGGGGGTAGCATTTACCAGTAGCCAGGGGGAGCTTCCGTCTGCAGTTCTGTCAGCGAAGGTCTCTCTCACTGGCCTTCCTGCAAGGAATCTCTAAGCCACGGTGCCCCATGTGCACACCTTCCTTCCTCTCTGAGACTGCTGTGTCCTCTCAGGGTTACTCAGCAAGGATGTCCCTGAAGCTGCTGCCACACATGGGACTCATGACCGAAGCTTCTGCCCAATTCTGCCTCCAAGGATTTTGAGCCAGGAGTCTGCTGCAAACCAGCTACACAACCTTGAGAAGCTCTGAAGCGTTGTCCAGGCTCCCCCACAGTGGTAGAAGCGGGGGGGGCTAATCGGTTTCCACCACCCTGTGGCCCTTACAGTAAGGTTTTAGACTGGGCCGGCTGGCCCTGGGATTCAGGACTCTGTGGCATACAGCCCCCCCACTCCAGCTCTAAAGACCCTGAGCTCACTGCAGGGGTGGAGGGTGCTCTACTCCCTTGGTCCTGGGAGACCCCAGAAGTAAGGATCTGAGATCAGAAAGCCCAGGGCATGTGGAGGGCAGGGGTCACCCTGCAGCTTGGGAAGACCAGGGCTTCTGTTTAGCCTCAGCCCTACTCCGATCTCCATTGCGTACTGGTCAGAAATGGGTTCCTTCTCCAATAGACAGAAACAAACCACTCCAGGAAAACTTGCTTTGATGCTCTCGCAGCAAATGTCCACACCAGCCCTGGCAAATCCCAGCTGCAGGTTTCCTCTGTGGAACCCTGAGGTGCCTGGCCCTGGGCTTTGGCCTGTTTGATTCTTGCTGTCAGGGTCATTGACACAGTCTGACTGCAGAGTGTTGGCACCAGACACCCAGGAGGTGGCGAGTGTCCTGGACCTGGTGGTGTGCAAACAGAACTGGAGCCAGTGTTGATGGAATCTGAAGAGATTAAGCCCTCTCTATGAGAGGTCAGGCTGGTAGGCCAGCAGCATCGTTAGACACACAGAGCCTGGCCTATGAGAGGTCAGGCTGGTAGACCGGCAGCATCGTTAGACACACAGAGCCTGGGTCCCAGTCCGCGCCCACTGACTCAGGTCTACATGTGGAGGAGGCCCCTCAAAATATTACAGGCCCATAACCCCTTCTCAATCTGAGAATACCCAGGATAGAAAGTAGCCATTACACTTGTTTGATTTGGCTCATGAAATGTTTTCGTTTTGAGCTCATATTTGAAATCAATTTAAAAGTGGTACACCAAACATACATATATGTGTATACATACACACACACATCAATCACCATTGAACAGGCAGAGGCAGATGGATCGCTGAGTTTGAAGCCAGACTGGAACACATAGTGAGTTCGAGGCCAGCCAGGGCTGCCGTTAAGCATCTCTCTAGACAGGGCTGGAAAGATGGCTCAGCTGTTAAAGGCTAGGCTCACAACCAAAAAGATAAGAATCCCTCTAAACAAAACAAAAAGACCACCTGTAGTCACCCCTAAGCATCTATAACGTACCGGGTCAGGAACGCTCTTGGACACTAAAGTGCTTGGATCTCAGGTCCCTTGTATAAGATGTGACCTTTCATGCTGCACTTGTGCACTTCATCCTATGTACTTCAAGTGATTTCTAGGTTATTTGTAATGTATATGTTAGAGAGTGACAAGAAACGTGTCGGTACATGTTCGTCGCAGACACAGTGCCCTAAGTTTAACTGCACAGCACACATTCATGGTTGTCTCTGTTGACGTAAAAATCAGAGCTCTCACCTCAAAGGAAATAGGAGGTCATTCTGGAGACATTTTGAGGAACACGGCCTGCGAACACAGACTTCTGTTACTCCACATTCCACTTAAAAAAAACTCACAAATCAAGGCAACTTTAAAATGCATGGGAGAAGGGACCAGAGAGGTGGGTACAGTGAGAGGGAGGGGCTGGTCTGCAGGTCCAAGACACTATTTTATGGCATCTTAGCTCTTGGGTTGGTGGAAGCTCGTGTTCTGCTAAATTAACAGCTTCTAAGAGGTTTTTATTCTTTACCACAAAGTGTTAGTTCTAAGTTAACAGCTTCTAAGAGGTTTTTATTTATTATCACAAGGTGTTAGTTCTAAGTTAATATCTTCTAAGAGGTCCTTATTTATTATAACAGGGTGTTAGTTCGGATACACAGTGGGGAAGGAATTGCTGCTGCGGAAAGCTAAAACTAGCCCAAGATAAAGTAATTAGCCTCTGAGGCTACAACATTCCAGTCTGAGATTCTAGTCGGTCCATCAGTCTCTGCAGACACGAAAATTCCTTCAGGGGTTTTCTTGGCCACAGCCAGACACAGCTGCTTTTCAGGAATTTTCACTCAAGCTGGATCTGTGGAAAATACAAAGGGCTGACGGTACTAGATCCCCCCTTCTCCTGAAATCAAAAGCATCATGTCGGTCTAGTACCACGCTTGGCCACAGTTGCTTTAATCCAGTTTAATCCGCCCCCCCAGTTCTCAAGGTCCTCACTACTCCCCACAAACCCAAACGCCAAAGTTTCTTTTGAGAGCACCCACACCTGGCATCTGAAGACATTCCTCTGCTAAGATCACAGCAGCTTCTAGAGCCTTTGTATTCCTCCTCCTTCTGTCCCTCCTCCTCTTCCTCCTCTTCTTCCTCTTCTTCTTCCTCTTCCTGCTCCTCTCCCTCTTCCTTTTAGTTCTAATTAATGGCTTTTTCCCCCTTCCTAATGGCAATTTAAAAAAAAAATAGTAAACACAGCCCTTTCTGTTCTGGTTAGCTAAGTGATGCTGCTATAGGCTATTTAGCAACTAATTTTTTAAAAAACTATGTTCATAAATGATGCATTAAAGCTGAAAACAAAGCAAAACTGATCTGGTGTGCACAGCCACACAACAATTTAAAATACACTTACATTGTTAAACATCTTCTGTAAATTTTTCTCTGTACTTGGGTGCCACGGTTGAAGGACAAATTCCAAATTGCTAGCCTTAGGCCTGACAAGGGATTAACTCTCAAAAATCCTGTCCTTCCTTCCCTCTTGTTCTCTCTGGTTCCTTCTTCCCTCCCCATTCTGCCTGGGGCCTGGAGTAGCAGCTAGTGTGTAATTCAGGAAGTCTCAAGGAAGAGTCACAGTGGGTTAGGAGTTGGAGGACTAGGCTGGGCAGGCTGGGGCAGGGCACCCCAGTGGAAGAGAGGGATGAACTGCGGTCCATGCTTACCCTGGGGCTAGAGGAGGAGGTGGGCAAGGCCCCGCAGGTCCACTGATTCCTTGCCTCAGCATCATATCCAGGCCAGCTGGTGATGGTGTCAGACGCCTGGATGTGATGGGGTGGGAGAGTGAACCAGAGGTGGGGCCCTCGCTCCGGACTTCACAGAGGCAGTGAAAGAAAGAGAAGAAATGTTGCACGGCTCCTCACAGTCGCTCGGTCCCTCTCCTCCATTTCCCCCTCTGTCTCCTTCCATCCCTGTTCCCCTCTTCTCTAGCCTAGAGACCTATTTCCTCATGTTTCCCCTGCCTTTCTCTGCAGTTTCCCTGACCTCCCCTGGGCTCAGATTACTCACTGCCAGTCGTAGAGTCCTGACTCTAACACTCCCTGTTGTCTCCAGACCCAGGCAGCTCCCGGCCGGTGAAAGCACCTGACATGGTCACTGGATACCCACGTTTCCAGATGTGCTCACACTACCTCGGCCAGCTGGCCTGCCCCAGGAGCCCACACGTGTGGGGGTGGGGTGGGGGGGGTGGGGCTCTCCTTGCCTTTGGGATGGCTCTGTAGCTGGGACCCAGGGCTCACTGGCGCCTTTCCTGTGTGCTGCTGTTTCGGTCTGGGCTGTGCTTTTACTGGCTTACCTGGGGTAGACCCCAGACACTGAACTTTGGGGAAGTGGGGGTGAGCTGCACCTCGGCAGGGGCTTGTGAAACACCACTGTAAAGTCATCCATGTCACAGGACTCTTGGACTGTGCACCCAGAACACCAGGTGATGCGTCCTGGTGTTTGGGTCCTGGGACGGTGGAGACGGAAATAAAGGCATGGCTTCCTTCCACTGCATTGTGTGGTGTTGTGACTCCCACCAGACAGGAGAAAGCCGGCGACCACAATTTCAGGTCAAACTGAAGCAAGCTTTTATTCCATCCAGGCGCACCAGAGAGCTAGCCAGTGACTGCCTCCTTGGTTGAGTTAGAGAAAGCAGCTCTGACTCCGTGTCTCGGGGCCTCTGAAGGAGTAGAAAAGTAGCTGCAAAGCAGGTTTACAGACGTGAGGCAATGGGGCTGTTAGGGAAACACAGAAAAGTCTCAACCGTCATCAACACGTGACCGTCACGTGGCCTTGCTAAGACAGGGAGGGCAAGGTGCCCAAGACCAAGTCTTCAGGGTTCCACCGCTGTGAGGAGACACCATGACCACGGCAGCTTTTATAAAAGAAAACACTTCCATGGGGGCGGCTTACTTCTCCGTCATCATCGTGGCGGGAAGCATGGAGGCAGACACGGTGCTGGAGAGCTAGCCGAGTTCCACGTGTGGATTGGCAGGCCTCACGAAGAGAGGGGGCCACACTGGGCCTGCATTGAACACCTGACACCTCAAAGCCCACCCCTCCCCCAAGTGACACACTTCTTCCAACAAGGCCGCTCCTCCTAAGGGTGCCATCCTCTGAACCTATGGGGGCCATCTTCATTCAAACCACCTCGGCGGTCATGGGCTGGCAAGTCAGGGTGTTCTTACAAACTAGCCAATCAGGTGCCAAGAAACAGAAACTCAGCTCTTACAATAAATGAAAACATCATTAATAACAAAATGGTTCCTGTCCTCAAAATGTAGTCAGGCAGGTCCCTCATTCCCCTCTTGAATTATGTGTTCTGTTAAAAAAAAAAAACTTGATTTATTAAAATGCTTTTAATAATGTTGTTCGGCAGCAGTGTTTATGTGCCGGGTGATCAAGTTGGTAACACACTGGAGGCCACGTGGTCTGACTAGGACAACCAGTAGAAATAATATTAGAGGGTAATTAAAGGTAGAGAACCATCTTAGTGATGTTGTTTGAGAGGGTTTGATTTTTTGTTGTTTTTTTTTTTGTTTTTGGGGGGTTTTTTTGGTCTATTTTTTAAATGTAGATCGTCAATTTGGTTGTCAATGGTATGAGAAAAAGAGATCAGCGATATTAAAACAGCACATACCAGTAAACTGCTGACAACCAAGCAACAGGTAGTCTCCGGTAGCCCTGTTCTGTAAAGCTGCTGTTCTCAGTTCTCCTATTTCTTGAGTAATTTTGGCTAATATTTTTGCTGTAATATTAGCAGTTTCGTCAATTAAGCAGGCTATTTTAGAGATCTCTCTCTGTAGCCCTACAATGCGTAACTGTAGCTGGTCCTAGCTGCTTTGTGGGCTCTTCTTTCTTCCATCCTTCTCCACCCTTTTTTTCCTTCCCTTTCAATTCCCTAACACTAGAAAAGAGAGAAAAAGGGAATAGAGAGGAAGGATAGAGGTCCCTGAACAGAGTCAGCGGTCAGAAAGGGGGCGATGTTCTCCTTAGACTACTTCCTGCTGCTTAGGGACACTGAGTTCCCTGGGGCAAGCTTGTTCTTTGCTGTCATGGTGTCTAATTTCTCCTTCTTGTTTCTTCATTGTGCATAACTACATGACAAACCAAGACCAACAACTGTAATGTCCAAGTTGTGAAACCCCCGAAGACCACCAGGAATCAGCTGGGTGCAAATCACACGGGGTCTCATTTGTTAGTCAAGCTTAGAGCCTAAACGTCAGCCCCATCGTGAGGAGGGAAGATGGCAGCCCCTAGTGCTAGGGGAACAGGGTTTTTAAAGGAAAAAAACTGCAGGGGGCGGTGCTTCCAAGCCGTTTCTAAGCCTTGCTGTTACATGAGGGGTACAGGAAAGTTGTCCTTTAAGCTGATTGGCTGGGAGACTAGGGCTAAGTGAGGGGGCCAGGGCCAGACCGCAGGGGGCAATTTTTCATTTGTTCTGGTCACTGTGACCTGCAGCTCTAGATTGGTTGCCCCGGGTGCAAGCTCCTAGGAACAGTTGCTAGCTGAGTGTTTGTGGCTCTCCCTTGAAACTCCAGGTAGGGGTGAGGGTCAAATTCTCAGGTCCTGAACGCAAAATGGCATTGCTTTTGTCTCTACACAACAACCAACAGCAAACCAACAACCCACACCGCCTCCCAGACCCTACCATTTATATACCTTATGTCAAGCCCCAGAATTCCAAACATCACACGACCACCGAGGTTATGTGGTGAAACCACGCCTCTGCTAGAGCACAAGGCAAATCATAGTCAACTGCCTTAAAGCAGCCCCACGCCTGGGATTAAAACAAAAACAAACAACAAACAAACATATTCTTATAATATTTCTGTGTTTTTAAAGGAGCCAAAACTACCAAATTCTCACTGCAGGTAATAAAAAAAAGTCGCAGTGGCAGTTTTCAGGCAGGACTCTTGTGACTCTGTAAACATTTGCTGAGCAAAATGTGGATAGTGCGTCCTATCCCTCGTAAACCTCTGCGTCCTTTGTAAACCTTTGCGCCTCCCACAGGGAGAGCAGAGTAAGTATGAGTCCCACAGAAAAAACGGTCCATCCTAAGGGCAATCGCTAAGGGCAGGACGTGGTGAGAAGTGGGCTTATGATGAGAGTGAACGTTAGTGGGATCAAAACACAGACAGCGGGAGGGAAAGCAACGTGAACACAAGCCACAGCTCTAGAAATGTTGGCGAGGGCACGTTCCGTCTTGACCCCATTATCCTCGTATGCTTTTCCTATGTAACCCCTATTCTGTATGAGTTTCTTTTTTAAGAGCCAGGAATAGAGGGGTCTCCTCTGACACAGAAGGAATTTTCTTGTTGGCTTTTTGGGGCTAGAAGGAGCCAGAGGTTACAAGCTATGGCCTTTAGCTACAGACAGGGTCACTCGGTATGTTACGTTCCTGTGAAGAGGCTAGTCCCGCCCTTTCCCCAACTCGGTATCTTACACACGTTTCTGTGAAGTGGCTAACCCAGCCCTTTCCCCTGCTTATCTAGCGCACCTGTAATTTCCATTATAGAGCCTTTTAAAAGAGTATCTCGGGCTGGGTGTGGAGGCGCTCCCCTTTAATCCCAGCACTCGAGGAGGCAGACACAGGCTGGTCTTTGGGAGCTCAAGGCCAGCCTTGAAAAGTGAGTCCAGGACAGCCAGGTCTACACAGAGAAACCCTGTCTTGAAAAAACAAAGAAGTTCTTAAAGGCCTATCCACCGTCCTCAGTCCATTCCAAAGAAGGGTTGCCACAGCAGAGTACAAGGGTTTGGAGACCTCAGCAAACCCAGGTATCCAACAGCTCCCAGCAGCTCCCGAACTTGATTCTTGCTGGTTGGAGTTGGGATTTGAATTACGGCCGCTATGTGTGCCTAGGACAGCAGTCTTGTGCTGGTCCATAGTCTTGAGTTCCAGGCTTTTGAACAGGTGACAAGGGGGTGTTCCAGACTGACTGACAAGGAATAAGTACGCCTGCTCCAAAGAGGCACCTGATGTGACCCTATTTGCTCAACTTGAATGGGCAGAGCCCCAGATGTCAGTTGCACTATGATGGGGACTCATGTTTGGCTATCAGGAAGATTGTCCTCTGTACAAACGGTAGGAATTTCCTGGATCAACTTTGTTCATCCCCCTTCCTGGAAATGGGTTGGATTTTGGAGGAGCAGATAGTCCTCACTTATTGGGCAGCTTATAGTTAAAGCCATGCACTCGGGAGGCAGAGAGCAGATCTCTGTGAGTTCGAGGCCAGCCTGCTCTACAAAGCAAGGTCCAGGACAGCCAGGGCTGCATGGAGAAACCCTGTTTCCAAAAACCAAAAGAAAAACAAACAAAACAAAACAGTGGTGATCCTCTTTAAACTGGGCATGGTGGCACATGCCTGTAATTCCAGCACTCAGGGAGGCAGAGGCAGGTGGATCACTGTGAGACCAAGTGTTTCAAAAGACAAACAGGCATACAAACAAAACAAAAAAAATTTTTCTTTTTTTGCATGCACGCGTGAGTGCTTCATCTGCAAGTCTGTCTGCACACCTGTGTGCCTGGTGCCTGAAGGCATCGGATAAGCTGGAGTTACAGATAGTTGACAGTCACCATGTGGGTGCTGGTACTCAAACCCAGGTCCTCCTCAGGAGTAAGTGATCCCGGTAGCTGAGTATCTCTCCATCCCTCAAAGGGTTATATTTCTTGTTTTGGTTTTGGTTTTGGTTTTTGGTTTTCGAGACAGGGTCTCTCTGTGTAGCCTTGGCTGTCCTGGACTCACTTTGTAGACCAGGCTGGCCTCGAACCCACAGAGATCCACCTGCCTCTGCCTCCCGAGTGCTGGGATTAAAGCTGTGCACCCCCACCCCCACCCCTCACTCCGGGCTTTGTTATACTCTTGTTTGTTTGTAGTTGTTTTTTTCTGAGACAGGGTTTCTCTTTGTATTTCTCCCTGGCTGCCCTGGAACCCAATCTGTAGATCAGGCTGGCCTAGAACTCACAGAGACCACCCTGCTTCTGCCTCCAGAGTGCTGGGACAAAGGCTTACGCCAGCACCACCCAGCTGAAAGTGTTAAATTGTTGACTATCTGTCCTCTACTATGTAACACTAAGTGTGAACAGGCATTCGGTGTGTGATTGTTCCTTAACAACGCAGTACAACAGCTGTTTCACGTAGCCTTTGCACTGAAGTAAGTATTATGAACAATTAAGTGACGGCCAAAAATATATGGTAGGAGGAGTTTAGGTTCTACGCAAATCCAATACGACTTCACAGTATCAGAAGTGAGCGTCCTAGTGTGATCCAATTCAGCTGCTAATGGTACTGGGAGTGGGGGTGGGCAGTTGAGGTGCACCTGCAGCTACTGAAGGGGCATGAACGGCTACCCTTCCAGAATGAATTATTAACATGTACCACGTGTGGCGCAGACAACACACACACACACACACACACACACGCACACACACGCCACAGCAGGCTTCCTTCTCCACTTTCATCCTGTGGGTCCTCAGAATGAAACTCGGGTTGCTAGACCTGGCGGCAAGCATCTCTATCCACCGAGCCCTCTTGGCAGCCTACATCATTTTAAAATGCCAAATAAAATAGCTTTCCACAGCACAAAGCCCTCATGATCTTTTCATCTTGAGCAAGTATTGGTCTGTTGGGTTAGAAAAGTGCCAGGTCAGCAGGAGGCTGGCCTGTACCTCTTCCCTTAAACCACCAAGCCAAGCAAATAAACGTCCACCCACCTTCTGCCTCTGCCTCTTGCCACATTCCCTTCATCACTGACTGGTGCTCAGCCTCCAGGTCTCTCCCTGGGTCCTGAACACCTGCTCCCAAGCTGTTTTCTGCATCAAACATCTCTGTTGCTGGGTGGTGTGGCACACCCCTTTAATCCCAGCATTCGGGAGGCAGAAGCAGGCGGATCTCTGTGAGTTCGAGGCCAGCCTGGTCTACAAAGCAAGTCCAGGACAGTCAGGGCTACGTAGAGAAACCCTGTCTCAAAAAACAAAACAAAAAATCCCTGTCAGTACCATCGATGTCTGGTCTGACTTGAGGCCACAGCGAGTCTCACGCATGTGCTCTCAGGGCCCTCGCCTTGGTTCCTAGGGCCATCTTTCTGTCAGTTTACCTCATTCCAGGTCAGGCGGGCACACAGAGGTTCTTCCTTAGTCTCTGCCTGATTTGGAGACTAGGACGACAATGGTGACCCCAGGACATTAAGGGTCATAGCAGAAGGCTTCAGACAGATGTCACCAGAAGTGAGCACTGCTGGACACTTTTTCCTTAGTACAGCTGCTAATGGATCCTGGCCCTTTAGAGGACCAGGTCTAGACCAGATCTCCACCTCGGGGGTGGGGGTGGGGGTGGGGGTGGGGAATCCCCTCAGCCCTAGTGATATTGAAATATGGGGTAACGCCCTCGTGCATTAAAGTGGTTGAACTGGATGATCTTAGATTCTTCCCCAAATGGGAGCTGACCCCAGAAACTGGTCCTTCCAGCAGTCAGTCAGTGCTTCCTAAGATGTAGGAAAACATGCCCTGTGGTGGCACCGCTGCAGCAGTCTGTCAGGATTGGGGGGGGGGGGTTGCCAGTCGAGATTTATGCCTTTTTCTTTTTCTTTTTCTTTTTTTTTTTAAAGATTGGAGAGATTTGAGCCCATCCACCTGATGAAGGGAGGAAGCCAATGTTGCGGGAGAGACACTGCATGGGGTTCCAGAGGAAGGTGGTTTTGTAGCCAATAGGAACAGACCAGAGTGTAGGAAAGATCATGGCAGGGGTGAGGAGAGGAACAGGAGGGTGGATGGAGCCTGGGGCTGGCGCCTGGTAGGCTAGCTCACTGCAGACACTGTAACTTTACACTCTGAAGCTTTCTGTGTGTGTGTGTGCGCCCACCTCCAGTTCCATGTCTGCTACTCACTGAGTGTCAGTATTGTCCCTGAGATTGTAGATTCTATTAATAAAGGGGCAGACGCTGATAGGATTAAGCTCCTGGGGAAATACGAGTTGCTCTCGGGACAGCAGGAGGCCAAATCTCTTCCTCAGAGGCAGGGGGGGAGGAGGAACAGCTGTGTCTGAAAATTGTTAGGGGCTCCTTCTCCACCTCTCAGCAGCACTGTGCGTGAGCTGACCAGATGATGGCGGTCCACAGGGTGTGGGAGGTCAGGATGTGAGAGGGCTTGGGGTGGGTAAGAGGAGAGGGAAGCCGCAGTGCAAAGCTTAGGGGTCACAAGAGATCCATATCCTCAGGGTGGTCAAGTTCTGGGGTCCATCACCTCCGGGTGTGAAGACCTTCAGGAAAGGAATGCTGTCTAGTGTGGGGTGTTGACAGCAAAAACTGTATGTAACTAAGGAACCACATAGCATGCAGTCACCACACAGCATGTAGTCACCAAGTGACACCCAGGAGCGGGGCAGTGGGCACTCAGGGACAACTGAGATGGACAAAAGGCTTTGGAACAAACATGCCCTACTGGGGTCTGCCCAGTCATTGCTGGAGGGAAGGGCCATTTCTTCCCCAACATTCCAAGGCAGATAGGTCTTAATACTCAGAATTTGTCTATTGGGAAAATCGTTCTCTGTCAGGGTTACTGTTGCTGTGATGAAACACTGTAACCAAATCAACTTGGGAGGAAAGGGGTCATTTGGTTGACACTCACTGCCCATCACCAAGGGAAGTCAGGACAGGAACTCAAGCTGGGCAGGACCCCTAAAGCAGGAGCTGATGCAGAGGCCGTGGAGGGGTGCTGTTTTGTTTTGTTTTTTTCTTTTACTTTTGGTTTTTCAAGACAAAACCAAACCAAAACCAAAACCAAACCAAACCAAACAAAAGCCTCTCAGTCCTAGGAGAACCCTATGTCAACTTGTGCAGAGGATCTTATGTTACAGAGTTCCTACAGTCTCCCCAGCACTTCTGGGGGACCCAGACCACCCCAGGAGCTCACGGCATGGCTGTGGTGGGAACAGCCTGCTTAGCAACTCCTATGCTCTCCTCCCAGTGACCCAGGGGTCGGCATCTGCCTCACACTGCCTCAGGAAGAAGCCTTTGCTGGGGAGCTTGGGATTGGAACAAAGACACTCCAAAACCTGTTGGTCCGCCCTCTCAGGCATAGATCCTACACATAAAAACACAGGACGCGCTGGGAGCCATTATCCACCAATGGAAAAGAACTGGAAGGCGAGGAGGTTCTCCCTTTTGTTGCGTGGTTTTAAAACTGTCACATTTGCTTTACGGCATCAACGCTCCAGGGAGAGTGCCATGGTGAACACACTATGCTCCCAGCACTGGACAGGTGGGAAAAAGAGAACTGGGGGTGTTGGAGCATGCCTTTGTGCACAGCAATTGTAAGGACCAGACAAACTCCATATTGTGTTAAACCTGGCCAAGGGCTGAACCCAGATTCCAGAAAAACCACAAACTAGTCTAAATGGAAAAACATCCCCTAGCAACACAATCAGCTCACCTTGGGAAAGTCCAAATATACTCTCTGCTGGTCAAGCTGACCGGCAGGTGGTCTTGCACATAGCAATAACCAATTAGGAGAAGCTAGGCCAAAGTTCCTAATGCCCCATGACTGCTTCAACCAATCTTTTCTATAGGCCAGCTTGCCCCTACACCTGTTACCCAACCAGGGAATGCCAAGGCTTGTAACTCCCTGCTTGCAGCTTTTCTGCCCAAATGTCATCCAATAATATACTGTAAAACCCATTTCTTTGTCTAAAACCTATAAAAAACCCCTTTCAATTGAGACTTGAGGCTACTTCAGTGCATAGGAGGTGTGGCCTGGTTTGAACCTGCAATAAAGACTTCCTTGCCACTGCATTTGGATTCTGCTCTTGGGTGCTCTGTTCGGGGTGTCTCTCAAAATTTGGGCATAACACAATAACCAGTTCCAGGTACCAACAGAAGACTCAGTTACTTTTCTATTTCGGTGACAAAACACCATGATCAAGGCAACTGTTTGTTTGTTTGATGGGGGCCAGGTTTCTCTGTGTAGCCCTGATTTCCTGGACTCACTTTGTAGACCAGGCTGGTCTCGAATCCACAGCGATCCGCCTGCCTCTGCCTCCTGACTGCTGGGATTAAAGGCGTGCACCACCACGCCTGGTTCTCTATTTTCATTGATAGTTTAGGTCCATATTTAGTTTTCCCTTCTGCTCATGTTCCTTCCCTTAACACACGGCTCAGCTTAGACAAGCATTATTCAGCAGCTAGTGTCCATCTTCCTGCCCTCAGCCAAGTTTGGTTGTGTGAGCCGCCAAGGCGGAGTGAGAAGTGCCCATTGGACGACCTGTCTGTCTTGGGTCTTGCCCCTGCTGCGTGCCTTGCTGCTGGGCTGCAGAAATCAACCGAGGGTGAGGTTTCCCGTTGCTAGGGGGTGTCCTACTTGTCCCCAGTTCCTCATGGGGCTGTGAGCCTCGTCTCGGTCACTCTCCTCACGGGATCCACTTTTGGAGCGGCCCCGGGCCACTCGGCGGCAGCTCACCCTGGAGCAGGCAGCTGTTGTGCCTTAGGCCTGGAATGGTCCTCCAAGGTTCATGTCTTAAAGGCCTGGTCTCCAGCTTAATGCTTTGGAAGGTGGTAGAACTCTGAGGAGCTAGGGGTACGTGGTGAGAATTTAGGCCGCCGGGGAAATGCCTTTGAGGGTAACCTGAGCTCCAGCGCCTTTCCTGGCTCTCTTAGCTCACTAGTCATCATTAGGCAAACAGGAAACCCCTGCCACACACCCCTACCATGGTTATCACATCGCCCTAAAGGAGCAGAGACACATGATAGGAACGGAAACACCTGAACCCTTGCCGAGTGTAACCCTTCCTAACCGTCTCCGATACCTCCTCATAGTGGAGGCTAACACGGCAGAGACGCTTTAAAAATCATGAATGTCAGGGGCTGGAGAGGTGGCTCCGTGGTTTAGAGCACTGGCTGCTCTTCCATAGGACCAAGGTTCAATTCCCAGCACCTATATGACAGTGCACAACAGTCTGTAGCTCCAGTGAGTCTGTGTATAGCAATTTCCCCTGAGTTCAAACTTGGACCTTCCCAGAAGGAAGCTCATTAAAACTCAGGAAATTCAGCTGGGTGTGACGGCACACTCCTTTAATGCCAGCACTGGGGAGGTCGGGGCAAATCTCTATGAGTTCAAGGCCATCCTGGTCTACCTAGTGAGTTCCAGGACAGCCAGAGCCATGTAGAGAAACCCTGTCTCAAAAACAAACAAACAACAAAAAAAACAAGCTCAGGGAAGTCTAAGGGGGGTGTGGGGAGTGTCGAGGCAAACCTTCTGGAAGCCCATAGAGAGTGGTAAGTGATGTGTCAGCGGCTCCTAAGACTCCTCGAATGGTCCTGATCCACTGCACACAGTGTTGCTCTACTAGGGACTCTGAGCTCACTAATGAAGTCTCAAGTGGATCTGAAACTAGGGCGGTGACTGCTTCCTGGTGAGGTGACCTTACCGCTTCCATAAATCACTGCCTATGCTAGGCGGGGCTTTTGGGAAGTCATCCATGCTCCTGTAAGTAACTCTTCTCACATAGGCCTGTAACTTTTTTTTTTTTTTGTAATACCCCATTACTTCACCAAGTTGGAATTTGCTGATATTCCTTCAGTCTGTCAGCTGTTCCCTATCTGGGGTGAATAGATATTTGCGTTACATCTCCCCAAGAAAAGACTCACCCAGCACAGCAGGCACCCAAACGGGGACACAACAAAACCAAAGATGAGTTTTGGGAGAAATGATTGCATAGTCCTGGTTTGAGGTGCAAGGAATGCAGCTATGGTGGTGGTAGTTGCACGGGCCTTGCTTGAGGAATATAACTAAAATGGTGCTAGCTAAAAGAGTTTGTAACGGGGGAATCCCTGGGTGGCAGTGTTCTATGTGGTGTGTGTCGGGTTCCTGGTGTGTGTGGTGTGTGTCGGGTTCCAAGGAAACAGGACAAGTCTCACTCAGTACCTGTGGCTCCACCCAGCTCCTCTCACCCTGCCCCCTACCTTAAACCTCGGCAGCTGGGCACTCCCCCCCCCTTGGGAACTGGGCGCCCCCACCTCCCCACTCCGGTTCTGATTCCTATATAATCCAGTCATTAAGGGCACAAGCTCTCTTGCCTTCTTGGTCCTCGGCTCCTGTCTTGGTCGCCTTGCCCTCCCTCCTCTCTTTCATTTTCCTCCCCCTCTCAATCCTCCTCCCCCTTTTAAGTGCCTCAGGCTGACTCTCTCTCTCTCTCTCTCTCTCTCTCTCTCTCTCTCTCTCTCTCTCTCTCTCTCAGATCACAGTAAAAGCCTTCTCCTCCACCACACCCACGAGCTGTCGTGCCCTCATCTTCACTGGACTGGAATGCCTGCTTGGTGACTGGAGCGAGCGCAGAAATGATCTGAGAATGGTTGAAGGCTCCCGAGAGAAGCGCGCAAGCGGTGAGACTATCATCATGGCGCCCTCGGGGTCGCCTGGATGCTGCTAAGTATAGCAAGGCGCGTGTCTGAGTCTAAGATGTCGGCCCCGAGGGACTCTGTTTCACGGTGAAGTTACAGTGGGAAGGGATGCACTTGGTTAGCATCTTCCCTTCTAGTCTCTGATTCGAAGGATAAAGGATAAAGGTGGAGGGGCTGGGGACTGAAAGGGAAAGAGAACAAAAGCTAGATCTTTGCTGAAAAGCCCTCCGTGGGGGCTAAAAGCTTGGAGTGCATGGGAGGAGCTGGATCCGGAGGAAAACGGAAGTAAGGTAAAAGATACCCCACTCATGCTGGACCGGCACTACAGAGGAAAGAAAGGAAAATCCACGCACAGCAGAGGGGTCCTTAATGTTACCCTGGTACAGGAACCCATGATAGAACCGCTTGTGTTGGGGAGGACTTCAACAAGAAATGACGTAACCTCCCACGGCCTGTTCCGCTAAGCTGTACCGGCGCTGGTGGACTCAGTCCGAGTGCTGCAGAAGCCGAGAAACCCAACCATGTCCCTTCCTACCCTCATTAGAGACAAAGGCTGCATAACCCGAGGCAGTGTGGAGGGAAATCAGTCTCGGAGGAGTCATTAACACACCTGGCTATCACCAACTGAGGTCCTGAATACCCCGGACTAGAGGACAGTACAGGAAGGACAGGTATCACTGCAGGAAGTGGGCATGCAAGAAGCAATGTTCGATTTCCAGTTTGCCTGATAGATTGACTGTGTTCGTAAAGAGTTAAGAGAAGTCAAGGGGCTGGGCGGTGGTGGCGCACGCCTTTAATCCCAGCGCTCAGGAGGCAGAGACAGGCGTATCTCTGTGAGTTCAAGGCCAGCCTGGTCTACAAAGTGAGTCCAGGACAGCCAAGGCTACACAGAGAAACCCTCGTCTTGAAAAACCAAAACCAAGGGGGCTGGAGAGATGGCTCAGAGGTTAAGAGCGCTGGCTGTTCTTCCAAAGGTCCTGAGTTCAATTCCCAGCGACCATATGGTGGCGCACAACCATCTACAATGAGATCTGGTGCCCTCTTCTGGCCTGCAGGTGTACATGCAGACAAAACACTGTATCTATCTATAATAAACAAATCTTTTAAAAAAAAATAATAATAAAGGGGAAGGAGTGTTGTGAATAAAAAGAGAAAAGAAGGATTGGATGTGGCCAGGGCTGGGGAATCGGGAGAGAATAGTGAAGACGGCAAGAGGTAGAGCTTAGTCAGAGTAGGTGGATCTGGGGTGAGAAGAGCCAGGAGCTTAACGTGGGCCTTTGAAGTGTATTACAAGTACTCCTGAGCAGACACTGCGCAGGCCTGAGCCAGCGCGCACGGCCTTTGATGCGCACCACAGGTGTACGCCAGCCAACCGTCCCTTCTGCTACTAAGGGTAAAGGACTCCTTTTGTGGGGTGGGAACCTGTTTCACCCGTTCCTGGGAGGATGCTGGCTTTTATCTATAGGAATGGGCTTTAAAAGCTGGTATACGGCGAGGCAAAGACACGCCTCGTGCTGCACTTTCTATTCGGAGCATGCTTAGACAGGCACTAACAGGTGATAAAGAGCCTCTGTCCGCGCTGCAGCCCTCTGCCCGCCCCGTGAGGCCACTCCCTTGTCACCTTACTCAGGATCTTTTGTCGAGGGGTAAACATTGTCCTTGTTCTCTGACCTCAAAAACAAAACAAAACAACAAACAACAACAACAACAAAAAACCCTACAATTTTCTACATCAGAGCCATTAACAAAAACATCTTAGCCTACCTTTACTCACCAGCTACAACTCCACATTCTTTCCCAGGGTGGTGGTCATCGCTAACTATTGACATCTCTAAGTTCTTTCTGAGGGTGGTGGACGAATCACTGATCTGCTCCAGCAGCAATGCTTGAAAAATATCAACCACAGGCTGGAGAGACGGCTCAGAGGGTAAGAGCGCTGGCTGCTCTTCCAAAGGTCCTGAGTTCAGTTCCCAGCAACCACATGGTGGTTTCCAACCATCTGTAATGTAAGTGCCAACGATATGGCCCAGTGAGGTGCTGGAAGCCCCATTAGCGTTTTCATGTAAGTCCTAGATTATGAGGGATGTGGTGATTGCAAAGAAACAGCAGTGAAGTCCTCAGGACTTAGCATAGGCAGCTCCACTCGCCTGCCTCTAGGCTGCTTAGCAACCTATGACGCCAGGTGCCCGCCTGCCTCTCTCTGCATTGGTCTCCCCCATCTCTCTCTCTCTCCCCTCATGGCCCACTCAGGCCCTAACTCCTCTTCCCTTCCCTTCCCCCAAATAAACCTCTCCATATCAGATCTGTTGCGTCTCTCTTTATATTTTTGATGATCACACACAGAGTCCTCAGGACCCTGCCTCTCCAGGGCACAGTCACCATGGTTGTGCTGACTGGTGGGCCGAAGTCCATGAACTTTAACGCTGTTTTGATGTCCCTTTTCCCTGAGCCCCCAACAGAAACGGGTCAATCCAGGGCACTCAGAGGCAAATATGGCAAGATATGTGTCAAGCTGAAATTTCTAAGGATAAAAAAATTGACAGAAGTCCCAATGTTATACTAGTGAGCTTCTGGAAGGCTTTAAAGCCCGAAGAATAGCAGGGTGTGGTGGCGCGCGCCTTTAATCCCAGCACTCAGGAGGCAGAGGCAAGCGGATCTCCGTGAGTTCGAGGCCAGCCTGGTCTACAAAGAGAGTCTAGGACAGCCAAGGCACACAGAGAAACCCTGTCTCAAAAAAAAAAAAAAAAAGCTAGTCTAGAGATGTGTGCAGCCTTGCCCCCCCCCCCAGCGGTAGGCAGCCACACCCCCACAGTAAGCTGGGTTCATTCCCGCCAGCAGGAAATATGCTGGCAGTGGATAACGGTCCACTAGGGGTTATTACAGTGAGCAGGTGTAGCCGAGGAAGGAACAATGGAGTGCCCACCCACTAAGCTTGCTGCTGAGGCAGTAACAATGGCAACAGCAGCCTACAGTCTGTCAAGCCAAAGGTGCCAGGTCAAGTGGTAGGCGCAAACGTGACCCTGCTCCCCTTTAAATGGTCCTCAATAAACCTCACAGCGGAGAGGTGCGGTCCCTAGAGCAGTGGGTCTCAACCTTCCTAATGCTATCACCCTCACACAGTTCCTCATGCGGTGGCTGTCTTCTTTATAAATATAGAGAGATGCTGCACAACAGATCTGATATGAAGAGGTTTATTTGGGGGAAGAGGAGTTAGGGCCTGAGTGGACCATGAGGGTAGAGAGAAACAGAGAGAGAGAGAGAGAGCAGAGAGAAAAAGAGAGAGATGGGGGAGGGGTGGGCACCCCGGATACAGGGAGGGAGAGAAAAACCTAGGCAGTGATGTGGGGGGCAGGGGGGTCCGATTGGTCCTTTCTATCTGGTGCTCAGCTGAAGCACTGTCTGCCTCACACCTGGTAGCGGCTGGCAGGTGATGATGTCAGAGGTTGCTAAGCAACCTAAAGGCAGGATCTGCCTGTGAACTAACAGTGAGCCCCCCAAACCATAAAATTATTATCGTTGCTACTTTGTAACTGTAATTCTGCTACTGTTACAAATCATAATGTAAATGTCTGGGTTTAGATGACTCCTGTGAAAGGATGGGTTGGCCCCCAAGGGGGTCGGGACCCATAGGTTGAGAGCTGCTGCTCCCCAGAGGAAGCTGGCTGGTTCGGGGAAAAGGCTGTGGAGAATAGAGAGTTAACTAAGGTAGTGTCCCACCCATGCCACTCTACCCAGCAAGAACCGGTCCAAGCAACAGAATTTTTTAGGCTCCTTGTACCTTGCTAACCTTTAGAATCTATCACCTCAGCTGCTGACTTCTCAGATTAACTGACACTTGACGATGAGTCTACAGAGATCTGTGAAAAGGTTTCATTAAATGAGTGTTTTCATGCTAATCTCTGAGAGTCTTGTGGGGGGGGCAAGGGGAACAAAACAAAATTTTAAAGGTCTCGAGGATGGATGGCAACGTGCGTGACTCAAAGCCATATGGTTTCTCTCAATACCCGCATGGGTTACCACCCTACAAGCTGTTAGCAGTGAGACCCCTGAGGTCCCCCAAAATATTAAATAAAACGAAAGCTATTTTACCACTGTTGTTGGCTGCCTGCCATAACTAGAGAATAAGACCCCATTGCTGAAGATGTTGGATCATGCCTTTAATCCCTGCACCCTGAAGGCTGAGGAAGGCGGCTCTCTGAGTTCCAGACCAGCCTGGTCTACAGAGCAAGTTCCAGGACAGCCAGGGCTACACAGAGAAACCTTGTCTCAAACAGACAGCTCCAGGGCTCCGGCTGTCCGGAGTGGTCACCCACACTGGCAGATAGGATCAAAATACATTGTACATATATGTGAATAACTCAAATTAAGACACTAAAAATGTTATTTTTAGTATTTTTATTTACTATTTAGTAACAATAACAATGGGACCATAGCACGCACTCCTGCAAGTAAGCCCTCCCCCACACTCCCTTAAGTTACCCCATTTTGGTTCACCACATTGGATATGGTCATTACCGTGATCCGTTGTTATTCCATAGCTGGGGGGGGGGTAGACATTTGTTGACATCACCCTCAGAAGTCATGTCACACGACAACGTACGTGTGTATGTGTGTGTGTGTGTGTGTGTGTGTGTGTGTGTGTGTGTGAGAGAGAGAGAGAGAGAGAGAGAGAGAGAGAGAGGGAGGGAGGGAGAGAGAGAGGGAGGGAGAGATTATCCCTAGTTCTCTGTAACCTCTACCCCACCACACTGTAACACTGTTTCAAGGCCCTTGCAGCACTCCGGGCCAGGACCTCCGCAACTAGGAGCCAACGTAAAATGTTCCACTTGCTACAGTCACAGGAGAGTTGAGAGGAGGCACACAGTGAACAACCTTCACTGTCTCCCCCTCTTTCGCAAAAGCTTTGCATTTTTAGAGCAGCTTGGAGCCTGCACCCTCCGCCCTTTCCCAGCCGTCTCTCTGTTGGCCTGTAGCTCAGACACATCACTGCTCCTGCGACTTCCAGGCACACACTCTTACTGATCGCTGTCCTTGAATGTCTAACAGGCACTTCCGGACCAGAACCCCCAAATCTGTTACTTCCCTCAAAGCCAAACACTGCCTGCGCCTTCCTGTGGACACCTCTTACTCACCACACCTTTTCCTTCTCCAGTGACTCCAGAGCCTCTGCAAAGACAAGTCCCCCAACAGGAAACCACCTTCCCGACTTCCTTTTCACAAATACATATATTATTTTAAATTGATTATTTGAGATTATTCACATATGATACTAGGTATTTTGACCATGTATACCCCATGCCCCCTCCAGCTCTCTTTGACTTTCACCCATGGCCCCTTCCCTGTCCTCTCCTTTTTTTTTTTTTTTTTTTTTTTTTCTGAGACAGGGTTTCTCCGTGTAGACTTGCTTGGTAGAACAGGCTGGCCTCGAACTCACAGCGATCCGCCTGCCTCTGCCTCCCGGGTGTTGGGATTAAAGGTGTGCGCCACCACCGCCCCGCTTTAACAACGCGCTGAGTCCAGTTAGTGCTGCCCATCCACACACACTCTGGGCCTCTGGGTCTCTGAGGACCTTTTCTCTCCTCCCCAACTTGTTAGGCTCTCACAGCAGCAGGGGGTGATGCTTCTCCCAGCATCCCTTACCATTTCAAATTCTAAGACAAACTGCATTTGAATGTCTTTTTTCCTCTCGCGCAGTTAAAGTCAGGCCTGAACTTTATTGCCAGCATCTAACAGTCCTTCCACAGTGATGGCTTTTAAAATTAGTTATTAAAAAAGAAATGAAAGAATACATGTAGCCTGAGATATAGGAAACAGGGAAGTGGATTCTGCACAGACATTTAAAGCTAAAACAACACAAATAAACTTAACACTTGTACCCCACATCCCTGTTGCGGCTCAAACTCGCCCTGGGGCACTGGCGTCGCCTTCCTCTCTCAGTGCCACCCACTGTCGGTCCAGGTTTCAGTCTTTCAACCCAGACCCTCTCTGTCCTAAATTCTGTGAAGCCGTACTGAAACTCAGTGGGTAGCAAGCACCTTTCCGCTTAACCGGGCATGGTGGGCGGAGCATCCCTGAGGTTGAGCCACGCAGCCTGGTACTCCAGCTTGCAGTAGAGAGCCAGACTGGTTAGGAGTATGGCTAAATTCAGAGTTAGAGTATCCACCGGGGAGGCCTGCGGGGCTGGCACATGGGACAAAGTGTCTGTCAGCATCGTGGGGACCGAGGGAGAGAGCCCTTTAATACCGCTGGACCATCTGGGCAAGGAGTTCACTGCCGGTGCTGTGAGTTTTTGGGGGAGCAGGCAGTGGCGACCGACCGTGGAGGAGGGGGCTCCCCCGATGGACCACTCTTGGCGTACTAAATAGTTCCGTCCCCCGCCCCCCCAGGAAGAAGACTTCAAGGTGACGCTCCCCCAGGACGTTGGCGCTGTGCTGATGCTGCGCGTGCACAAGGAGCCCCCGGAGCTGCACCTCCCGCTTGGGTCCCTCCCGCGGGACGCCTGGTTCTGCCGCTGGTTCCAACTGGAGTGGCTGCCCGGGGCTGCGCTCCGCTTCCCGTGCTATCAGTGGCTGGACGGGGCGGCGGATCTGGTGCTGCGAGAGGGAGCAGGTGACGGGGGAGAGGGGCCACGGAACTGGTTGAGGCTCTGTCAGCGGTACAACAGTGTGAAGGAGGCTAGGGCTGGGGGATGGAGAGGCGAACTGGCGTGGACATCAGGAAGGGCCAAAGAGGGGCTGGCGGAAGCCTGCTGCGGTAGACACGCACCCCGGGGGGGGGGGAGGGGACTGGTGAGTTGGCAGTAGTAGGAGGGAGGATGTCAGGAGCCAGAGATCAGGAGACTGGGTGTCTTTTCCATGCACGCCCCCACCCACAGCCAAGGTCTCCTGGGAAGACCACCACCCTGCGCTCCAGCACCAGCGCCAGGAGGAGCTGAAGGCCAGGAAAGAGTTGTACAGGTGAGGAGAAGCGAGTCACCATTGCAGGAGGATGGCACGCATGTCCATGACACCATGTCCAGCAGCAATAGTTGGCAATGGTAGCCCCTGAGAGAAAGACAGATTCGCAGGCCCTCCGAGGCTGACGCTGGGCTTGAGCAGAGACACACCTTTGAGGCAACTCTAGCACCCACTGGCATTTGAAAGCCCTTCTTCTAATGGCTGTTTCCTGTGACTTATTTTTGAAAGCCGCTGCTCTAAAAGCTGTTTCCTGTGACCTATTCTTTTTCTGTCTTTCTTTGTGGTTGTTCCTTTTGTTTCTCCTTCCTCTCTCACTTGTCCCGGTCGTTGCAACCTCTGTAAACACAGGCGGGACTCCAGGCGTCTGGAACTTGGAACGTTTCTGTCGGGATAAGGCACGCTCTCAGCCAGGTGCTTTCCCCCTTGCCTGCTCAGCGTTGGTAAGGGTTAGAGCGGAGACAGGGTGAGCTAGATGTTAGCTCACAGAAGGTGGGATTACCAAGGCGTGAGGGAGGAGTGAAGTCAGCAGCTGGACCCAGGGGGACACTTTCAAAAGAGCTTGGTGCTCTTCCTTAATCTTGGATGCTTTCCAAAACCCCGGGGCGGGCTCCCGCTTCTGCCCCAGGTCTCTGGAGAAGGAGCAAGCACGGGCTCATTTGGTTCCCTGGTGGTTCTACATTTGTCATGAAAGCCACGACACTAAATCTCACAGCAGCAACCAGGGAGAGGGACCAGGTACTGAAATCTACTTCATCCTTGGGCACCCAGGGCCAGTCTAGACCCTGACAAAAGTCACTGGGAGGTCTTAGGTAAATCATCCAATCTCTTCCATCTTTATTTCCTTCTTCTTTTGGGCTGCTAGGGAAAACAAACGAGGAATGGTTAAGAATGGGGCTAATATGATCATGACAAGTAAAAAGCCTCTGATTTGATCACCATCACCACATAAGCCAGACATGGTGACATTATACCTATGATGTCAGCATTTATGAGATGGGGACAGAAGGACCAAAAATCCAAGATCACCTATAGCTATATAGTGAATTTAAGGCTTATTGTCTAGGAGACCCTGCTCCCCCCACCCGAGGGAGGCAGGATGTGGGAACACCCAACAAGAATGCTAAGCCCTGCCTAAGGCTGTGCTGTTAGCATTTTTCCTATGTCTACTCTCTCTCTGTGTGGGTCAATTTTTCATACTATAATTAAAGTGAGGCTTCAACCCCCCGCCCCCCCAGCATTAGCATCTCTTGGGTACCAGTTAGAGAAGGCAAGCGCTCAGGCCCACCTCATACCTAAGTGAGAATCCTCATGTTACAAGACTCCACAGGTGATTCAAACGCAGGGTTGTTTGAGACCAAGAGTTTGGCTCCACCTGGTGGCAGTATAGTTTAATTGCAAGCTGTCAAAAGGTCAAAACAAAAAGCTTTTTCATTATTAAATTGTTTTTGTTTGATCCTGGGGAATCAAACCCAAGGCCTTTGCGTTCTGAGTAAACACACATCACTTATCTATATAACAAAACCTCTCTCTCTCTCTCTCTCTCTCTCTCTCTCTCTCTCTCTCTCTCTCGCTCTGTGTGTGGGTGTGTGTGGGTGTGTGTGGGTGTGGGTGTGTGTGTTTTGAGATAGAGTTTCTCTGTGTAGCCTTGGCTGTCTTGACCAGGCTGGCCTTGAACTCACAAAGATCTGCCTGCCTCTGCCTCCCTGAGTGCTGGAATTATAGGCATATGCCACCGCATTTATTTTTTTAAAACTTGTGGGCTGGAAAGATGACTCTGTGGTTAAGAGACACACACACACCGGGCAGTGATGGTGCACACCTTAATCCCAGCACTTAGGAGGCAGAGGCAGAGATCTCTGAGTTTGAGGCCAGCCTGGTGTATGGATCAAGTTCCAGGACATCCAGGGCTACATAGAGAAACCCTGTCTCAAAAAAACAAACAAAAAAACCCCACTGTAATTATATTTTTATTTGCATGTATGTGTCTGTATGTGCATAACCTGTGGTGTGCACGTGGAGGTCAAAAGACAACTGGCAGGGATTGGCTTCTCCTTCTACCATGTGGGACCCAGAGACTGACCGCAGGTGGTCAGGCTTGGCAGTGAGGAGTAACTTGTTTTGTTTTTCTTGTTTTTCAAGACAGGGTCTCTCTAAGTATCCCCAGCTGTCCTGGACTCGCTTTGTAGACCAGGCTGCCTCAAACTCACAGCGATCCACCTGCTTCTGCCTCCCGAGTGCTGGCATTAAAGGCGTGCACTATCACACCTGGCAAGCAGTAACTTCTTAATATTTAATACACACACACACACACACACACACACACACACACACACTGGAGAGTGAACCTATGTGCATGCTTGGCACATGTCCTACTGCTGAGTCTCAGCCCTTTACATCTTTTTGGTTAGGGAAAGGGTCTCACTAAGTTAGCCTCAACTCCTCAAAGCTTTTTTTGGTTTGGTTTGGTTTTTTGAGGCAGGGTTTCTCTGTGTAGCCTTGGTTGGTCTGAGACTCTCTTTGTAGACCAGACTGGCCTTGAATTTACAGAGTGCTGGGATTAAATATGTGTACCACCATGCCCGGCTAAAAGCTATTTTTTGAATGACTGAATGATAATCTTGCAGGAAAAAATTTTTATTGTTTTACCAAAAGATCTTTGGCTGTGGCTTGCATGACTGTGGGACTTAGAGACAGGCGCCTTAGGCCAGGGCAGTGTAAACTGATAAAGCTCCCCAGCCTGTGGAAGCTGGAGTGCCTTCCTATGGGAGGTCCGCCCAGAGCAACCCAGTGACCCCTGGGAATAACTGCAGCTCAGGACTGCATCCCTTCACAAGTCACATCTGTGTTAGGCACCATGTGGCTCAAAAACAAAACAAAACAAACAAACAAAAAACCTCAAAAGGAGGCATGACAGCAGAACAGAGGCATTTACCAAGCAGGGAAAACAGCAGCATCTCAGACTGCAAACCTCCCCTCTCGCCTCAGCCCTGCCTCCTTCCCTCCTGCTCTCCTGGAGTTCCACTCTACCTAGGTAACAGTACTGACATTCACATACTATAATACACACACACACACACACACACACACACACACACACACACACACACACTCTGCTTTGGCTCAGCTCCAACCTCAAATTCCTCTTAATTGACCCAACTTTGGTCAGGTGCTCAGAAGTCTCCCTGTGGGGACAGGTGGCTTTCTCACAACCCAGAGAGCATAAGGGGACAGAGGGTCTCAGGAAGGTCCCTGCGGCAGAAGACAGGAAGACGGCTGGCTGTGGCAGAGCCACCCCACCCCACCCCCGCCCCACGGGGCAGGGATCCAAGGACAGGAATCCGAGGGCTCCCTGAGGCCTTTTGCTGACCGCTTAGTTACCTGTCTCCCACGCCAGCTGGAAGACGTACATTGAAGGTTGGCCTCGATGCCTCGACCAGGAGGCTGTGAAGGACCTGGACCTCAACATCAAGTACTCTGCAACCAGGAACGCCAGATTCCACGTCAAAGCCTGGACTGCGTGAGGATGCCGCCCTGTCCGTTAGCCCCACCCCTCTCCATCCCTTACCTTGGTGATACAGCTCACTCAGCCCTGCCTAACACCTAGTCGCCTGTCCTGTCGGACAGTGGCTACCTTAGGGTCACTGACTGTATCGGGCAGACAGAGGAGGGTCTGGAGCCTTGTACCATCTTCCCACATGTCACGTCTTCCATCAGATTCACAGAGATGAAAATCAAAGGGTTCCTGGACCGCACAGGACTCTGGAGGAGCCTAAGGGAGATGAGGAGGATGTTTAACTTCCACAGGACTCCAACAGCAGGTGAGGTGCTGGCGCTGGGATCCCAATCTCTTGCTGGGGTATCAGTTCCCATCACTACCTGGAGGCTACGAAAAAAATCAAGTGCCAACTCACCGTGTGTCTCTGGGCTGGCTCCTTTCTATTAGACCTTAAAGTTCCCACAGAGATGAAAGAGGGAGCAAGTGGAGGGGACCCCTAGCCTAGTCCAGTAGCTGTCCAGATTGACTAGGGCTGGGGCTGTGGACACAGGACTCATAGTGAAATTATGCTGTGGTTACTAACGAGACTCATCAGTGGTCCTCGGAAGGTGTGCTTATTGGCTTCAGAAATGGCTGAAAGGAGGACTTTCCCTGGTTTTCAGGGTGCCCTAAAAAGTTCTCACGGGATGGGGGAGTGGTCAAGTGGGTACTAACAGTGAGGCTGAGGCCTAGGGCAGAGAGAACTCCAGGGAAAGACGAAGGCAGAAGAACAGGAGAGCTGTCAGAGAATGAAGCTGCTGTGGCCCAAGTGGGCTGGGCGAGGGAAGAAAGTCAGGAAGCAGGAGACACGCCCACACGTGTGCGGATGAGGCAGGTTGGAGGCTTTCCCAAGCACAGTGTGAGGCTAGTGACTGGCGGCCAGTCATATGACTAGGCATGCCTCATGGGGTGGGTTGGAGGCCTGAAGGCAAAGCAGGAAGAGCAGCCACGAGGTTCTAGCTGAGGTCGGCAGATGATGACACTTCATCGAGGCCACGGCTGTGCAGGGATGAAGTGGGCAGATGGGGCCAAGGGACGTCAAAGATTGAGAGTCCACAGAACTTAGTGGGAGGGGAACACAGCTGCTTCCTGAGGAGTTTCTAGACATCCGTGGACAGTGAGGTGGAAGACAGTCACCCGTGGACAGTGAGATGGAAGACAGTCACCCGTGGACAGTGAGGTGGAAGACAGGCATCCGTGGACAGTGAGGTGGAAGACAGACATCCGTGGACAGTGAATGGAAGACAGGCATCCGTGGACAGTGAGGTGGAAGACAGACATCCGTGGACAGTGAATGGAAGACAGGCATCCGTGGACAGTGAGGTGGAAGACAGGCATCCGTGGACAGTGAATGGAAGACAGGCATCCGTGGACAGTGAGGTGGAAGACAGGCATCCGTGGACAGTGAATGGAAGACAGGCATCCGTGGACAGTGAGGTGGAAGACAGGCATCCGTGGACAGTGAATGGAAGACAGGCATCCGTGGACAGTGAGGTGGAAGACAGGCATCCGTGGACAGTGAATGGAAGACAGGCATCCGTGGACAGTGAGGTGGAAGACAGGCATCCGTGGACAGTGAATGGAAGACAGGCATCCGTGGACAGTGAGGTGGAAGACAGGCATCCGTGGACAGTGAATGGAAGACAGGCATCCGTGGACAGTGAGGTGGAAGACAGGCATCCGTGGACAGTGAATGGAAGACAGGCATCCGTGGACAGTGAGGTGGAAGACAGGCATCCGTGGACAGTGAATGGAAGACAGGCATCCGTGGACAGTGAGGTGGAAGACAGGCATCCGTGGACAGTGAGGTGGAAGACAGGCATCCGTGGACAGTGAGGTGGACGACAGTCACCCGTGGACAGTGAAGGAGGCAAACTTGCCGTCCCTTGGGAGGCCAGGAAGGCATAGAGGCTGGGCTGGAGGAAGAGTGTCCACACTTATGTTGCATCTGAGGCTGGTGGGCCACCCAGGGTGGTACCAGGTGGGTGGCCTGAGGATGGGCTAAGCCCAAGATTTGATCATGGTGAGTGAGCAGCAAGTAGCCAAAGCCCAGGGACCGGGGAGGTCAGTCCAAGAAATGAACAGGTTCTCGGGATGGACAGAAGGGAGCCCCACCGTGCAGGTAAGGAGGAAACCTGTGGAAGCCGTGGTGACTGGTCCCCGTGTCCTCCACCCTCTGCAGAGTACGTGTTTGCGCACTGGCAGGAAGACGCCTTCTTTGCCTCCCAGTTCCTAAACGGCCCCAACCCAGTCCTGATCCGCCGCTGTCGCAGCCTCCCAGAGAACTTCCCAGTCACTGATGAAATGGTGGCCCCCGCGCTGGGCCCCGGGACAAGCCTGCAGGCTGAGCTGGAGGTGGGGCCCAGACTTTGAGCTCGGCAAACCCTACCCTCGTTTCTTTAGGCTCACCCCTCTACTGGAGACAGAGGGATCAACTATGTACTGCATGCCAAGAGCAGCCCCTCTCAAACCACACACCCCGCTAGCCCTGGGGTCCTCTCCGTGCTACCTGCTCCCTGCTTCAGAGAGCCTGGTGTGGCCATGGCTCCCTTTTCTTCGGCAGAAGGGCTCCTTGTTCTTGGTGGATCATGGCATCCTTTCTGGAGTCCAAACCAATGTCATCAACGGAAAGCATCAGTTCTCCGCAGCCCCGATGACCCTCTTACACCAGAGCTCAGGGTCCGGGCCCCTGCTCCCCATCGCCATCCAGGTCTGTAGGAAGGCAGAGGATGGGGTGGGATGACAGAGGGACGGAGGATCGCACCGACTGGTTGACAGAATCTGACACTGCCTCTCTCCCTGCTGTCCTTACCCACCAGCTCAAACAGACTCCTGGGCCCGATAACCCCGTCTTCCTGCCCAGCGATGACAAGTGGGATTGGCTGCTGGCCAAGACCTGGGTGCGCAATGCCGAGTTTTCTGTCCACGAGGCCCTCACACATCTGCTGCATTCTCACCTCCTGCCAGAGGTCTTTGCTCTGGCCACGCTGCGTCAGCTGCCCCACTGCCACCCACTCTTTAAGGTCAGTGGCTCAACAAGTTGATCCAAGCTGAGTGTGGTTCCTTTAAATCCCGACGCTTGGAGGGTTGAGGCAGGAGGATGTCTGTGAGTTCAGGACCTGACACAGCACAGCTCCAGGACTACTTTCCACATAGAAAAAAACCTTTCTCAAAACAAACAAGGTGGTGTGGCCTGTAATCAAGTGTTTAGATTCCTGGGTTTGTCCTGTGTCTATGGTGCCTCTTTCAGGTGGCCGCTCCTCAGGTGGCCTTGTCCTTCTGGGCTCAGATGCAGGACTCCAATTCTGACTGAAGAACACAGAGTAGGGCCTGCGTCCTGGGCCTAAGAGAATATCTAAACAAAAAGCAGAAAGCATTAGCAGCCAGAGGAGGGAAGAGCTGCCCTCAGGTTTCTTTTCTTTTCTTTTTGGTTTTTTGTTTGTTTGTTTGTTTGTTTTTTGAGACAAGGTTTCTTGGCTGGCCTGGACTCGCTTTGTAGACCAGGCTGTCCTCAAACTCACAGAGATCCTTCTGCCTCCGAGTACTGGGATTAAAGGGGTGCGCCGCCACCATCTGGCTTCCTCAGAGATGTCTTAACTGGATGAAGGAAACAAACATGTCCTGTCAGGGCTCCACAAGTTTATGCTCTTCAAGCTGATTGACAGAGCCTGACTGTGACTCCCAGCACCTGGGTCTCAGAAGCGGCCTGTTAGGGGCCACTCCCCTTGCCAGGCCCCAGCGCTGCTCTTCATGTGGCTCTGCCTGCCCAAGGGATAGAAAACCCCGGGGAGTTCCTAAGGCCCTCATCTGACAAAATGATCTGAGGGAAGGAAAAGGCCTCCCTGGGGCCGGAAGACATGCGATGGGGCTTAGCCTCCATCGCTGGGCAGCGAGCACTGTCACAAACTGCACAAAATCCTGTCCTTGCTGACTCTCTGTTTGTAACTAACAGGGTGGGTGGCTTGGGGCAGGAGCTGGTCTGGGCTTCCCCGACTTTTCCCATCTTCTGCCCCTTGCAGCTGCTGATCCCCCACATCCGGTACACACTACACATCAACACGCTTGCCCGCAAGCTGCTCATCGCCCCTGGGCAGGTGATAGACAGGGTGAGGCTGCCTCTGGTGGGGAGGGTGTTTTTCCCTTGGGAGAATATGGAGTTCTGGGGTGGGAGTGGCCCCCGTTCCCCTGGTAGCAGTGCTGACCGCTGCTTTGGAAGCAAGGTCCTGGCGTCTAGGAGTTCTCTCCCTCAGTCCACAGGCCTCGGCACCGGGGGATTCTCTGAGCTGATAAAGAGAAACATGGCGCAGCTGAACTATTCTATCCTGTGTCTCCCTGAAGACATCCAAGCCCGAGGTGTGGAAGACATCCCAGGCTACTATTACCGAGATGACGGGATGCAGATCTGGGGGGCAATAAAGAGGTGAGGGAGCCACCCCCCAGGAAGCCACAGGGGCAGGGGAGGCAGGAAGACCAGGCAGGAGATGAGGTGCACAGGAGATGCTCATAAACAAGGAGGGCGGGGCGTGTGTGACACTGGGCAAGGCTGCTTCTCAGAGAGGGTCGGGTTTGGAGCCGAGGACTCCATCCAGATGTGCCTTGCAGCTTCGTCTCTGAGATCGTCAGCATCTACTACCCGAGTGATGCATCTGTCCGAGAAGACCAAGAGCTCCAGGCCTGGGTGAGGGAGATCTTCTCTGAGGGTTTCCTCGGGCGAGAAAGCTCAGGTACAGGGAGGGACCTCTGCCCTTGGGCCTGCTCCCCACCGCCAACCCCCCACTCCCACCCCACCCCACCCCCCTCTCTGTGAGGCCCGCAGGCCCCCAGAAGCCCATGCCCCAGCCCAGCTTTTCTTACAGGTGTCCCCTCCTTGTTGGATACCCAGGAAGCCCTGGTCCAGTATGTCACCATGGTGATATTCACCTGCTCCGCCAAGCACGCAGCTGTGAGTGCAGGCCAGGTGAGGAGAGGTGGGGGTTGCGGGCATTGTGGCGGAGGGGGACCAGAGTCTTCGGCTCATTCCCTCCTCCCTGCCTTCAGTTTGACTTCTGTGTCTGGATGCCCAACCTGCCACCTACCATGCAGCTGCCACCACCTACTTCCAAAGGCCAGGCTCGGCCTGAGGGGTTCATAGCCACTCTCTCGCCAGTCAATGCCACCTGTGACATCATCACTGCCCTCTGGATGTTAAGCAAAGAGCCCGGGGACCGAGTAAGTACTGAGCCAGGAGTCAGGCCAGGCGAGGAGACTGGATAACGCAAGTGTGTGTTGTTTACCCTCCCCTGGCATCAAGACCCACACGCGCGCCGAGTGTGGTGGTGCACACCTTTAATCCCAGAGCTCGGGAGGCAGAGGCAGGCAGATCGCTGTGAGTTCAAGGCCAGCCTGGTCTACATAGTGAGTCCAGGACAGTCAAGGCTACACAGAGAAACTCTGTCTCAAAAAACAAAACAAACAACAACAACAACAATAAAAAATCCACACATACCTCACTGGAATTTCCTGGTGAGACACAAGACCGTCGTCCAAAGAAGACGATGAGAACTGTCCCTTTCCGCAGTGGTGGTAAATGCTCCTTTAACTCTTCAAACTAAATGGTCTAGGAGCCTACAAATCACTGTCGCCTGGGGAAAAGGTTTAGGGTAGGGGCAGGGGCAGCCGAAGACTGGGTCTGGTGACTGGGTCAGGGGTCAGACTGTGGCTATAGCCAGCTAAGGTGGGTTGTGGCTGCTCAGAAGATGGGGGTCTCAGAAGCTCAACCTCATGATCCGTCCCCAGAGGCCCCTGGGCCACTATCCAGACGAACACTTCACGGAGGACGCCCCACGCCGAAGCATGGCTGCCTTCCAGAGACAGTTGGTCCAGATCTCTAGTGCCATCAGGGAGCGGAACCGAAGCCTGCCGCTGCCCTATGCCTACCTGGACCCACCCCTCATTGAAAACAGTGTCTCCATCTGACCTCTCGGGGAGGATGGTCCCATGTGACATACAGACCTCCTGACCATGTCACTCCAAGCTAAGTGTAGCGGAGAAAAGGGGGCCTGTGTGCTTCTCCTGGATAGTGTGCTCTCGGTTCCTCTCTCTCTCTCTCTCTCTCTCTCTCCCTCTCTCTCTCTCTCTCTCTCTCTCTCTCTCTCTCTCTCTCTCACACACACACACACACACACACCTAATAAATTGAAACAGACAAACTTAAACCCCTACAGAAAAGACAGGATCTCACAGACAGGAACACCAAAATGTTTAGAGACACCAAGGCCGAGGCTTCACCTCTCATCAAGGGCTTTGTTGGTTCGCTTTGCTTTGCATCCCATGGACTATGACGGAAGCACAGAATTCCACTGACCACAGCCAGGAAGACCTCACAGTGGCCCGACTCAAAGGCATCTCTCACACAGGCTTCTTAGCAATGCAGGTAGTGACCCAAGCAAAACCCACGCAAGAGGCTGATGGTCATCCACCATCCACCGTGAAAACGGATGTAACCCTGAGGAGAAGGGTTCCTGGAGGTGAGGCACAGGGAGAAGCGTAGCGCTGAGCACAGGACTCTGAGATTGCGAACACTGGCTGCTCTTCCAGAGGACCAGGGTAGCTCACAATCATGTTCTAGAGGCTTCTTCTGGCCTCTGAGGACACCAGGCATACAGGCCAAACACCTGGATGCACATATATACATAAAAACTTTATATACATAAAAATTAGGTTTGGTTTTTGAAAGAAAGAGGGGGACACTGCCATTTCTAGGCCGCCTCTTCCCGAAGACTCCCCTAAAGTGAGTATAAACCAGGCCCATTTCCAGAGAATTTGAAAATATGAACATACCTCTAATACTTTGCCCTCTGAATTCCATCTCCATTTTGGAATCCTAATATTTCATGTACACTTTCTAGTTCTGGGTTTTTGTTTTTGTTTTCTGGGTCAGACTCTACAGAATATTCATTAAAGTAACAAATGAGTCCTTTTGAAGTCACCTAGTGACTTTCTTATTATAGGCATTAAAGTTTTGTGTTTTTCAGTTTCATAAGTTCTTATGAAACAATACTCAAAATGTAACATAGACACTAGGGCCGGATGGCCCAATGGTTAAGAGCACTTGCTGCTCTTCCAGAAGCCCCAGGGTCAATTAGTTTTCAGCACCCACGTCAGGTGGAACCACCTGTGACTCCATCGTCAGAAGATCTGACACCCCCTTCTGGCCTTGACAGGCACAGCATTCCTACACACGTGCGCGCACACGTGCACACACACACACATGCACACAAATTAATTTTATATATGTTTTGAAGGAGCAATAAACATGTTTTTTGTTTAGATCACAAGTGGGGGATGAGAAAAAGACTTGTGAGAGAGCAGGTGATGTTTATCCCCTTAGAAGTCAAACTACCATGTGGGGGAGATTGGTTGTTAACCAGCTGGAAAACATCCTTGAACAAATTCTGAAAGGAGGTATAAATGTGAGCCAAAAACAAGAGGCAGGGCCTTTGGAGACTTGGGATAGTTTTGGCTGTTCATTGCTCCACTTCAAGACGCTCCTAGAGAGACCCGCTCAAGGGAAGGCTTTGGGGCTCCAGACTCCTGCTGAGATTCCGGGTTCTGGTTACTCCAGGTTCCAGAAGAAATCCTGCTGATTACACCAGGAGAATCATTCCTCAGAACTGATTTCCTTACGGTTTTGTTATTGTATTCTTTAATCTTCTTCTATTGTTTTGGTTAGTCAGGTTATAAGTGATGAACGCTCAGTTAATAAGTTTGTAATAAAATATATTTGTTAAGAAAATTGAGCCTACGTGTCCTATGGAAGTCTTCACTCACCAGGAGAAATAGAAGATTCCAGAGGATCTTAGAAACCTACAAGAAGAACATGGTAACGGGTGGAACAGGGCTCAGGAGTATCTGCTCAAACTATTGCACTAACCAAGGACAATACAAGTAGTAAACATCAAATCCTTACTTTGATCTACCCAATGGACAGGACATTCTCTACAGTTATGTGGAGAGCAGGGACTGACTCTGACATGAACTCTGGTGCCCCATATTTGACAACCTCCCCTTGGTGGGGAGCCCTGGTGGCACTCAAAGAATAGGCAGGCTACCAAGATGAGACTTGTTAGCCTGTGACCATATGGTGGGGGAGGAGGTCCCCCTTGGTCATGGACCCAGGGGAAGGGAATAGGGTGGGGGTGGGAGGGAAGGAGGAACCGGAGGATACAAGTGATGGATAACAATTGAGTTGTGGCCGGGCGTGGTGGTGCACGTCTTTAATCCCAGCACTCGGGAGGCAGAGGCAGTCAGATCGCTGTGAGTTCGAGGCCAGCCTGGTCTACAGAATGAGTCCAGGACAGCCAAGGCTACACAGAGAAACCTTGTCTTGAAAAAAAAAAAAAAGCAAAAAACAATTGAGTTGTAATCTGAATAAATTAAAAAAAAAAAAAAGAACACATGGTGTGCTTCTGAGCTTCCTGGGGCCTACAAGAGAATTTTAGAAACTAGGTAATTAGACTCCACTGAAGATCAATAAAGTTGAAAAGTAACAACAACAACAAAAATTGAGCCTACAATGTTTTAATTTGCGCGCGTGCGTGCGTGCGTGCGTGTATGTGTGTGTGTATGTGTGTGTACACAAATCCAACCATTGAATCCAGTAGACCCATGCTTCAAAAATGACAGTGTGGCCAAGCAATGGTGGCACACGTCTTTAACCCTAGCACTCGGGAGGCAGAGACAGGTGAATCTCTGTGCGTTCAAGGCCAGCTTGGTCTACAAATTGAGTCCAGGATGAAAGTAAGTGGCTGTGAATGCGAATTAGTTAAACCTTGAAGGTCCAGGTAGGACTAGAAATCTAGCAAGCACCTGGGACCCGAGCGCCAGAGCCCACTGTCCTGGCAGTGGGAGGAGAGACGTTTCTGCTGACTTCTCCACTTCACTTGTCTCAGTATCCAAACTTACGAAGGATGCTCTCTAAGAATCATGACATGGGCCAGGTGTGGTGGCGCACGCCTTTACTCCCAGCACTCGGTAGGCCTCCACGTGAGTTCCAGGCCAGGCTGGTCTACAAAGTGAGTCCAGGACAGCCAAGGCTACACAGAGAAACTATGTCTAGAAAAACCAACCAAAGGGTATGACTTTCCCACGTACTCTGGTGCCTCATATTTGACCATGTCCCCTGGATGAGGAGGCCTGGTGGCCCTCAGAGGAAGGAGAGCAGGTTACCAAGAAGAGACTTGATACCCTATGAGCATATACAGGGGGAGGTAATCTCCCTCAGGAACAGTCATAGGGGAGGGGAGTAAGGGGAAAATGGGAGGGAGGGAGGAATGGGAGGATACAAGGGATGGGATAACTATTGAGATGTAACAAGAATAAATTAATTTAAAAAAAAAGAAAAAAGAAAAAAAAGAAAGAAAAAAACGACCAAACAAACAAACAAACAAAACTCCCAAAAGAATCATGAGATCCTCCCTCAATACTTCCCAGCTGACCTTTTGGTTATGTCGAGGCCACGTGACTGAGCCTGGCCAAACGACTGTCAGAGGAAGTAATGCTTGTCGCTTCCAAGATGAACAGTTTTCAGCTGAGAGGCCCCTCGCCACTGTAGCTCTGAGCCTGTTCCTTGAATTCCGACCTTACCTCTGTCACTGGGAGCTTGGGAGGACAAGGTTCACCGGCAGGGTGGCCAGCACGGCAGAAGTTCTCAGTAAGCACCTGTTGAATGCGGGAATTAATATCCAAATGATCCCCAAGCCCTGTGGTGCCATCTTAACTTACCTATGTCGTCTCCACTAGATGGAACTCAGTCACCTTCAGCGGTCATGCGCCAGCTCTGTCCTGATGCACGAGAGGCCTCCAACCAGTGTATGCTTTTTTTAAAAAAATGGTTGTGTGGATAGGTGGATAGGGGGTAAAAAGTCTCAACTCTGGCGCTCAAGGGGGTCCCTGAGATAGATCACCTCTTTAAAGTAATACGTTTATTAGAAAAACCCTTAAATGGTTGGGATAGACAGACAGACAGCTACACGGTGGGGGTTGTGAGAGAGGCTCAAGCCGCCATGTCAGATAGCGTGGTGGAAGCTTTGATGAGAGAGTTCACGCCTATGAGGCAGAGAGATCGTCCGTCTTACGGTCTCAGAAGGAAGGGGCAGGTTTATGCAGCCAGGCTGTCTGTAATTCCTGGGGCAGGTGGGGTGGGGTGGGGATGGGGTGGGGTGGGGATGGGGTGGGGGAGGGGTGGGGTGGGGATGGGGTGGGGATGGGGTGGGGTGGGGATGGGGTGGGGGAGGGGTGGGGGAGGGGTGGGGTGGGGATGGGGTGGGGATGGGGTGGGGTGGGGATGGGGTGGGGGAGGGGTGGGGTGGGGATGGGGTGGGGATGGGGTGGGGATGGGGTGGGGATGGGGTGGGGATGGGGTGGGGGAGGGGTGGGGTGGGGATGGGGTGGGGATGGGGTGGGGATGGGGTGGGGTGGGGGAGGGGTGGGGGAGGGGTGGGGTGGGGATGGGGTGGGGATGGGGTGGGGTGGGGATGGGGTGGGGTGGGGTGGGGGTGGGGGTGGGGTGGGGGTGGGGATGGGGTGGGGATGGGGTGGGGGTGGGGTGGGGATGAGGTGGGGATGGGGAATTCTAGGTAGGAGTGTACAACACTGCAGAGGTACAGGAAGTGAGGAGGCGGGACACATCCAGTTGAGGTGTACTCATTAAATGAGTTGGGGGGGGGGGAGGATGTGTCACCATTGCCACCAATAGCCCCGGATATGCGGTGGAGGCTGACACCTGAGTTCTGCAGGTTTCCGTGGGGAAGTGAGAGCGGTACCTGTCATTCTCTGGAATCTGGACACCTGACGCTTGACTGACTCACGGGCAGGCCCGTGCTAGGGGATTGCCTTCCCTCTACAGCTGCTGTCAGAAAGAGGTGACAGGTGGGCGTGGCCTCATCACCCACAAATATCAAAACCAACCTGAGTGTGCGGATGAACTTATGAACTGGAGTGCTACTGTGCCCCAGTAATAAATCGTTTGTTTTGATGTGTATCATCCACACACACACACACACACACACACACACACACACACACACACACACACCCTGTGTATATCGGTCTGCTGTTGGTGCACCTAAGCGCAGTGCCTGAAGCAGCCAGAAGAGGGCATCAGGTCCTGAGGAGCTGGAGTTACAGTGGCGGCTCATAGTCACCTGACCTGAGCGCTAGGGCTAAACCTAGGCCCTCTGGAAGTTCACCAACTGCCGTGGATCCAGCCCCTCAGCATATATCTTTTGAGATGAGCCATCATCTTCAAGAAAAGATTTCAGGCCGGGCGTGGTGGCGCACGCCTTTAATCCCAGCACTCGGGAGGCAGAGATAGGCGGATCGCTGTGAGTTCGAGGCCAGCCTGGACTACAAAGCGAGTCTAGGACAGCCAAGACTACACAGAGAAACCCTGTCTCGAAAAACCAAAAAAAAAAAAAAAAAAAAAAGAAAAGATTTCAGTGCATCTCAGCTGCAGGAATCCATGTGGTCAGGTCTCCACCCAAGCGTGGAAAAGCCACCACTACCTACAGTGCAGGTCCTGTGAGACCGGAGCCCTGTTATTACAGGTGTGGTGAAACTCTAAATAAACCCTCCAGATTTGTCTCACCTCGCTTTAAAAAACAAACAAACAAACACTAATTTTGGTGGTTACATAGCTTGCCAACGCATTAATAGGCTTGCACTAGTGTGCTATAAAGAAAACTTTGCCATGTATGCTAGTTAGACACAAGCTAGGGTCATCTGAAAACATGAACCTCTTTTATTTATTTATTTTTTTATTGAGACAGGGTTTCTCTGTGTAGCCTTGGCTGTCTTGGACTCACTCTGTAGACCAGGCTGGCCTCAAATTCATAGAGATCTCCCTGCCTCTGCCTCCCTGAGTGCTGGGATCAGGGTGCGCCACCTCCGCTGGCTGAGAAGATGAGTCTCAACTGAGAAAATGCTTTCTTATCCAACTGGCCTGTGGGCAAGTCTGTGGGCATTCTCTTGATTAGCAGTCGATGTGGAGGGCTCAGCCCACCATGGGTGGTGTCATCCCCAGGGCTGGAGGTCCTGTGCAGTACTGCGGGGCTGGAGCGTTGGCTGACCGGATAAAAGCAAACATTGCAGAGGACTGGGGCTTGATTCCCAGCACTGATGGCTCACAATCATCTGTTACTCCAGTCTCAGCAGATCCAATGCCCTGTTCTGACCTCAGCCGGTACCAGGCGCTCGTGTGGTGCACAGACACACATGCAGAGAAAACACACATACAAATGAAGTAGTCTTTTTAAAGGGGCGGGAAGCTGGATGTGAGCCTGGGTAATACGCACCGCTCCTCCATGGTCTCTGCTTCAGATCTTGCCTCTGAATTCCTTCTTGAGTCCCTGCCCTGACTTCCCTCAGTGATGGACTGTGATGTGGAAACATAAGATAAAAATAACCCTTTCCTGCTCAGGTGGTGGTGGTGGTGGCGGCGGCGGCGGCAGCAGCGGCGACGCACGCCTTTAATCCCAGCACTTGGGAGGCAGAGGCAAGTGGATCTCCCTGAGTTCAAGGCCAGCCTGGAGCTAGTCCCAGGACAGCCAGAGCTGTTATACAGAGAAACCTTGTCTCAGAAAACAAACAAAACAAAACAAAAAACCTTTCCTTCCCGAGTTGCTTTTGGGGATGGTGTTTATCACAGGAATAGAAGGCAAATTAGGACACAATGTAGTTAGGACGATAACAGTTGGCTAGACGGCCTTTCGGGGGCTCAGCAGCTACTTTATCTGCCGACATTGGTACTTGATTTGGCCTCTCCATCTGCACGTGGGTCATTGGAACAGGTGGGTTAGCGTCTCTGGCTTCGGCCAACTCTGCATATACACACTGATCATTTGAGAAACGTTTTGCCAAAGTCTATAATTCAGGGGAAGCTTTGTCTTATCTCTCTAACTTTGCCATATCTCTCTCTTCCCTGGTCAAGGCTAACGACCCCTATCAGCTGCCATGACCAGAAATACCAGGCTATGAAAAGGAGCAAAAGAAAGTGGTACCCGAGTTCTGGCAGATGCCCATCTGAGCACATGAATTTTCCTCATCCTTATTAGCCTTTTCTCTCACACACATTTTCCCCCACTCCATGTCCATGGCCCAATTTCCCTGCGGTTGGGTGTCTGGATTCTTTGGTTCTTAGGTTTACTTTTTCTCTTTATTTACATGTTATGTACCACACATGTGCTTGCCCACAGAGACCAGAAGAGGGCGCCAGCTCCTCTGGCTCTGCAGTCACAGCCTGTTGCGAGCCAACTCTCCCCAGGGGCCTCCCTTTGGCTGTCAAACATTTGAAATACTGGTATCAAAGGAATTTCAGAGTTCCCCAGGAGTCTCCTGCTGGGAGAAGGAAAGGGCTGGAAGCTTGGTGCGGCGAGAGAAAAACTTGTCTACCAGGAAGAGATTTCACAACCTGTCAGACCACCTTACAGGAAAGACTGGAGCTGAGACATTGAAGACGAGGAAGACCACACCTGGTCGGCATGCACATTTATGCATGTTCCTTGCTTCCATTTAAACCTAAACCTCTGGGAGGATGCCAAAGATGGACTCGGAGGGGTACTGGGCCTCTTTTTTTTTTCCCCCCCTTGGATTTTTGGTTGGTTTTGTTTAATTTTTCGAGACAGGGTTTCTCTGTGTAGCCCTGGCTGTCCTGGAACTCTCTTTGTAGACCAGGCTGGCCTCGAACTCACAGGGATCCGCCTGCTCTGCCTCCTGAGTGCCAGGATTAAAGGCGCCACACCCATTTCTCTCTGGGGCTTTCAAGCAGGACTAGGGAGCAGACCAGAGCACACTGAGTGTAGGAAGTGGGTCTGGGATCTCAAAATAAAAACAACCACACGCACTTGTGAAACCCATCAAATCTTAAAAATAGAAAACATCCACGCTAACACTCTGAAATGTGGCAACGCAGGAAAGTTTTCAATAGAACTTTTTTTCTTCTTCATTCTCAAATACTTCATAATGAAGGCAAAATGGAGAAGCCGGAAGAATATTTATTTTTTTCCTGGAGACTGAAATGATCCATTCTGAAAGGAAGCTGATTAAGGAAGAATACACCCTTCAAAATAGCTTCTGAAACTGGCAGCATTGTGTATGTTTAACTCCAGTGAAGAAAGTTAGACAGATTATACTACTTAAAGGAAGATTTGACCAGCACTCAGGAGGCAGAGGCAGGCAGATCGTTGTCAGTTCAAGGCCAGCCTGGTCTACAAAGCAAGTATAGGACAGCCAAGGCTAACACGGAGAGACCCTGTCTTGAAGAAGAAGAAAAAGAAAGAAAGAAAGAAAGAAAAGAAAAGAAAAAAAGGAAGATTTGACAAACTGAGGCCCCAAGCCAGGGTGCTCCTTGCCCTGTAGACAGGCTGACAGATGTGCTCTGTGCTCTACGTTTCCAGTGTTTGTAACCTGTGTCATGTGATGGTTTTGAGTTTGTCTTTGAGTCTCTTGTGCTCTGGTAAGCAATTCCTTTACCACAGTCTTGTAAATAATTCCAATAAAGCTCACTGGCTTAAAAAAAAAAAAAAGACCACATAGCCGGGTGTGGTGGCGCACGCCTTTAATCCCAGCACTCGGGAGGCAGAGGCAGGAGGATCGCGGAGAAACCCTGTCTCGAAAACCAAAAAAAAAAAAAAACCCACACAATCCAATGCCCTTTGGCAACGGAAGTCTTAGCTCTGCACAGCCAGTGAGGTCTCCAGGCTTCTTACTTCTAAAGGCACGGGGATTTGGTACCTGGTCTGGTGGTCACAGTACGGCGCGGCCGGCTAGCTAGCACACGGCAGCTGATGACCAGAGTGCAGTCCTTGAGCACAACGTGTAGCGTCGAGCACATATTTTGATTTCAGGGAAGTGCTGTCGGAGGATTTTTGCAAGGTGACATTATTACTATTTCCTTTAAATGTGGTGAGGCTCTTTCCTCACTTAACTCTTTGTGGAAAATACACTATGTTCCTTCTACATTTCCCACACCGAGCAAGTGTTCTTCCAAGTTAGCTCTGCCCTGGCGCAACAGATCTCTTTCCTTGATTGTTTTCACTATTTTTCTTCTCTTTAATTCTTTTCTCTTTGTGGATCTTCCAGGACCTTAAAATCTCTAGTAACAGTGAACAAAAGGGGTTGGGGAGGGGGTGTCACCACAACACTGGACAGGCTTACCTACAGGTTTCTCAGACTGGGAAGTCTGACCAGGAGGGGGCTAGCTGGGTACATATGCCAATCACACAGAGCTCTGTCTCTCCCCTCTCCGGGCAGCAGTGGGCACCAACGCTGGAGGGAAGAAAGTTGGGCTGGTGGGCACAAATGCTGGCCACACAGACGCTGCTTGCTTTTGCTTCAGGGTGCCAGAGAGGAGAGAGGAGCTACATGGAACATTGCCCCACCCCCCACCCCCCACCCCCCCCAGGATGAGGTGACCACACAGTGAGCCACAGAGATCACCACAGTAGTTAGTCAGGGTGACAGACTACAGCAGGCTGTCTTCATTGCCTTCAGGCCCCGCCGAACAGTTGCCTTGGTAAGCAGGCCTCAGCTGTGAACAGGACGGAACGCTTTCTGCAAGATGCTGAAAGGCTGTCCTCCATCCATACGCTGATGCGTGTTAACAGCTGGGGTCACAGTTCACATGATGGGGTAGCCAGACATTAGCAGCTGCCTCTGAAGCACTCAGCAGCTGAGGAAACAGAGGAAAAGTGAATATTTTCCTCATGCAAGGCAACAAAATGCCGTGTAAAAACAGTGCGTGGAGGAAGCCTGGTCTAGTGACCAGTAAAAAAGAGTTTAGCAACCTTTTGAGAGACAAAGGGAATGTATTAAAATCTACTGTGAGAGTGCAAAGGCGAGTTCCCAGGGAAAGCAGGACAGTGTCATACCCTTAATTAAAAAAAAAAAGTTAAGAAAAGAATATTAAGTCTGTGTCAGCAACCTTTGCAGCCAGTGCTGGAGATCTTGTTTGTCAGATGTGAGAGGCCTCAGTCAGATTCCAGGTGGCAGGCTCCCTTCCCTCCCGTGTGCCTGTAATTTCCCTCTGTCTTAAAGACTCACGCTGTGCCACGGAAGAGCCTTCCCCACACCCCCACACGCCCACACCCCCACAGCCTTCCGTCTCCTGTAGCATCACCAAGACCACTTGGAGCTAAGGTCGGAGTGATTAGAATCTCAGGTGAAAAGCCGGGCGTGGTGGCGCACGCCTTTAATCCCAGCACTCGGGAGGCAGAGGCAGGCGGATCGCTGTGAGTTCGAGGCCAGCCTGGTCTACAAAGTGAGTCCAGGCCAGCCAAGGCAACACAGAGAAACCCTGTCTCGAAAAACCAAAAAAAAAAAAAAAAAAAGAATCTCAGGTGAAAAGCTGGTGAGCCTCTCCTCCTTCCTCTCTGCAAAAGACTGTTAACATCCTCTTCAGCGGGGCTGGAGAGATGCCTTAGCAGTTAAAGTCAGTAAAGACCAGATCAGTTAAAAGCAGTTAAGAGCAGATCTGCTCTCCAGAGAACCCAGGTTCAGTTCCCAGCATCTACATAGTGGCCCACAGCTGTCTGTAACTCCATTTTCAGGGGATCCAATGTCCTCTTCTGGCCTCTGCAGGCACCACACACACACACACACACACACACACACACACACACACAGACACACGGTACATAGATACAACATTTATACACATAAAATTGAAATATTTTCTTAATTTAAGTATTTGAATCAACTCAAATTCAAAGAAAAAGTCTGAAAGAAAAGATGTGTCTACAGCTGACTTTTTTTTTTCCCCAAGACTGGGTTTCTCTCTGTAACAGAGCTTTGGCTGTCCTGGACTCATTTTGTAGACCAGACAGGCCTTGAACTCACAGAGATCCACCTACCTCTGTCTCCTGGAATTAACGGCACGCACCACCACGCCTGGCATACCTGGCTAATTTTAAGAAGAAAGAAAAGAAAAATATTATCTAAAACCGATAAATTAAGACGACAATTAAGAGGGCACAGCAGGTCAGAGTGGTCGTAAGTCTGTGTGATCACAGAATTGGCAGGGTTGAGTTCCCCAGCGCCAACGTGGCTGCTCTCAACTGTCTGTAACGTCATCTCCAAGGAATCTGACACCCTCTTAAAACACCCCTACACATAAATAAAATAGAAGAGGAGGAGGAGGAGGAGGAGGAGGAGGAGGAAAGAGCGCGGCTGAGAGTAGTCTTAGAGATGGAGCTATGGGGAAGTTCTAACTAGAGGTCAGGTGGGGGGGGGGGCAGCCATGCCTTGGAAGCCGGCAGTGAGGTGGGCGAGAGGGGGCGGGTCCTTTCCCTTCACAGCGGTTTGCTTCTCTTCTCTACTCCAGCTGTTAATTTGGAGTCAGATTGGCTTAGAAGGAAGGAGACGTGAACAAGGGCTTCTCCCACCATGGGGAAAGAGGTAACACAGACTGAGAAGCCAGGGGCCAACGGAGATTAGGGGGCATCGCGCAGGGGAGTGGCCTTGTGCCGGTGCCCAGTGCAGCGCAGGAATGCCAGTGAGCCGTTTGGGAGGCTCCCGGTCCCTAGACACTCAGATCCGACCTGTTGTTTCCCAGAAACAAACTCCCTTACTCTTGCCCTGTGAAGTCAACAGAACTTGAGATCTGGCCAAGAACAGCGCTCCCTATGTCCCGGTATACACCACGTCAACGACCGGGTCCTGCAGCGTCCCTACACAGCCGCAGGGCTGCTCCATGTGTGTATGCAGGAAACCTCAGGGAAAGCCATCCGTACTCTTCCATCACCAAAGATCTGGACCGGAAGTCCCGCCTCCTGTCACTGGCCTAGGTTCCGCTACTGTTTGTACAGTAGCTGTACTGAAGGTGTGCGAGTAGCTCTGGGATCGCCTGAATAACAATCAGGGCACCAAGCCAGGCGTGGTGGCGCACGCCTTTAATCCCAGCCCTCGGGAGGCAGAGGCAGGCGATCGCTGTGAGTTCGAGGCCAGCCTGGACTACAAAACAAATCCAGGACAGTCAAGGCTACACAGAGAGACCCTGTCTCGAAAAACAAAACAAAAACAAACAAACAAAGTTGCCATGGCCATGGTGTCTCCTCACAGCAGTAAAACCCTAAGACAGCACCTTCCAACGCTTGCAAACGTGTGGCCTAGAAGCCGAGTCTCTGAGCTCCACGTCTTCTTCCTGTGATTCTTTACCTTCTCCGGGCACCTACAACAACCTCTGTCCCTGGCAGCAACCCGAGCAACTAAGACTGGGGAAACCGAGTCAGGGCTTTGTAGTCTGGTTTTCACCACCCCCTTTACCACTTAAGTTCCTATGGCTTAGAAAACCCTTGGAGAAGAACCTCCTCCTTGGAGACTGGAGAGACGGCTCAGAACTATAAACTTGTGAGGCATCCATCTCTGGCCAGCCTCCTTGTTGTGACACACACGCACACACACACACATGCACGCACATACACACACACACACACACATACGCGCACACACACACACACCACCTAACACAGAAAGGAAACCCATGATAGACCAGAGACAGGCACCACCACAGGCCAACTTGGGAAACCAATGAGTTTTATTGGAGTTACTTACAGAAGCAGAAATGGCTCAAAGACAGCTGCATCGCCAAAACCCGTTCTAGCATGGGAGACCGCTCACAAAAGCCGGGAGCCTAGAGCACCGCACAGCCTGCAGGCAGCAGAGCAGGTCGGAGAGTGCTCTTCCCAGGCAGCCCAGCGGCTCTCTGCTTTTCCCAGGTGGCTGGACTTACCTGAACGCTCCCTTTGCAGCTTAGCTTCCCTGAGAGTGACCTGGAGAGGTCGTTACTGTTTATAGACTCCTGGAAGTGGGCAGGGGCCTTGATGGGTCAGTTTCAGGGACTTCCTGAAACTATTTTGAGTTCTGTACTCTCTGTGTTAATGAGCGTCTCTGCTGTGGAATGTTTTCATGTTGGAGAAAACTACCGCAAAGCCCGTACAGGTTCCGTTTCCCCAGGGCAGCCTCTGGTAGGCCTCAACTCCACTCTCTCCTCCTTACTGCCTTTCGTAGACCCAGCTGCGCTGCCTCATCTGATCTGCCCCAGTCACATCCGCTTGTTTGCTGGCCAGATAAATCCGTATCACACCTAGGGTGGCAAACAGTATCACAGGAGAAAGGGGACTGAACACAGCACCAGTGCTCTGTACTGATTAACTTCGGGGTGTCAGCTTGCCTTCCTAGATGCCCAGTGTGCAGCTATCCCCACCACCATGAAAAGCCAGGCAGATTTCGGTAGCCTTGCTTCCTGAGGCTAACGCCATATACTCTTGTGTTCTGCCGGGACATCAGCAATGACAGGAGGCAAAGCCCAAGACGGGCATAGGAGGGAGTCTTGGGACAGCAGGTGAAAGGAGGAAGTGATCATGGGGACTGTAGTATACTGCCCTTGGCAGGGTGGGCTCCTTGGAGTGGCTTAAGCAAGCTTGTGGGTGTGGCTGTGGCTGTGGCTGTGGCTGTGGCTGTGGCTGTGGCTGTGGCTGTGGCTGTGGGTGTGGCTTAGGGTGGTATGGATTCCTGGTAGGTAGGGCTGAATTTCCAGGAGTGAGACTTGGGGCAGTTTAGGTTTCTTATAGGTTGATGGTCTTGGTTCATGTTTCAGGTTGGACTCATCTTGGGGTCTGCCTTCGTGCTGTAGGGGTTGTGTAGACTAAGTCTCTGGTAGGAGAGTGCTTCTGAGGGGCCGGAATTATGAGTTGAAGCATAGGGTCCAGGCCCCCGCCTTTTCCTCCCTCTGTTGGGACCAAGCAAAGGAAACTTATTTTTACCATTTTGTTCTTAGACTCCATTTCATCATAGGAAAAAAACCAAACTCAAGCTCCCAGGCCCTAGGGGAGCTGGGGATTTCCCAGTAGCTGAACAGTTTTTGTTGTAAGGAAACAGTTGTCTGAGCCCAGACATCTCAGGGACAACTTCTCCATCTTGCTGCCAGGGTCAAGCTAAGAGCTTGTTCCCAGGCCCAGGGACCTACGCCCATTCGGATTGGTGGAAACTCCCTTGCTCAACCCCTTACGTCGAAACATGACTGGACAGCGCTATAGCCCTCCTGTTATGGCTTCATCCTTTAAATATGCCACACAACATCCCTTCAGGATGGCAGCCCAGCTGCCGAGTCTGTTCCTCTGTTCCGTGGCCCTGATCGATCAGTAGCAGCTTAATCACAATAATTTTTTGTCATCTGCATTGACCTGGTGTTTGAGTTATGTTGTATTTAAGCGGACCCTCCTCACCCTCAGCAGTGCCTGGGCACCTACCCAGATGAGCAGCCTCGCCTGAGTCTCTAAGGCTATCTAGGACTGGAAGCTGGCAGTGGAGCCTGGTGCTGCCCTCATGCCTACCTGGATGGCAATAAAACAAAAACAAAAATAAAAACAAGAACCCAGCATGGCCATGTATGTGATCACCCGTAGACCACAACCTGCTGCCCAATATACCGCTGTGCGCGCGCGCCCCGCTGCCCAGTAAACCGCGCTCAGCACCAGGGCAAGTGTTTGAAGTGATTTTATTGGAAAACAGGAGGCAGTGTATGGAGACGTAGGGCAGAAGGGTGGGGCTAAATGGAAATGCTATTCTCAATCAGCACCGGGTCAAGGTAGCTGTACGGCAGGAGGAGGTGCTTATTTCGTTGGCGGATGTTGTGAGAAATCTGGCAGAGGTGTTGACGGAAGGCCTCGATGCTCCTCCGAGGCGCCTCCTCCACAAAATGGATGTCTGGGAAGTGGCCAAGCGGCCGCTGCAAAACAAAGAATCGGGTGCTAGGACAAAGCCAAGCCATCCACGCAATCCTTCCTGTAGCCTCCCCTTTGCTGCTCCCGGTCCGTGACACCCCTCAACTGTCCTTGCTCCCCACACACACAGACCCCGCCAATGCTCAAGAGCGCCCCCGGCCCCCGCACCCTGTCATCCGGCTCCCGGCAGAGAGTCCAGAGGACTAAGAGCACGATGCACGTGGTCTTCACGTCCGGCAAAGTGTCCATGAACGTCTGCAGGGTGGTCAGCCCCTTGGCCTGCATCGGCGGGTTCCGCATGGAAGAAGGGAAGTTGGGCATCCACGAGGTGAACTCCAGCTGGGGTGGAGTAGGAGAGGTGTTACAGGTGAGAAAACACCCGATTCCCACCAACCAAACCTGGGCACCCGTCTCCGGTGGTTGGCTTGGTTGGACCCCCGCCCGGGAAGGCCCCGGTTTGGATCCAGTGGTGCAGGTATCCCCGCGGGGCCCGCGGGTGGGTGGGGCCGAGAGACTGGGCGGGGTTAACAATTGACGCGGAGGTTGGAGCAGTCAGTGGAGAGAAACAGAGCTGCGCCAGGGGTAGTGGATTAGCTCGAGGTTCGAACCCGCTGTGTGGGAGGACCGGGGCCTGATACTCGTGAGCACAGGTACCTGGCCCGTGTTGACAGCTGCGTGCCTGGCAGAGCAGGTGTACATGACCATGGTGACGTACTCGATCAGTTCAGGTATGGTTCGCAAGCAGGTGGGAAAGCCTGAGGGGTTGTGAAACAGAACGGTGCCATGGTAGCCCGGGACTAACCTGGTGCCTAGCAGAGGGCGCCTCTAAACCCACTCATCATAATTGTCAATAGTCCAATAGTCCAAGGGGGCTACCGGGGTTCCCTCATTCAACCTGCTCAGCCTTCCTGCGGCCAAAAACCTCCTTGCCCAATCCAGCCCAGGACTGAGTTCTGTCATTCCCAGCCTGGGATTCCCTGCATGACCACAGCCTTTATCCTGCTAAAGTCCCGGTCACCTCCCTCCTGGATAAAATCATCCTAAACTGTCCTGCCCATCGGCGTGGGCTGATAGTCTAACCTACAGGTCTGATCTTTTTGCAGAACTCTCAGTGACCTCTCTGATACTCAGGATAGCTCCAAACTCTCCAAACCAGGGTGCGTGGCTTGGTATCTGCCTCCCAGAGTCTGCCGCCCTCCACCCTTAGCTGCGGCTGCAGGGGACAGATTCCCTGCACCACCTCTGGCTTTCCCACACGCAACCCACACTCGGTAGCCCAGCCTCCGTGTGCCGCTCCATCAGGAAAGGACACGCGCTGACTTCACCTCGGCTCCCGCCATGCATCCGTGACTCCAGCTGGGTGAACCCCCTGCCTTCATCCCTGCCTCAGTCTCCCCTAAACTGGTTCTGTCGTCATCGTGGGAATGACTACTCACCCATGCAACGCCCCCAGCCCAGTCCATGTGCATCCTGAGGGTGGCACCAGTACCTGTCTGGCTCCCCTTGCACACTCAGTAGCCGGCAGCCACACACCAGAGCTGCTCGCTAAGCATTTGCTGAGTGTGTCCCTAAGTGTTAGGACCCCAGGAGGCTTTCCAGTCCTCTCCTGGAGCCTGCCACCCCCAACCCTAGCTCCTCAACTACCGTACGCTGTCCTTTCTCAGTGAACATCACCACAGTCTGTCCACTTCCCAGGCCACAGAGGTTTGTTTCTAGGAAGGAGGACTTGGGACTGTAACACCTGAGCTCAGACAAGGCATGGTGCTTTGTCTCCCTACCCCCACCTTCACCCCCACCCCCAGCTGCGGCTCCTCCACTGCCCAGGGCAAGGCCCTGTGGAGATCCTAGGACAGCGCTTGGGTCTTCTTCTTCAGCCCACAGAGAGATGAGAGCGAACCAGGCTCCCATGAGTCCCCATGCCCATACCTGAGCTCTCGCGACTCAGGAGGCACTCCTTGAATATTTCCTGCACCCAGCACTGCAGCTCCGGGTCGCCCTCCACCGCTGCGTCATTTGGGTAATAGTAAGTGATGATCTCCGTCACATACCTGCACAGGAGGAGGAGCCTCGGGTTAGAGTTTCTTACACAGCCCCCAGGTCACGCTGCCTCTGGCTGGCCTCTGAGCCTGTTGTAGGCAAGGCCGGTGGGGCAGGTAGAGAGTGCTAGAGACAAGGCCAGAAAGCACTGAGAGCAATTCCCAGAAAGCACCAAGGGAGGCCTTCAATCAGGCATCTGTCTCTGAGAGCCGGGGAGGGGCCAGTCCAGCAGAGGTAGGCTAGAGGTCAAAGCAAGGATAATGGGGTCCATTAGGCCCAGGGAGCAGAGGTATGAATAACCCCCAAGCCCAGGTCACTAAAAGTCCCCACACCCCGCCAACATTCCAAGTGTCTGTCCACTTGAGTACCACCTCCGGCTGTCCCTTACTCACTTCTCCATCGCGTACCACACCGCCAAGCTGTCATCCCGGAAATAATACCCAGGCAGATCCTGGACCCCTCGCTCCACAAAGTCATTGGGGATGCAGAGGCTCTTGTAGGTGAGTTCAGACAAACCCCGGACCATCGCCTCTGCAAAACCCTCTAGGCCCAGGGACATGGCCTCGAGGGAGAAAGAACGATGTCAGCTTCCTTCTGAGCCTGCTCCCTGAACGTTGCATTACCCCAGTCTCCCCAGATCTTACCCGAGACCCAGCCTGCCCAAGGCCCAGCCAAGGACCTTTACAGTCATTACCAGCCCTGTGTTTGTACCCCACACAGCACCCACTCAAGTACCACCCCCTGCCCCACCCCCAGAATCTTAAGCAAGTGGAAGTTCTGCTTTAAAGCTGACTGCAAAGACCAGGGGAAAATAAGTATGCTGTTGAGGTCAGGGGCAGGAGCCTTACCCTGGCAGAGAGGCCCCCTTTGTTGAGCAGGAGGGCCCTCCCAATGCTGTTAATCTGGACGTTGTATCGGGTGTGAGGAATGAGGAGCTGGGGCCGGAAGGCAAGGAGGACAGTGAGGAGAGCTAAGATGGCACCCCAGGACATCAGCACCCCAACTCTTGCACACCAGACCTCTCACTTTGGGAAGTCTCCCACTGCAAGCCCTCTTTGGGGGCTCTCCAGATGCCTCCCAGGGCTCACTGGACCCCCCACCCACCCACCCACCCACAGAGCAGCCACGGAAGCTTTCAAGACTCCTCCCCCACCCCACCCCACCCCGACCCCGCAAACCTATACCTTGTACAGGGGATGGCACATGGGCAGGTTTCTCAGGAGGGCCAGGCAGAACGCTTCCCCGATGAGGTGGCTCTCCAGCAAGTGTGCAATGGCCTCATGGCTGTAGAACTCAGCATAGCGAACCCACGTTTTAGCCAGCAGCCAGTCCCACTCAGAATCATTGGGCAGGAAGATGGGACAATCAGGTCCAGGGGTCTGGCTGAGCTAGGGGTGGGGGAAGGGGAGGTCAATGAGGGAAGAGATCTGACAGGAGCCTCCACTGGAGGAGGCAAAGGGGTTCTGTTCTCCAGCCCCCCTGTCTTTTTGAGCATCCCAGAATCCTCCTCCTCTCCCTACACTTGTTCTTGTATCCTGTGCCTGAAGCGCCTTCCTGGACTTGCCACTACCAAGCAGCTCGCACTTTAAGAAAGCAGGCAGGTAGCCGGGTGTGGTGGCAGTCGCATCTCTGTGAGTTTGAGGCCAGCCTGGTCTACAAAAGCAAGCCTAGGGTAGCCAGGGCTGCGCGCTGCACACAAAAACCCTGTCTCGAAACAAACAAACAAACAAGTCAGGAAGGTCTGAGAGTTCAATACCAGCCTCGTCTACAGATCAAGTTCCAGGGCAGCCAGGGGTACACAGAGAAACCCTGTCTAGAAAGAAAAGGAAGAGGAGGAGGAGGAGGAGGAAGGAGAAGAAGAAGAAGAAGAAGAAGAAGAAGAAGAAGAAGAAGAAGAAGAAGAAGAAGAAGAAACATCTCTGGCTGGCGTGGTGGAACACTCTAGAACACTCTGGAGGCAGATGGATCTCTGTGAGATCCAAGCCAGCTTAATCTACATAGTGAGTTCTAGGCCAGCCAGGACTAGATAGTAAGGATGGCGGGAGGGAAGGCAGGGGTGGGGGAGGCTGGCCTTAAAACTCTGTCGTCTGATAATTCTTCCTACCATAACCTCCACAGGCACCAGGTGAGGCACTGGACAAGACCAAGGGTGCCCGGCCCCTGAGCCTGCGATGGCGGAGACACTTCCTTGAACTCTAGCCTGCATTGTTCCACATAGGAGCCAGATCACCAGGGTCTGGCTGACATCTCCAGAGAAGACCCTTTTTCCTAATTTATAAACGACCCCTGTGAGGATGCCTGAGGAAGGAACACCTCAGTTTCCTCTCCTGCCAGACAAGACTGCTAGGATGCTGCTGGGGCTGAACCCCTCAGAACTGCAGGAGAAGACGGATGACATCAGCGAGACAAGCTCCAGCCACCTGGTCCGTAGACATCTGGCCATCTCTGTGCACACACTCAAAGCACGCACACTGCATCCAAATTCATATTTAGGGACAAAATACAATGGCAACACCCAGGTGTGCACATGTAAAGAGATGGGGTCTCTTCCCAGGCTCCACGCGGCCACACATGGATCAGGATAAGCGTGTACGTGGGTACGGTCTCAGGCGCCTACACAGGCTGTACACAGGACTTCACACGTGCACATACGCTGACGCGGCCATACACTTGTCCACACGCACACGCAAGGACAAGGCTTACTCAGTTGTAAACATACAGAGAGACATTTCTGCCGGTGGAGTCAGCACAGGCTCACACAGTAGCTCTGCCCACACCTTCCCTGGGTACCTGAATAGCAATAGGCATCATGTTGCCATCAGGGCCAAAGTGCAGCAGGCAGATGGGGGCACAGTGGTACTGCTTCTGACCGTTGAGCTCCACAGCGGGGATGCCCTCCAAGATGCGGTAGTCTGCCAGGTAAATGTTGCCCTTCTGAGGGGCAATCACAAGGGGGCGAGTGCGCAGTTAGTAAGGTAGATGGCATACCTACAACCCACGCCTGAGCTGCAGAGGGCACGGACCGCAAGGCTCAGTGGTGGGATGGGGAAGTGGGAGTCATGGGCATGGGCAGGACTCAACGGGCCTTGGCAATGGAGAGGCATAGAGATCCCTGAGAAGAAGCCAGAGAGAAGGCCCGGGGTAAGCCAGAGAGGGCCTCACCTCTAGCTCTGCTTGGAGGCACGTTCCCTCACCCAGGAACGGGGCCACCATTTCATCTGTGACAGGGAATTTGTCTGGGATCTGCGTACATCTCCGGATCAGGCCTGGGTTGAGGCCGTTGAGGTACTGGTACCCGAAGAAGCTGTCCTCCATCCAGTGCTCTGCCACATACTCTGGGGAAATAGTGTGGGGATGTCACGGTGAAACCCAGCACTCTCTCAGGGAGGGAGAGAGACATAAGAAAATAGTGGGCATCAAGATGACTCTGGAGCAGGGTAGTGGTGACACACGCCTTTAATCTAGCACTTGGGGTGCAGAGGCAGGAGGATCCCTGTGAGTTCGAGGCCAGCCTGGTCTACAAAGTGAGTCTAGGATAGCCAAGGCTACACAGAGAAACCCTGTCTCTAAAAACAAAAAAACAACAAAACAAAACCAAAAAAGATGACTCTGGAAGGAACGCAAAGCTCCTGGCTTTGTCTTCAGTGACTGGAGGGACACGGGATAATGATTTTCAAGAAGCCTCGAAGACGATACACCCACCGTCCTCAAATGACCCCTTGAACCCACTGACGCCATGAGAGGGGCATGCCTCTTGCCCCGGCGACCACCCGGCTGCCTTGTGTTCTACTGAGATGATCTGCCCCATACCGGAGATGACAGACTTGGTACCAGGGAAAATATTCCTAATGTCTTTTAGTCTCTTCCAGGAACTCGTACGATCCACTAGGCCCCGCAGCTTGAAGACCAGCGCCCTAGAGGGTGGGATGCAAGGAGTCAAAAGAGGGTGCTGGGTACACAGGAAGAATGACAGAGACCTGCTCACTGGCTTCTCTGGGTCCCCCCCCACCCCCCACCCCCGCCATGTCTCTGGGTCCTTTTGTCTCTCAGCCTGTGAGGAGTGTCGGGTTTTCTACTCTGTTTTTCCCACTCGCCTAGCCTTTCCGACCTGAGGCCATTTTTGAAGGTGGGGAGGTGGGGAGTGCGGTCTCTGTAAGTGCCGTCAGCCCTCAGCCCTGTCCACTCACATGGGCCCCAGGCGGTAGAAGAAGGAGGCTGTCTTGATGAAGGAGAAGCGAAGGTTTGAGTTTAAGAACCTGGTGGCCTTAATGTTGATGAGAATTGGGAATCCCGGGATATAACCATTCCACCTGTGGGGGAAAGAAAAGGGCGGCAGTCTGGCACCTGCTGTCCCGGGGGCACTGGTCCTGTGGAAAGGGGCGGGGCGGGGGGGGGGTAGGGGGGTGGAGCTAGGCCAGCTTCTGGTCCTTACTCTGGCCGGTTGGGGTTGCGGCATCGTCGGGGAGGAGGATGATAACTTGGAATATCCACGTAGTTGGGAAGGCCAGGAACAAACTCCCTCCAGCTGCAAAGAGAAACCAAGTTCATAGGCCCTGACCCCGGACATCGTGCCAGGCAGGGCCCAGCAGTCCAGAGCCACCAACCAACAAGCCCCGGATGTCCCGGTAGCCTCCTCGGGACCCCAGAAATACCAATCAACAAGCCCCGGATGTCCCGGTAGCCTCCTCGGGACCCCAGAAGTACCAATCAACCAACAAGCCCCGGATGTCCCGTGGCCGCCTCGGGACCGCAGAGCCTCCCACCCTCCCACTCACTGGTAGAAGTCCTTCTTGGCTCTGATCTCCTCTTGCCTGTGTTCCAGGAGTATGGGCAGCGTGTCGTCTGCTGTGGTCTTTCCTGTAGTGAGACAAGCGGGAGGATCAGGGGCTGCCCCTCGGCCCTGCCCACCTCTGCTGGCTTCTGTCCCCAGGTCAGCTCACAGGACAGAGGAGCTAAGAGCAGGGAAGGCCCCCTTCAGGACAGGGGAGGCTACGCCATAAAGCTCTCTGTGAAATCCGTGTTCTCCACGCACTGGAATGGTGGGGACCTAAAATAGTTCTGGAGAGCTCACTAGTTCCCGGGCACTTTCTTCTTCTTCTTCTTCTTCTTCTTCTTCTTCTTCTTCTTCTTCTTCTTCTTCTTCTTCTTCTTCTTCTTCTTCTTCTTCTTCTTCTTCTTCTTCTTCTTTTTTAAAGTTATTATTATTATTATTATTATTATTATTATTATTATTATTATTATTATTATTTGAGACAGGGTTTCTCTGTGACTAGATTTGTAGACCAGGCTGGCCTCAAACTCATGGAGATCTATCTGCCTGCCTCTGCCTCCCCGAGTGCTGGGATTTCAGGCTATGGGGCACTTTCTAACATATTGTACTTATATTAATAATTTAAGGCACATAAGAGTAACCTAATGAGTCAGATGAGTAACCCCTCTTCACAAATCCAAAATACAAAGTCAAGCTTGTTTTACAACAAACTCATTAGTTGGGATCTAAATTTACCTGAAGCTACATATAGCATCTGTTTGTTTGTGACAGGATTTCTTGTGTATTCCAGGCTGACCTTGAACTCATGGTCTTCCCGCCTCATCAGGGGCTGGGAGTGCAGGCATGCACCCCTCTGCCTGGCTACACACAAGGGCTGGGAGTGCAGGCATGCACCTCTGTGCCTGGCTACACACAAGGGCTGGGATGCAGGCATGCACCCCTCTGCCTGGCTACACACAAGGGCTGGGAGTGCAGGCATGCACCCCTCTGCCTGGCTACACACAAGGGCTGGGAGTGCAGGCATGCACCCCTCTGCCTGGCTACACACAAGGGCTGGGATGCAGGCATGCACCCCTCTGCCTGGCTACACACAAGGGCTGGGATGCAGGCATGCACCCCTCTGCCTGGCTACACACAAGGGCTGGGATGCAGGCATGCACCCCTCTGCCTGGCTACACACAAGGGCTGGGATGCAGGCATGCACCCCTCTGCCTGGCTACACACAAGAGCTGGGATGCAGGCATGCACCCCTATGTCTGGCTACACACAAGGGCTGGGAGTGCATTCACGCACCCCTCTGCCTGGCTACACACAAGGGCTGGGATGCAGGCATGCACCCCTCTGCCTGGCTACACACAAGGGCTGGGATGCAGGCATGCACCCCTGTGCCTGGCTACACACAAGGGCTGGGAGTGCAGGCATGCACCCCTGTGCCTGGCTACACACAAGGGCTGGGAGTGCAGGCATGCAACCCTGTGCCTGGCTACACACAAGGGCTGGGAGTGCAGACATGCACCCCTATGCCTGGCTACACACTGTATTTAACCCACCTGGCATAACTCTAGGCTTGACTAGAAATAGTTTTATATGTGTGTGAGTGATTAGGAATACCTCAGTGGTAAAAGTTTCATGTAACGTGTCCGTGTCCGTATGTGTGTGTGTGTGTGTGTGTGTGTGTATGTGTGTGTTTGTGTGACACATTTCTAGTCTATAAATCCAAAATTCTTCAAAATTGAAAACTTTTTTTTTTTTAAATCAGGGTTTCTCTGTGTAGCCTTGGCTGTCCTGGACTCCCTTTTGTAGACCAGGCTGGCCTTGAACTCACAGTGATCCACCTGCCTGTGTCATACTGCCCAGCAGCAGAGAGGCTTCCCTGACCAGGAATCAAACCCAGGTGAGGCACAGTCATTGGGAGAGTGCTGAATCTTAACCACCAGACCACCGGGGAGCCTGAAACTTCTTATGTGTCTATGTCTCAAACTTCCTGTGTGCCAACAGAATACCACAAGTGGAAAATTCCACACCATGACCTCACGTCACAACAACAACAAAAAATAATGCAGGTACCTTAAAATGTATAAATACTTTCAGCCTAAGTGTAAAAGGTATAAATAAAACATAAAGAAATTTGATGTTTAGATGAGTCTCATCCACAAGATAGCAAATATATTTTTTTTAAAAATTCAAATCACTTTTGACCCAACCACTTCAGATAAGAAATACCCAACCTGTCAATACAAATATAAAGATTTTTTTTAAAGGTATGCATCTGGGGCTAAAGAGATAGTTCAGTAGTTAAGTGCACTCTCTCTTCTTGCAGAGGACCCAGGCTTGGTTTCCAGTGCCTATAGGATAATCTTCCTTCCTCCTGGCCTGTTCGGGCACCAGCTATGCATGTATTGCAGAGACCTTGCATGCAGGAAAAACAGTCGTGTACATAAAACGAAAATACATATTTCAAAGTAAAATATGTGTCCATTATATATGTATATAGACACACATAAATATATACATGTATGCAGCTCCTAAAGATAATCTAAATTCCAAAATACCTCTGGCCATAACAATTTCAACTAGAAACTGTCCTGTCTTGTCCATTTTACAAGAGGAAAACGGTATCACATCTGGTCCATGGCAGACTGCTTCTGGTCCTCATCCCCCACCTGGAACAAGCGTGAGAGCCCAGCATTTTACAGTGCTATGTTACTGGATCCGAGCATCACCGCTGTGAAGTGGAATCTGTTGCTCATTCGCTTTACCAAACTCTGAAGAACGTGGAGATGTACTTAGATGTCCAGAGATAAATGACTGAGATGGAGGTGAAACTCCAGCCCACCTCTCTCTAGCCTCCTGACTGACTGCCCATCATCAGTACAGACCCCCCAGGGCCCTCACCTTGCTGTACTCATCTTATTTCTCCATGCCTGGGCTCCTCCTGTTGCACTCTGGGAATGGTACCCCCTGGTGTTATGCAACCCTGATCCCCAACTTGGCTCCATCCCCAGGGCGGGAGCCTCAGCGCTCAGAGGGCCCAGCAGGTGACTCAAATCTCCCTGCCCTGGTGTTGCGTGGCAGCCACCCCACCCAACCCCATTCTTGCCTAGCCAGCTAGTATCGCCTGCCTGTCCCCTGCCCGTCCCCTTCCATGTCACACAGACCTATCACCATGGGAAGGTACTCTGCGTCCCCAGTGACTCTCAGGATGCCGTCCTCACCCTCCCCTAGACCTACCTCCCCGGCCTCAGCCTCTCCTTCCCCCTTGGCTTAGGCCCCATTCCCTCCTCCAAGGAGAATATTCTAGCACAGGGAAATGAATGGGTAGTCTTCTACAGAAAGGGCGGGGCTCCAGACACCAGCATCCTCGGCTATACCCCTCGCCATTTAGAGAGAAGCCTGCAGAAGCGCAAAGGGTGTGAGAGAAGACGTTCATCTTGTTGCCAGGCCACGGCCACGGCCACGGCCACACTTCAGAAGCCCACTCCAGCGGCTAGATGAAGGCTTATGGTAGAGGTCGGTGTGTGCAGCGACGGCATTCAGGATCTATCTTTCTCCCTTAGGAGCAACCACACAGCCCCCCCAAAAGAGTAAGGCAGCTTTGCTCTGCTACCAGGTCTGTCTCTCCCCCATCCAGGAGAAGCCTGGAAGCCTGCAAGAGTAACAGGATTCTCCCATGGGAGCATGTGGGACCCTTGCTGGGTAAAGGAGACTTTTAGGGATAGCAGTGAGTCACGTTAGGAAATTATGGTGCCCCATTGGGGCAGAAAGCCCTCTGGAGCAGCATAATGGCTCATTTATGTGTGTGTGCGTGTGTGTGTGTGTGTGTGTGTGTGTGTGTGTGTATGTATATATACATATATATTAATAGATGTACAATTAGTATATTTATGTATATATACAAATTTTGTGTGTGTACATATATATTAATAGATATATAGTTAGCATATTTATGTATGTATACTAATTGTGTGTGTGCATGCGTGTGCATGTATATACATATATATTAATAGATGTATAGTTAGTATATCTATGTATATATACTAATTTTGTGTGTATATATACATATATAAATAGATACACAGTTAGTATATCTATGTATATATACACTAAGTGTGTGTGTGTGTGTATGTGTGTGTGTGTGTGTGTGTGTGTGTGTCTGATGTTCAGGTAGGAAACCACTAAGAATATAGCTCAATTGTAAAAATGCTCACCTGCCGTGCATAACTCCCTGAGTTCAAATCTCTAGAACCACAAAATGAAAGGAAATCAGGCCAATGAGATTAGTTGCACAGATATGGGCCCTTTCTGCCAAGGTCAGATGACCAAGTTTGATCACCAGGCTTCACATGGTAGCTGGGCATGGTGGCACACTCCTTTAACCCCAGCACTTGGGAGGCAGAGGCAGGCAGATCTCTGTGAGTTGGAGGCCAGCCTGGTCTACAAAGCGAGTCTAAGACAACCAGAGCGGTTACACAGAGAAGCCCTGTCTTGAAAAACAAAAACAAAACAAAACAAAAATCCACACTTGTCACACACAGAAAGAAAAAAAAAAAGGCATCAAGACCACACTCAAGGCTTGGCATGTGCCAGCACTGAGGAGGCGGAGGCAGAAGGATCTCGCTGAAATCCTCACAGCATAGCCAGGGCTATAGAGACAAACAATAAAATCACGTGCAAAGCCTGGGTGACCTGGAGAGCTAAGAAACTAGCCTCTAAGTGGAACACAGATCCTGCTGGAACCGCAGAGCATCCATCCTGCTGTAGGAAACCACTAAGAATATAGCTCACCGGCTCCAGACACCGCAGAGGCCTCTGTAGCACACCTGGCATCAAGTAGGCGTCAAGAAGGTGAAGGACAAAGGGCAAGAGTGACCCGGGAAGGCTCTCTGACGCATGATGCTGATAGGGGTCCCTGGGTGGGCCTCGCACGGAGGCTCTTCCAGTGTGCAGCCCCAAGCTGGGCCCAGACCAGCAACAGTGAGGCTGAGGCAGGAGATCCCTGGAGTTCCTGACAGGACCCTGGGATGACCAATCTGGAGTAGCCGGGCTAGAGCAAGGAGACTCACTGCACCCGAGAAGGTGGTGGCTGCTGGCTCACCTGTGGCCTCCCGGAGCGCCAGGGTCTCGTAGGCGTCCATCCACTGGTAAGCTGGGAAGTGGTAGACACGGCAGTTGGGGGCACAGATCTGCACATAGTTGCAGTACCAGGGGTCCTTGGGTAGGAAGGAGTGGGGCTCCTTGTGCAGTCGGATGATGATGAGCTCCCCTAGGTCCTGCGGACACTGCACCGTGTACTCATCCACCTGCACAAAACATGGGGGCTGGGTGACTTGGCCAGTTCCACTGGGCCCTGCTCAAGTCAGAGACCCTCACCTCCGAGAGACTGAAGCGTGCAGGAAGCAAGGATAAAGAGAGCTCTCTAACTTGGCTGCCCTCTGTGGGGGGGGCGGGGGGCGGGGGTGTGCCTCTACCTGAGGCGGGGAAGGAGCCTTCCCAGCTCCTAAGGTCCTGCCCCCAGCCACTTGAGGCTTCCTAGCATCCTACAGCCCTAGCGTGGAAAGCAGAGAACCTTCCTGTCCCCTCCCCCACCCCCCTCAGCCCTCCTCCCATTTCTCACGGGAAGATGTAGGAACCCAGGAGCGGCGACCCAGATGGAGAAACCTATTCAGGTCACATGGGAGCAGATGTCTATCGAAGTCACAAAGAGTGGCTTCCATCAGGCCCCAGCAGGTCCCCACTGGCCGGGCTAGTCGGATGCCATTTGGAGTCACCGAGAAAGAGCCCAATGCAAATGGGGAGGCCAGTTGTGGTGCAACTTGGCTGAGTAAGATGGGAGAGAAGGTGAAGGAAAAGGGTGAGATTGGAAAGGACCTTAGGGAGCGTGACTGACGGGAGCTGAGGCAAGTGGATGAGCTCAGGGAGAAGACAGGGAGAGTCACGGAGAGAGGAGGGCGTCGTATAGGAAGGGATGAGAGAAGAGGGGACCACTTGGGAGCCCACAGCGTCAAAGTTGTCCCTGCT